>NC_061111.1:3140064-3377134 GCF_002878395.1 Capsicum annuum
TTCATATAGGAACGGCAATGGGGCGGTGCGGGTGCGGTGCGGTGCGGTGCGGGTTTTAAGCTATGCGGTGCGGTGCAGGTTTTAAGTTATGCGATGCGGTGCGGGTTAAAGTAATTTTTTTTTTAAGCGGTGCGGGTTGCAGGTATATGCGGGTTTAAAATAACAAAAAAGCTAAAAATTAATATTGTTCTCGTGAATATACCTAAAATTATATGTGTTCTTTACTTAAATTTTATGATACTTAAAACTACATGCATAACACTACAAATAAATAATTTTATAGTAGCTTTTTTAAGATCTCTATTCATTTGAATAAAAATATGATATTTGATCATTACTTGTACACGTTATACTTTTTGACAATTTTTTAGTGAAAAGTGATATAATAGAAATTAGTTATTATTTTCTAGTTGTAGATATGAAAATATTATGATTTTCAATAAAGTTACAAATTTTTCAAAAAAAAAGGGAAAAAATAAAAACATGGGGCGGTGCGGTGCGGTTATCCGCGGGTATGAATGTGGAGCGGGTTTATGCGGGTTTAAATGTCATGCGGTGCGGTGCGATGCAGTTTTAAAACTTGTGGGTTTAGTAAAAACCCGCACCGCACCCGCACCACACCATTGTCATCCCTAGGTTCATACATATCCATTCAAGAAGCAACAAGAACATGAAAAACCAATCACAACAATTATTTAAAAAAAAAAAAAAAAAAAAACAGAACTTTACATACCCTCTTAGCAGAAAAGGCGAAAACAGAACTTTCAGCAGCCATAGACGAAAACCGAGAGATACCCAGATCAGATAAGGTTCTAGAAGGCACATATTCCAATAAAGAGTCAAACTTGCTGCATGATTTTACAACATTCAACTACCAACTAGCCCTCTACTCCTATCTAACTTCACATCATTGGTAAGCTAAAATGCACCGTGTCCTGTCTAATCACCTCCCACGGCATCTCTTCAATTACAATATCTAAATAAGTACCACACCGTATTCAAAACCCCAATAGATTCATACATATCCATCCCAATAGCAACAAGAACAGTAAAACTTAATTACAACAATGGAAACAGAACTTTACATACCCTTTTGGCAGAAACATTGAAAGCACAACCTTCAGCAGCCAAAGACGAAAACCGTCCGGTACCCACATCAGATAAGGTTCTAGTAGGCACATATTCCGAGAAAGAATCAAACTTGTTGCATGATTTTACAACATTCGACAGCAACAACCTCGTCTTCGACGAAAATCCGGTTCTCCTTACATGCTGCATCTTGGAAAATTAAGGTTATAATGTACTAGATTGAGGTACTAAAGGGGCATAGAGGATCAAAAACGAAGGAAAATTTGAAAGAAGCTAAGAAATTGAAGGAAAATTAAATTTAGATTTTGTATAGTGGATCCCTAAAACCCCAACCCGGACTGGGGTTTATGGTATGTTGGGCAATTTTGGATTTGATTGAGCTGCAAGTCACGTGCAAACGGGTCAACATTATTCGTTTAGTTGGAGAATAAACTATATCGAAATAATTTATTTCAAAACTGTTGGTCTATATTCTTAATGTGGGATAAAAATAAAATAAAATTTTAATATGAGTTATAATTTCATTTCAATCAAACGTTGAATAAACTTATCCTAAAATAAATCTTAAGATTAGTTATCTCTCATTCCACGTACTAAACTTCCCTCCATCTCAAGTTCTCTAGTGTCAAATTATTTGTTAGAGGTGATTTTTAGTTATTTTACCTTCTGTTGATATTTTGGATAATTATAACCTCAATTAGATTGTTAGGCACGTATCAATAAGAGGTTTGTGATCTTCAAAGATAATTTATCGAAAACAGCCTCTCGCCCACAAAGATAGAAGTAATTTTTGCATACTCACATATAAAGTTATGTTGAATATATTGTTATTGAAATCTTCAAAAACAAATAATTTCGTGTCTCCAATCATTTTAGCTACTTTCCACTTAGCTTACTTAAGACCCCAAGTTTTTTATATACAAGCTTCCTCCATGGTACTTTTTGAAACCCCCATGAGTTATCAATACACTTCTCAAATGGAGTAGATTATATTGAAAAATGTATTTGTTTCGTTTTTAATTTAATAATTTTTATCTCAAAATTACTATTGTTTTAAAAATTTATGACCAAACTTGATCAGGCGTAATAACAATTACAGTCTCAAATTTTCCTCGACCTAAATCTTGTAACGGTGTCCAAAGCTCCAACCAATCATTAGTATAACGGTTTTAGATTATTGAAATTCTTTACGAATAGTTTTTTGATGACACGAAAGGTGCAACGATATAGGCACCTTCTCTTTATAATGAACAATTGGATTATAAGTCCCAATTTGAGCGAACCTACATTGCTTGATCCAAGAGTTTGGGCTCAAAATTACATCAAGAAAGTTGACAAGATTTTCGCAATATGAAAAAATAACATAAATCTACACATTAACTTATTATATTCACTCAAAAATTCATTCTTACAAAAGTAATTACAAAAAGTTTCAACTTTCAATTTCTCTCTCGAAACACTACGCCTTTGTTACAAATCTCATGCTCTCTTTTCCTCTTCTTCCTGGATCTTCAAAAAGTTTTAATTTCCAATCCTAGATTCCTTATTCCCTTCTATCTCGAGTGAATAATGGGCCAATATTCATCCACCCACTGTAGTGGTAGGCCGAAACACCGCCACTATACCTACCACACCAACCACCACCGCCACTATACCCACCACCCAACCACCACCGCTCCACCTCTAACATTTCCAACTTTTTCTCCCTTATGAATTAATGAAGACGAGTAGTGGTAAAAAAAAGAGAGGAAATTTTCCTTGAGGGGTTCATAAGTAAACGTGCAAATTAGTCGAAGAGAGTTCAATATCTACTATATATATACATTAAAAATATTTTTAACCATGTAAAAGTAGTATAATTTTTTATCGAATGGGGTTCATCTCAATCCCTTGGATGAAAAGTGGTTCCGCTCCTCAAGACAAATCAACAATAGGAGTTCGGAGATTCATTAATGGTGTAAGAAACTGAGTTGGGGTCTATTTGGTGGCTCGCTGGTCAAGATTTACTAGCGATAGTGGCCTGAGATAGAGATAGAAGGAGTTAGTGGAGTATGGAGGGAGTTCGGAGATTCGTCATTGAAGGTTGAAAATAATGGTGTTAATGATGTATCTATTAAGGGAGTTTGGAGATACATAAGAAATGATACATCCAATTGAAAAGGACCAAAAGATACATTATGCGATCCTCCACCGAATGTACAAAAGCTATGTATCTCACTAAATATTAGGTTACAAATATATAGGAAAGATTTCTTTAGTTGGAAATCTGACAAAAATCATCTATCGAAATACTTTTTGTGCTATTGATACATTAGACTTATGTATTTGAATGTATCTCTATGAAAAAATATATAAGAATCATGTATTGATGGATTAGTTTGGTACTAATATATCAAATTGTGATGTATCGATACTTGACCTGACCCATGTATCGCAAGAATCCAAAATTCAATTTCTTTTATAAATATGAAAAGAGTCGGAAGAGATTATAACTAGTTACTAAACAGATGGAATTTATGAATTTTGCCTCAATATATCTGCATGCCCCAAATATACACATTGGGTGGAACAGACAAAATTGAAAATAAGAATTTTAGTTTTTTATAATAGAGGTTCCAATACTGTCATTTTCTGCACATAAATATACACATTCAAATGTATAATATGAATTAATTATTTTGTCGCCAATATCTATGGAAAAACAACTTAATAAAAAAGTTGTGGAGTTTTTGAACGTATTCATTCTCGTGACTATATTATCATCATTGCCATCATCTTCTTCTTAAATTAGCCTTAATATAATTTTTCATAACGTTAATTATTTTAATTAAGTAGGTAACATGTCTAATAGTTAATTAGATAAAGTAGAATCAAAACGAAATACAATATTAATATTTTTTCTTTAGTGTGTTTAGGAAATTGATAAGTCCACAGAAAATTCAATTTAAGACTTGAAAATAATTCATCGGATTCTCAAAAATATAATATTTGTATTTCTTTTTTCACAAAAGTTCAAATCAAAGTAAATGAAAATGTGGGATTAATATTTACTATTATATTCCCTCCGTTTCATTTTATTTGATCCTTATTGACTTGACAGTACTCTCCTTATGAATACATTTAATAGAGGTTTATTTTACTAAAATAACTCTATTAATCATGCATTGAAAATATAAATTTAATTATATACACTTTACATAGTCATTTAATGATAGGAGTAACATTGAAAAAACACAATAAACTTGTTTTAATTTTAGAACCTGAAAAATTAAAATAAAATAATATTTTTATCAAGAGAGTCTACTAATATGAAACGGAAGGAGTGTAATTAAATCTACATTTTAATTAATTCCAAATAAGTTGGGAACAATTCCCTCGTTTGACCCCTGATTGTCACACATCCAATTTGTAATTCTTAAAGAGATAGTCATTGTGATAAATAAAGGGAAAACAAAAAAAGAAAAGATTAGTTGGTTAATTCCTTTTTAAATTACCTTGTTGAATATTGGAATAACTTGAAAAGAGATGCGAAAAATAGTAAAAGGTCTTAAAAATAAGTTAACGTGGCATAATGAGTTCACTATTAAAATCAAATAGCTTACGAAATTCGTAAAATAATGATAGTTTATAAGGATTTTTAGCTATTTAATTTTTAAAAATTCACACGTATTGTCACTTTTTTTTTTGGTTTTTCCATCAGGTTTTTGGTATTCGCGTTTGAATCCGACTAATTCGGATGCGTATTGGGTAGGGTCCCATTCGGAGGGTAGCGCTCCCTATCAAGGATTTTTTCATACCCAGGGTTCGAACTCGAGACCTCTAGTTAAAGGAGAAACAACCTCATCCACTGCATGCACGACATCCTTTGGTGATCACGTATTGTTACTTAAAACTCTTTGAAAGAGCATTTGACACATGATATATACACGGCATGTTATACCCTTATACGAGTTCATGATAATACAAAGAATTCTCTATGACTAATAATTTAGATAAGAAGTTAATAAACAATGATAATTTAGTATTTCTTCAACTAAGTCATTCAGTAAAAGAAACCATCAACAATAAAAAGTTGACAACTAATAAAAGAAACACATTTTTCAATCTCTCTTATTTATTTCCATCTATATATTTTCTACTTAAAAGAGGAAAAATTATGATTTGTACTTATTATCATTTTTTTGAATTTATTGTCAATACATTAAGGTATGTTCATCATCATCATTGGATATATATATATATATATACAACAACAACATACCCAGTGTATTCCCACCTAGTGGGGTCTGGGGAGGGTAGAGTGTACGCAGACCATATCACTACCTCAGGAGAAGTAGAAAGGTTGTTTCCGACAGACCCTCCGGCTTAGGACCGATACCCAAATAAAAACACAAATATAAGTGTATATAATTAGTATCGTACGCAAGACAAACTAGCAGTCTACCAAACACAAAAGATAAGTACATATACACTAGTACGGTAAGCAAAATAAACTAAAACCGCTAGCCACGAACAAAAAACTCTAGCCCCCGAGGAGCGCACCCCTACTATTATCGATCCCCTCCCACCCCTACCCCTCTACCCTAATCCGCTTCCCCTACACCTTTCTATCAAGGGTCATGTCCTTCGTTAGCTGTAACTGCTCCATATCATGCCTAATCACCTCCCTCCAATATTTCTTTGGTCTACCTCTACCCCGCCTAAAATCAACCATAGCCAGTGTCTCACACTTCCGCACAGGAGCATCTAAGCCCCTTCTCATCACGTGCCCGAACCAACGTAACCTTACTTCTCGTATCTTGTCCTCCACCGAGGCAACTCCCACCTTCTCTCGAATAATCACATTCCTTATCCTATATTTCTTGGTATGCCCATACATCCATCGCAATATTCTCATCTCCGCCACACAAGAATAGATTGTGTTAAAATGGAACAAATATATGTTACTATAATATCCTGTTTTTAATACAAAAGATTATACAACCGTAACCCTGTAATGCATCTTCCATTTAAGCTTATTTCGAGTTGGAATGTAATCAAACTATGAGCACAATTCTGGGTTCTGAACACCAATTATTCTGTTTCAGAGAACAAATAACTCATCGAAATGTATATTGGAGTTTTGTTTCAATGTATGGCTAGCATTTCTTAATTAATTAAGTGGAGGAGTGATAATTATGGGGCGTTATATATAGTTGGCATATTAATTAAAGACTTAAAGGAGCAGACATATTTATTTTTTTATTTATAGATTTGCCAAACCCAAAGGTCTCTAAATTAGTATGTGAATGCTTCTGTTTTGCAAGGCAAAACGTTAATTAATTGTTCACACGTAAACCCCCTCAATCACTCTTACATGATCAATAGCAAAGTCTAAGATTTTAAGATTTTACACTAAATATTTATTAAGGTAACAAATAATTAACGGTAGGATCAGAATTTTCATTGTGAAAATTTAACAATGATATACAAATTAATTAAGAAAAATTTAATATATACCATATATACATAAAAATAATTTTAATCATATATAAATAATATAAATTTTCATTGAAATAATTGTAACTCCCTTATTATATATGCGCGCTCCGCCCCCGCACACTAATATTAAAATGGCAGAAAACTAATTTGACTTGGGAGTCACCAATGTTGAAGAAAGTGCATATGTACAAATAGAAGCAAAAAAGGACAAAAGGAGAAATATGCATAATATTTTTTCGATTAAATCGAATTTTTTTTTTATTAATCTAATCCAACAAATATTTAAGCTGGAAATTACCATAGTATTTTCGACAAAATTATAGTTGTCCCCGACATTTGGCAGGTTCATAGATTTATTTTTCTAATATTTAGAGGTAGTAGTACATAGTTCACATGAGGATCAAATCACACCAACTAACCACTAGAGTTGGCATGCTGGTTCAACACCATGTCTCTTAAGTAAGAGGTTGAGAGTTTGCTCTCCGTCTCTAACGAATGAAATAAATTTTCCTATCGCTTAGTATGCTGATAGAGGAACGAAGAATTAATCTTACGACTGCCAACTGTGAAATACATTGGAAAATCAGAAAAAGAAAAAAATCACACCGACTGACCTCCCAAGTACCCAACAGTCCAAATACAAATTGATTAATATGATTTTATTAAAATTAAATATTACACCTTATTATTTATTAAAATTAATTATTTTTATTAAATTATTAAGAATAAAATTCAAAAAAATTATTTAATCATCTCTTAATTTTTTAAATATATTAACTATTTTAAGATAATTTTTTTAATAAATATATCACGTAATATAAGAGGTAGGAGGAAGTATTTAATAAGGCCACGTCTTTTTCACTGAAACAAATTTATTAATTTGAGTACACGCGTCATGTATCTATGACTTTCTGTGTCTGTTCACACAAAGTACACTACTCACTGTGTGTGAGAGAAATGATTATTATATTTCGGCCCCACAAAAAGGTACTACACCTAAAAATAAGTAAATTTTTATTGATTAAGTTTTTTTGTCTGCCATTTTCATATTTTATTTATGCAGAAAATAGTGTTCGTGAATTGTGGTATAGTTCTTACGCTTTGCTTAATACTCTCATTTTACTAGGTTAACTAACCGCGCGAATTTTTTTTTTTTTTTTAATTTTATATTTATTATTTATTTGTAATATTATAACTTATTATAATTACATTATGAAGAATATTTTTATTTCATAAAAGCAAAAAATATTAATAATTTAACATTCATTAAATGATGGATAATATATTCTTTAATAACAATTTTATTTTATTTTATTTCACATTTAATGAAGTTGAGATTTTAATTTAAAATAACGTATTTTTTTTTCAATCAAAAAATATGAAAAAATTAAGTAGATCCTTGTGTAAATACTCATAATTCCTCTGCATCGTACCGAATTATCAACAAAATTCAAAACCTTCTTCAACATTCCATAACTTCCTTCTCCATATGTTTCTGGAGTGTACAATATTATATGTTACAAGATTAAAATAACTACACAAGACTTTTTATGTAGAATTGAAGTATTTTATATATGATGATCCTTAGTTGTCCATTTACAACTCTTAATTTTCTTTAGTGAAAATTATTAAAAGTATGAGTTATAAAGATGGTAATATGTGGGTTAAAAGTATAAAATTAATGGATATTATGATAATAGAAGTTATGGGCATGTGAAGTGGTGTAAGTTATGAAGATGACTTATTAAATAAATTATTTAAAAAAATAAAAATACTTTAAAATAGATTATTATGTTATCATTATATAGTAAAATGGAGACAATAATATTAAAAAAAAAATAAGAAAAAAAATAGATACAATTGGAGGCCATAAAGAAGTGAACTTCACCTCTTATATATTTGTTTTTAAAAAAACTTTATGTGTTTCAAAAAATGACATAAAGAAAAATGCTATAAAATAATATAAGCAATATATATTCGTCATAGCAAGCTAGTGAATTGTAATAATAATTAAAGAAGACGAAAGTCTAGCCCTGTAACATATATATTGAACAAAGATGGAGAAGATCTTCTTTATAAAGAGAAACTATTGAGATGCCTAGCATCAAGTAAAAGTTATGGAGGATAATAATTTGATAAATTAATATTTCTATTTTAATTTTATTTGAGTTCTGTAAAAATCGAAAAGTATGTACCATCTCAGTATGGGACAATTACGAATCCATTTGACCTAAAAACCTCCCGCGATAAGTTTTTCTTTTTCTTTTTTAAGTTTCTCATCTAATACTTGGAACCTCCATTCGAGTTCGATTAATGCAGATTCACACCGAATAGGATTCATTCGAAGATGTTGCTCCTACTAAATTCACTAAGAGCTCAAAACAGAGACTGATTAAGGAGCAGGCCCTCCAACAACGAATTTCAACTTACAAATAAATGAAAAAATTAATGTCTAACCAAATAAATTGTTTTTTGCATTATTAAACCTTCCATTGGATAAGCAGTTTCAGCTTAAAAACAAATCATTACTTTGACAAAAATAAGTAACCCACAAAAAGAGGAAAAGATTAGACCTTTGTAATCAATATTCAAAATTTGCATTAAAATTTAAATATTAACAAAATCAAAGTCAATCAAAAGTAAAATATACCAACAAAACACTAAATATATCAAGAATGAGATTTAAGTCACACATTAGTATACAGATGACAATATTGTGAAATGCTATTATTACCTCTTTATATCAAACAACTTCATCTTCACCATCCTTTTTATAAGATGATGATAATATACATTAAAATCAAAGATATAAAACAAAACTAAAACAAAAAATAAAGAAGAAAATAAAGGAGAAGTGATAAAAACATGTCACAAGACCCTCCAAAAAAAAAACAACAGATTATATATAGTATGAAAAATAGAATATGAATAGGCAAAAATAATTTGCTCAATTAGTAGCCATTTATTTTCCTTATTTAATGTGTGGATTTTTTTTCTTCATAAATATAATGACTTGTAAAATATTAGAAAAACTCAAAAATAGGAGGAAAAAGACAAATTTTTTTCTTGACCTATGAAGCATACCACATAAACATGCCTATAAGTCTCTTTTATATATATATATATATATATATATATAGACTTGATATTATAAATTAATTAAAATAAATAATTAATATGACTATTTTATAATAATATTTTTATTAAATGATGTTTATATTTTAATTTAAATAAAAAATAATTAATACTAAGAGTAAATTTTTTTTTTATCTTATCTTAATTAATGAAAAATAATAAATAAAATTAAAAATTTTGGAAGGAGTAAAATCAAACGAATAAAGTATTTTTTATTTTTGAATATGTTTTACTTGAGTCAGAAAATTTATAGTAATGTTTTCTATGCATTATTGTTTTCAGATTCACCTATAAAATTAGAGTACTGCACTAGATACATATTGTAAAATTTTATATTATTGTTGAGTTGAGTCTCTTTCACTTTTAGTTATTGTTTTTTCAATGGTCATGACAATCAAGTTATCCTGCTTATGTTTAATAATTAATTAATTTATAAAGTAGGCACCATCTTGTACAATTATCATATTAAGCATAATTTCAGGAATTTAATACGTGCTATCTTTTATTAACTCTTTGAATTAGATTGTTTCACTGGAAAAGACTTTATATGAGAAGACCACTTTTTAATCATTTGAATGAAAAATCGTGGTGAAAAAGTTAATTATGTGATATAACAAAAAGTTTTTGAGAAGGTCCAGAGTTTCTTAAAATGAATGGATTAAAAAAATAACTTTTTAACTTAAGTGATTAAAAGTTTAAATAAGTGTTTATAAATTAAATAGATAAGTATTTGGATAAAAGTATTGAAAATTAAAAAATTATCGATGTGTTTGTTAAATAAATGATGTTGAGCACTTTTTTATTGTCAAATGACTTAAATGTTCTTAACGTTGTCAACACCATAAATAAGATAAATTATTATAATTTTTAATTTTAATAATTTATTTTTTTTAATTTAAATGCACTTTCAACATAAAGTAATTAGGTGAGGTTCATTTATAAATATAAGTTAATTTTTATTTTTAAATGTTAAAAATAAAAATTTTATGACATTTTTATATAAAATTATATTGAAAGCTTGCAACAATTTGGCTACGTTAAGAACATGTAAACCTTTGATGTAATGAAGGGTTTGCTGAAAAACATAAAGAGGAAAGTAAAGGGCAGAGACCAAAGAAAAATTACACAGTATATTTAAGGGCTATAAATTCAGTATATTGTTAAAAATAGAGAAAAATATAATGAATAAAAAGATAAATATTTTAGTCAAATCTAAAATGTAAAAAGTCGGGAGTACCTAACTTCTCACTTTTTTTTTAATTAATTATTAGCCTTTTTAAGTATTTTCTGATTTATCGAATATCCAAAAAAGTTTTTAAAAAACTTAAAAGCTAATTTAATCAGATTTTAATCCTATTCAAATAAGCTCTTAGTAATAATTTTTAACCCTATTTAAACGAGCTAATTAGAAGAAAACATATGATGAAAGCAAAATCATTGAGACAAGTGTATAAAGTAGAGATGAAACTAATTGCATGCACAAGGACAAAGATAGAATTTAGAGAATTTATTTAATTTAGTAAAGTCAGTCCCTCCTAAACAATTTTAGAATTGAAATCATAGTTGATGTATTGGAGAATTAATATTAATAGGTATTTTTCCATATAGTTTAAACTTAAGAATTAATTCTAAACATTTTAAAAAGGTATAATTGTTACCGATGGCAAATATAGCAGTCGTTTGGCCATAGATTTTTTTTTTTTGAAAAATTATTTTACTTTAGTGAAAAAGGTGAAAACACGCTCCGTTTGGTCAAGAATTCTCCAATTCCAACTTCAAAAAATTATTTGGAAAAGTGAAAACAAGTAAAACTTGATTTTACTTTTTTCACTTATACTCCTCTCACAAAATTTTAAAAACAACTTTAATTTATATTTCTGGCCGAACACAACTCCAACTTCAAGAAAAAATAATTTTCATGGCTAAACGAGGCTTATATAGAAAAGCAAAATAGAAATGATTTAAACATATAAAAAAGAAGAAGATAAACGTAAATATTTTGGTGAGGAGATGTAAGAGTTTTGTTGTGGGTATAGTATTATGGGTTAGAGAAAGATGGAAGAAATACTATAGTAGAAGATATTATTGGTATTTGATCTAATTTTTTTACCATCATACTAATTTTGTCTTTGTGTAAGAAAATACTCCATTCATTTAAAAAAAAAAAATGACCTATTTTTTTTAATTCGTTTTAAAAAAAATAATTTCTTTCTTTTTTGATAATACTTTAATTTCAACTTTTCACATGATATGTTTAGGTCCACAAAATTAAAGGACATTTTAGTATATTTGACACAATTTTAATTTAAGGTCACAAAATTTTAAAATTATTTTTATTTTTTTAAATTTTATATCAAGTTAAAATAAGTTATTTTTTTGAAACAAAATATATTACTCCCTCCGTTTATTTTTTTTTTTAAAGTTGCAGCAATAATGTAGTCGTAAGGGTTTGGAGGGGTGAGAAATTCCCGAGACACAAGCGTTGCAGCATTAATTATGCGTACCTTTGTTTTTTTACTCTAAATAAATTGTGTAAAATTATCTCTTTCGTTTTTATATAGTGAATGACTCATTATATTTTATGAATGTAGGATGATTGATTTAATTATGTTAAATTATTCTGTATATTTTAATATATTTGTCGTTTATCTTTTTATTCATACTTTTTTATTATTTTGTTTTTTTTTTTTAATTGTAGTGTTACCTGTTGTTCCTTCCGTTTCAATTATCATATTGGAGCATGTGTCATTGCTACTATTTTCTTTCTTATTTACTTTTATACTCCATAATTTTGCTATTACTGTATTTACATTTTTTATTATTTTTGTTATGCTTTACTCAAGTTAATCTACATTTTTTTACTATTTTTTGTTATGCTTTACTTAGTATTTTTTTTAATTTGATGTTCGGTATTTATATCGAAACTCGACTAATTTGGGTAAAATTCAATTTGAGGATAGCGTCTTCAATAAAATTTTCTTCATACCCAAGGTCGAACTCTCAATCTCTAATTAAGAGTGCTACACCACAATTCATGTTGGTATACTTTAGATCGTTCATTAGAAATAATCTCTTTATCTCATAATACAAAAATAAGATTTCAAAGACTCACTTTTTTTTTTCTAAATTACACAGGACGCATTTTTTTATTTTTTTTTAATCAAATTATGGTTTACCAAAACGAGACTATATATTTTTTTTCACTGCGAAAAAGATGACAACTTTAGCTAAAGGACTCTCTTTTCCTCTTCTCCCTCTTAGCTGTTAACTGTGCGAGTAAAAATTCAGCTGAGTTGCAGCCTCCTTCCTTCATCTTCTTGATAACACCATTCCCCCAATGCATGTTTCCCCCTCCTTTCCCTTTTTCCCTAAAACCCCTCAATAATAATTCTACATATTCAAATACCCTTTTCTCTCTTTTACCAGATCCACCACAAGTTTTCTCAAAATCTTGTTTTTTTTTCAAATTTTAGCCTAAGGTTGTTGAAACATCTTCATGTTTTAAAAGCCACGAATTGTGTTTTTTTTTTTTTTTTACATATTCAGACACCCTTTTCTCTTTTTTACCAAATCCACCACCCACCTCCTAGAAATTTTGCGAAAACAAGAATTACAAATTTTTGCCTAAGGTTCTTGAAACATCTTCGTTTCATTAAAGCTAGGAATTTGCCATTTTTTTTAACATATTCAGACACCCTTTTCTCTTTTTTATCAAATCCATCACTCACCACCTCATAATTCTGCAAAAAAAAGTTTTTTCTTTCTTTTCAATTTTTAGCAATTTTAGCCTAAGAACTTGTTCCCTTAATGTGTTCTTGAAACATCTTCATATTAAAAAAGCTAGAAATTTTGTCAATTTTTTTTACATATTCAGACGCCCTTTTCTCTTTTTTTTTATCAAATCCACAACTCATCACCTCAGAATTTTGCAAAAAGATAGCAATTTTAGCTGTTCCTTAAATGGATTCTTGAAAAATTCTTGTTTTTGTTTTTCATTGTGTGTGTTATTTGTGGTTGTGAAGGAAAATGAAAGTGACTCAGAAAGAAAAAGATTCAGAAAAAATCATCTGGGATCAGATGAGAACTTCTTCTGGGTCACAACAAAATCGAGCTTTACCAAAGCTAATGGTATGGCTAGTTCTCTTTGTTTCGGCCACTTATATTGTTTACACACTTAAGCTTCTTTCCAGAAGTTCTTGCAATAACAATGACAATGTTTTTAGCAATGATTTGGTTATTCATGCTTCGGAAGTTAATTCAAGTAAACCAAACATGCCCTTGTTAGTTAACGATGACCCAGTGGAGGAGAAGACCGGGCTGGAACATATAGTTTTCGGCATTGCAGCATCTGCAAAGCTCTGGGATAAGAGAAAAGATTATATTAAACTATGGTGGAAAAAGGAGGAGCAAATGAGAGGCATTGTATGGTTAGATAAACCTGTGAAAATGGCGAAAGACGATAGGGAAAAGTTACCGGAGTTGAGAATATCAGGTGATACTTCCCGGTTTCTGTACAAGAACCGGCAGGGTCACCGGTCAGCTATACGAATATCGAGGATAGTATCGGAGACATTGAGGTTAGGAATGGAGAATGTGAGGTGGTTTGTTATGGGAGATGATGATACTGTGTTTGTTACTGATAATTTAGTGAGGATTTTGAACAAGTATGATCATAATCAGTATTATTATATTGGGAGTTTAAGTGAGAGTCATTTGCAGAATATTTATTTTTCTTATAGTATGGCTTATGGGGGTGGTGGATTTGCTATTAGTTATCCTTTAGCTAAAGCACTTGAGAAAATGCAAGATAAATGTATTCAAAGGTATCCTGGTCTTTATGGTTCTGATGATAGAATGCAGGCTTGTATGGCTGAACTTGGTGTTCCACTCACTAAAGAAGTTGGCTTTCACCAGGTTAGTTTTTTTTTTTTTTTTTTTAAAGTTGATTTTTTGGTATTCAAAAACTTGGATTTTTGTTACCATATGATGTTTTTTGTGCTTTGATTATCGTATTATTTTGCTGTTGTTAATGTTTAGGATCCTTCTGATGCTTTCACTTTTGTTAATTATCCTTTTGGAATGCTTTGGGCTGTTTTTTTCTAGAGGGGTTTCTATTGGAAACAACCTCTCTACCTCTGAGGTAGGGGTACGGTTCGCGTACACTCTCCCCTCCGCAGACCCCACTTTGTGGAACTACATTTGTTCTGTTGTTGTTGGTTTATTTAGTTGATATCTACTTTGATTTGCTGCGTTTGAGGGTCATTCGGGAACAGCCTCTCTACCTCCACGTCGTAGGGGTTAGGTCCCATACACTTTACCCTTCCCAGACTGGGTATGTTGTTGTTGGTTTATTTAGTTGATTTATGATTTTTTGTTGTTTCTGCCTACAATGTATTTGTTCAGGGGTGAATCTTGAATGTATGTATTTTTATTTGTATGATTTGTTTTACCATTTTGACTATGCAATGTTGTCTATACTTATATCTGACAACATCTCAGTATCTCACATGTTGGTCTTGTAAATCTGGTAAGCATTGTTGAGTACTTTTCACTGCATTCTTACAATTGATAGTGGGGTACTCTTAAATGACTCTTAAATCACATCACATGTGTCATGTGTGTGTCTGCTTACTGTAAGTCACAAGAAGAAGCTGGTGACTCTGTGACAAGTCAAAGAATCAATTGTCACATGTGTGCCAAACTCGCAGAAGAAGAAAGCGAAGGTGGTAGTAGAACCATGGAGACTTCTATACTACTTAAAGATGACTCTTTTATGTGAAAGAAAAGGGGAAGAAGATTCCTTTATTAGGCAGTTGAATTAAATCTGCTTTCTTGGCAAAATATGGTTGTTTGTATTGTTTTTCCCGTTTTTACTCTTTTTAACATCCGGTTGAGTTGTCCATGAGAAAGTGTTTATGTTAGTGATGAAGTCTGGGATATTTTGGGGTGGAATGTGGAATGTGGAATGTAGTAGTAGTTGCTTGTAATTGTTAAATGAAGCTTTTTCTAAAAAAAATCATGTGTGTAATGAAAGATAAAATCAATTGTTGGATTCTGCATAGAATGTCCTAAATGGTTCGTCTAAATTTGTCTTTGTAAGCAGAAGACGTTATAATCTGTGTGTTCTTGTTTATCAGTCTCTGTCTTGTGCAACTGTGAATTTATATCGTTTTATTGTTTTTATTGCATCACGGAAAATGTTGGTGAAAAAAGTAAATCCACACTGTATTTTGTATTTTGTTAAGTCATTTTACTAAAGACCTATCTGATTATGACTTTGTGGTGATGGGATGCAGTACGATGTGTACGGGAACTTATTTGGTCTGCTAGCATCACATCCAATAGCGCCATTGGTAACATTGCACCATCTTGACGTGGTGGAGCCAATCTTTCCCAATGTGACTCGAGTGCAAGCATTACGGCGTCTTACTGTTCCAATGAAGCTCGACTCGGCTGGTCTTATGCAGCAATCCATTTGCTATGACAAAGCTAACGGTTGGACCATATCAGTGTCGTGGGGATTTGCAGTTCAAATATTCCGTGGGGAGTTGTCCGCCCGTGAGATGGAAATGCCCTCAAGAACTTTCCTGAATTGGTATAAAAGAGCAGATTACACTGCATATGCTTTTAACACGAGGCCTGTTGCGAGGAATCCATGCCAAAAACCGTTTGTGTTTTATTTAACAAACGCCAAGATGGATCCTTCCAGCAACCAAACGATGAGCCAGTATACCCGACATCGAGTTCCTCATCCAGCCTGCAAGTGGAAGACGACAGACCCTGCTGGTGTTGATCGCATTCAGGTTTACAAGAAGCCTGACCCACATCTATGGGATCGGGTAAGTTCCTTTTGTAAATTAGCTTGTTTTTGCTTCATAAACATCGATGATTTATGCAACCCAAGTGTTTCTCAATTGTGTTCTTTGCTGTGGGAATACCTGCTCTTCGAGTGATATCAGGTAGGAAAAAGCGTATCCTGTTAAGTGTTAAGGGTCGATTTGAACTATTACCTTACCAAAACAAAGAAGAAAAAGAGGTACAAGATCTTGAAATCTACCTAAACAGCGGAACCAGCACATGGTTATGAGAAAAAATTGTAGTTAATTTCTTTTATGAAGTAGCCAATTGTTCTGTACATATAATTAACTGTTGTATTTTGATATTTGGCAGTCTCCAAGGAGGAATTGTTGCAGAGTCTTAAGCTCAAAGGGAAAAAGCATGGTGGTGGATGTAGGTGTCTGTAGGGAGGGTGAGGTTAGTGAAGTATGACGATGTACAACTCTCGAGCCTTTTCTCTCTTTGTATTGTCTCCCAATTGATTCTCAAATGTATTTCTTCATTTGTTGAATTAACGTGAAATTTTCTTGGTTCCATCCAAGTTTCACTTATGACCACTACATTTAGGGAAAAGATGAGCTAATGTAAAATATCCCAGTTATGCACTAGATATCTTATATGAGTTATTAATGTAGCATAGTTTTTTCCAGTATCTTCGGTCTTTATTTCCCTTTCTTGGTTCCAAAAGTCTCCTGAGTTATTTAACATGGAGATCCTATTCGTCTTCCTTACGAAGTATCTCCCTCTACTTTTTTTGGTAAAGTTGATTTGCATCTTTGAAGCGTTGAAGCCGACAAATTCTCTTGAAGATTCAAAGGTATTTTTATATGTGCTGTTTAAAGGATTTCTGCGAAATTCCTTGAGAAGGAATAATTTCTCAGGATAAGGTAAGCTGCATGACATGATCAAAATGAAAGGATTTCTTGTGTTATATAACAAGATGAAGGTGGTATGTAGTAGCATGCAAGCTATGTTGCGTGCATTTTTGGAGGATCTGACAAGGTGTGACAACGTTTTTGGAGAGTCCGACCAACATGCACGCAAGATCATGCTAATGTCAAATGTTAAATGGGACTCTATTTGACTATGAAACATTTGCAAATTGGAAAAGATCAAATTATTCTAGCTTCCTCCATAGTCTTCACTATAGGGAACTGGAATTTTTCTTTATCTTAGTGGTACCTTTCCACAAGCGCACTTTTATATATTACTCCCCCGTTTTAAAAAAGAATGACTTACTTTTCTTTTTAATCTATTTAAAAAAGAATGACCCCTTTCATTTCAACTTTTCACATGGCATGATTAGGACCACAAGATTAAAGGACATTTTGGTACATTTGACACAACTTTAATTTAAGGCCACAAGATTCAAAAGTTTCTTTATTTTTTTAAACTTTGTGTCAAATACAGTATTGTTTTGTGTATCTATCATTGAGTTTGTCAAATATATTTGGACTTTGCTATGTTGGACAACATTTGTCAAAGACAGTTCTTGGTCCTCACCTACAACATCAATGATTTATTCTTTTATTTATTTGAAAAAATAGAGTGTGGAGCATATTGGTTAGTAAAATACTATTGAAAAATTTGTCTCCATCAAAAAAGTGAATCTTGAATTAATTATTCAGCAATAAAATGATGTAGGGACACTCACCTACTCTTGACACTAGTTTGAAATTATGGCCTATAGATTACTGGCTGTTAATTATGGTACAATATGTATTTATGTTGCTACAAGAAAGTGTGGTGCTGCTTTGAAAATTATGTCATTTGTCAAATGCCATTGACAACCTATTCAAAATTGGATCCAGTAAAAGTGTGTTGTGTTAGGAGTATTATTTTGTTGACTAATATAACTTGAGAAAATAACAATTTTTTAGTATGTTCAAAGTAGCACCTTAAGTATTATTTAAAGCGGTTTTGGTCCCTTAGATTTGCAGAACATGAACACTTTTGGTCTCTTGTCAAATATTACACTAAACAAATAATAGATAGAAATTGTCCAAGAAAGTTGTACCTATGATTAAAAATAACAAATTTTATAAAATGTACTTCTTGATGTGAGGAGTTGATAAATATGTTCTATTTTCACAGTTTTAGTTAAATAAATCTAACACTTGAAGTTTAATAAATACTATGACAAAGACAAAGTGCAAACACTTTTGACAAGCCTAAAAGTAGACAAAAATTGCTCCAAGTGATGTTCAAGAACTATGTTTAACTTACTACTAGAGATAAGGATCATCTTCACCCTTTTACCAAAATAATTTTAAGGCCAAAATTGTATATAGTGACATTATAGCATATCAATAAAATGTATATTAGGTAAAGTAACAAAAAGTCAAAGCTATTGTGATGTGCGTTAGGTCAAATTAGTGGGAAAGGGAAAGTGGGGGTGGGCAAAAACACAACATAGAAAACATGATTCCATATACTAGGAAATTGTGTGTCCTAGGTTTCAACTTTTCTTAGGCCAAAAAAAGAAAAAAAAACAAAAAACAAAAACCACATATGCCTTTCTTTTATGTCAAACACACAACATTGAACTTTGTTTATTCTCCATATAGTTCTCTAGCTAGATACACCAGTAAGATATTCAGTATAATCTTTCAACTTGAGATGCTCTGTACACAAACCTTACCTCGATAGCATAGATAAGTCCAACTAATAACTCTAGGAAACACGATTAAAATTCAGAGGATCGACAAGTAGAACGCAAGGAACAATTCATCATGAAGTTGAAAATTTACGAGGGTTTCAAACTCCATGAATTGTTTCTTAGTATGAACTCTTACAAGTTCAAAATATAGAAACAATTCACGAGGTTCAAATCTTTATAATTTTTTGTGTTTTATATAAGGGCGTAATTGTTTAAATTATTTTCGCATTAGTGGCTATTGACCTTATTACGTCTTAACGCGAGACAAAAACTCATTGCATACTGATGTTTAAACGACTAAACTGGTACCAGATTTTGATTCATTTTAGACAGGCAACAGAAAGTGACCACCACCAACAAACCCAGTGTATTCCCACAAAGTGGGGTCTGGGGGCAACAGAAAGTGACCAACCAGAGAATAATGCCCGAATGGACAAAGAGCAGGAAGCAAACCACCCGCCTCTAGGAGGGAAGTTCAGGGGTTAGAGCGAGCGTGCCCGACTCATATGCAGTTTCTGCTCTGAAAGAAGATGGTTTACATATTTGGTTCAAGTATCAAGTTATGTTGGTGGAATGAATTTTTACAATGTACAACATGTGCACCACAAGGAAAGAAAAGAAGGGGGAGGGGGATAGGGGAGAGAAAAACTAAGAAGAAATACAATGAAATGAATTTACTGGAGGAAAAAAAAAACATCAGTAAAACTAGTCGTCTTCATCTTCATCAGCACCAACATCATCACCTATGTCTTCCAACAATTTGTCTACGTCTTCACCTAGCTCTCTCAGCCTATTGCTAAGTTTCTCCACTTTGCTCTGTTCTTGTCCGAGGCACACGAGCAAATCATTCAGTTCAGCTTCACTCTCCTTCAGAGCTTCTTCACGTGCTTCTTCCTTCAATGCCTCGATGTCTCCACTCTTTAAAGCTTTTACTTCTTTTTCTAGTTGGAAGTTGGCTTGTTCCAGGCTGTTGTATGCATCAGACAAGCTTTTAAGATCAGATTCCGTCTTCCCAGCTAAGTTTTTGTACGTTGAAGCTTCCGATTCAGCCTTGGCCTTATCTGCCTTTAGTGTCTCTATACGTTGTGAAGCCTCTTGAAGATCTCTACGCAGAGTCTCCATCTGAACTCTGTCTGAACCTCCACTGACTTTGCGCTCAAGTGGGGATGAGTTGTTCCCACCAGTTTTGGCCAGATCCTCAGCTAAAGTGGCATTCCGACTTAATAGATCCTTTTTTGCAGAAAATAGGGCAGGTAAATATTGTCAGAAAGTATGAAACTGCTTAAAGTATACATGCATCCCGACTATCCAAAAATCAAAAAGAGAGCTGCTCAAAAGTATGAAATGCTAGTTTTCCTAGTGTCTGGCAGGTCGCATTGGAGGATAGGTGCACAGGAAGTTGGAAGTACAAAAGAGCAAATTACTCGACTAAGATTCAACAACTTTTAGCAATATGACTAGCATTCATTTTGAAAATTTAACACAACGGTTTATGAGTAGAGAGAGCCAGTACTTTTAAAATAGTGCAGACTCCGAAGAGGGCTTATTAAGAAGCAAAGTTTTACTTTCAGCAAAAGGATACAAAAAGAATTACACCAGTCAAAAATCACATAGGTAAGATATACTCTCATAAATGCAGCATCAAAATAGAGCAACTCACTGAGGTACCTGGAGGTCCATTTTAGTAATAATGGTCCTACAAGTAACTTTACCTTTCTTAAACTTATCAAAAGAGAAGGTACTTTAACTTTCTTAAGTTGTCGTGCTGCAGTTTTAAATCATTAGAATAAAGATGACTGAATTATTTTAAAAATTGCCATGACAGTTTCCCTCAAGTAGATTGAGTTTTTACTGAAATAGAATTCTCAAGTGAATTATCACCGGCTTTGCTTAATAATGAATTTTATCCAGCAACTGAGACCCTAACTGTGCATACAAAACTATATTCAGATGTAAAAATAGTAAGATGCAAATAATTCTAAGCTTGTACTAAACGAACAAAGTGCATTTACTAGGCACATAATTTATCCGAAAAGTCCTTACCTGTATCTCATGGCACTGCTTCTCCACAAAAGTCTTCAGCCGCATGATATAGTCAACATCATTCTCCCCACTCCTTTTTTCAAGTTCAGCTGGCACCACGGTCACCTGGCTCTTTGGGCTGCTGTAAGCTTCTACCATCTTTTCTCTAATATCAGCCTCTAAGCGCTTCAAAAAATACACGAATTGAGAATCAAATACTGATGTAAGCATAGGATGCTCATTCTTTTGATCAGATGATTCATTTCCACCATCTTCAATCTCAGCCATACTAGCAGCATTAGATCTTGTCAATGGTTTATGTGGCAAAAATGGCTTAGCAGATGTGAAAAGATCGCTTTTCTGCATTTCGTCAAACTTTAAGAAGTACGATGTGAGCCCAACTTTTTGGCTTATGGCATCAACTATGCTATAGGCATCCTTTCCACTAGCATTGCTTTTATTGTAGATTACACATTCCCCTAATAGTACAGCAGCCAATCCCCTTACACTAACAGTTGTGGTAGGATTTGAGACCAGCTCCAGCAAATACGTTAAGTGAGGACGTGAATCCAGGAAGCATTGCACCGCATTTGGACAATCAGAGAGCCAAATAATTAGCAGTTTCAGGATAATGGGTTGAACAAACACATTCTCAGATGCGTTTGATTTCCCGTCTTTAGTCATAGACGAGGCAAGAGCCAGATACTTCACCATACGGTGTAACAAAGGCTCCGGGCCTCCTAGAGTAGGCGTAGGTGCTTCAAGTTCAATTTGCAGAACCTGCAATTCACTTATATGTTATAACCAAAGAATAAGGTAGCAAAACTTATGTATGCTATAATTCTTATCAAATATAAGGTGTATCTTGCTGTATCTATGAAATGAAAGTGAATTCTAACAACACAAAACATAATAGTTCGGCACGCACACAATACTGAAAGCAACAATAAACAACATAGGGTGCTGTAAAACTATTGACAACAACACCCCAAGATGAAAAGACCGTATCTTTTTGTTCATGTGTTCATGAAAGAAACCTCTTTTACTCAAGATTAAGGAAAACATTTCTGGATGGTGGGAACTGGGAAGAACTTTGCATACCTTTTCCTTGCATTGGTTATTACCCTTGATGACATGCGAAAGAACACTGGCAGCTCTAGAACAAGTCTGCATATTAAAAGTTAACATGCTGAGTCAATGACAACATGACAATTAATGCTCCAAAGACGCATACTGAAATTCCTGAATCAGTAGATATATCCTGAGACTTGAGGGGAAGCACCATTTTTCAAAATCTTTTGAGACAATTATTCAACACATATTTAAAGTTAAGTAAACAAGGATTTTGCTTTCTTTCTTCAGAATTAACGTGACCTATTTTCCCAGACCCATGGTTATCCAAAAAAAAAAAAAAAAAAAAAAAAACCGCGACATATTTTAGTAATTCCATGATCCATGTGCTGGTGAGAAGCGGGTTTACGGGTTCTGATCGAGAAAAGATGATCGGAAGCATGGAGAGAATCTAGAATGTGCAATACTCTTGTGAACAGATATATACCATGCCCAGAACGAAAATGAAGTAAAATGACAACAGATTCAAGAAAAATAACAGGTCAATTTTCACCTCTAACACAATTTTCTAATTCACGTGGAAAATGATATCAGGAAATTGAAAAACATTTTGGAACAGGACAAGCAATAGTGTAGACTTTAAGCTACACATGTGATGCCCTTCAAAATACTATCACCATTTTTAAGCAAGACGATTAAGAGCAACTACGTTTGGATAGCATATTACACTAAATTAGGTGAATAAGCATTTAAAAGGACTATTTAAAATGTGAAAAAATGATTTTGTTACCGTAGAGAACACTGCATCAAGATTGAAATTATATATATCTCCTCATAAAATTAACAATAAAAGAATAATCCCCTCACAAATTTACGGACTAAATAACTATCCTTTTTTGGTACTACAATCTGATATAATCTTTTTGTTTCGAATAAGTGTTTGATATCATCTTTTTTCTACATACAACACAGTGAAAATGATTTCTAGAATTTTTATATGAAAATCTCATGCACGGTTCTGTAATAGCGATGGGCACTGTATTATGTGTAACTTTCTACAACTTAAGAAGTATATCACAAGGAAATTACGTCTAAGGTTAGGTTAGGTAAGCCTTGCCAACTGTTTCTCGTCCATGAACTGAAGGATTATGCATAATGAATCATGTGTACTGGACGAAGCTAGGGACCTCAACTAATAGTCTTGCAGATGTAAAAAATTATAAACTAATAAAGATCAAGCATTAAAGTGTCTATTTTGCAACTTTTTCAATAACAAAGTGTCCATTTAAAATTTCCAGAGAACCACCGAGAAAGTGTATAGAGCCTATGACATTACCTCAAGATCACCTTCATTTTCACCTGTAGTAAGACCATGTAGAAGCATGCTGCCAAGAAAAACAAGAAGAGAAAAATAGAGATGGGGGCCTGAGATGTAAAAGTCATTTAGAAGCAAATTGAAGTGCTCCCTTTTCTAATTTTTAATTTGAATGTGTTACATGTATTTATGATATGATCGGGGGGGGGGGGGGGGGGGGGGGGGGTGTAAGTGAACACCTTATTCAATGAGAAGACATTGCGAACACTCTAAGAAAAGCTCTCAACAGCATAGATTACCTTCCAAATGACATGTTAATATCCTCCTCAACAGGGGCATGAATCATTGACTGCGGCTGCAGAATTAGAGTAGATGCCAACATTGTCTGGCCATCCGGATTTTGCTGCACCAATCACACAACATAATTTTAAAAAATGGTACACTTCAAGAAAGCATGATGCAAAACTAAAGACCCAACAAAGGAGATAGTAACGGAAGCTCCGTCGAACAATATCTAAATCATTCTGAAAGCATAACATACCACTGCTTGAAATATCTAACCATTACACAAGAACTCAGTTTTTTTTTTTAACCATTAAGCAAGAACTCAGTTAAGATACCTGACAGAAGTTCTTAAAAAGATGGTCAGCTGCCATGAATTCTTGCTTACTAGAAGTGCGTAAAAGTATCCGGAGGACAGAATTCAAAGCAGGCTCTAAATCTGGTTCCTCTCCGAGCCTTTTGCTTGCAATTTCTTCGAGATTCTTGGGGTGATTAGCAATCAGATCACCAATGCAATGAAGTGCCTGACATCGACAAAAGCCATTTTGAAGAGATAAAGCTACAAGAATCAACTAGCCATCAGCATGCCAGCATCTACAGTGGACAATGTTCACTACATTATAATGCAAATTGAATTTGAAGTAGACAAGTCGTAGTAGTCGGCATATCTCCTCACCCCCTTATACTCTCTTTTCTTTATTTTGCCTAACCAACTATTAAGAATGCAGAAAGAAACCATGAAAGTTGATTAATTAGAAAAGAAATCATCTACTTAAAGGCATCAAGAACTAGTAACTCACCGTACAACGCACTGGAACTGGAGCCCATTGACTTTCAACTCCTAACATGAAGAGATGGTCCAAGACCTTTTTCTATAATATCAATCAGATAAGTTAGGAAGGTAATGCAATTGTCCAAACATAAGCAGTTCTCAAATTGATAGAAAGAACAAACCTGAACCAAAACGGTTTTATTAGTCAGCTTATTTGAATCTCTGCCAGGATCAGTTTCTGGGCCACCCATGATTAGCAAATTAATGGTTTCTAGCACACTGAGTAGATTTATTGTCTACTGGCCAATCATTTAAGGCAAAGAAATGAGAAAAGCCGGTAAGGCTTGGTACATGAGAAAATCATATCAGCAGCACATTAATAATATGTGAAAAATGAAAGAAGAAAACAAATGGATTATGGGTTTAACCTTCTGCTGCGTAAATTTGTAGGTCGTCCCTCTTAGCTTCAGAACTGATAGCAACTGATCAAAGCCCATAGTCTCTCTAAGTAATACCTGCAATAGATTCATAGTATGTACTAGGAAAATTAAAATTATGAGTAAAGAAAATTGGGGAGGCACCCAGGCTGATACCTGATTTGATGCACTATTACGGAGGAGATTGTTCAGCAGTTCAAGACAGTCCTGAAGAATTCCCAAAGTAAAAGCAGCAAAAGGTTTCGAATAAATGTTCAATAACAATGAAATGATCAGAAATAAGTTAATATTATTATATCCACATTTTCTAGGAACCCAGATGCAAGTGCACTTGTAACACATTTATAGGCAAAACTAGAAACCAAAAAATAAAAATATTTACAATAAAGAATGATGGGCAACTTTCTCAAAAAAAAAACAAACAATAAAGGTGATTGAATGCCAGGAAAGGTTAGAACACGACAAAAGTTCTGTTCAGATAAGGAATGGACAAGGTAAAAAGGCAAGATAATTACAGACTACACAAGTTCAAAGCCTTCGAACAAACTCCAGCATGATTAGCCAATAATAAGAGTTGCTTAGTTACGAAATATATATACCAAAATCAGCATGAATTCAAGTGAAGAACCCAAAATATTTCAATGATAGTTGAAGTGAATTGAGAACATGCTGACTGAAAAATGATTTTTTACAGCTCCACCAGAAAATTCACTGGATTGTTCTGTTAATGAGGGGATGTGAATGCAACACAGAGTCATCTAAGTTTTCCAATCTCTACTATTCTACAAAATACATTTTAGACATAAGCTTAAGATTACTTGTCCAAACCTGCACAACAACTCCTCCTTCTGAACCTCCCTCCTCCTTTATGATGCTGAATATCTTCTCAAAAGCACCTTCAAAGACCACAATTTTTTGAATTTCCTGTAGATTTTAAAGAAGTTAGGCCAAATGCTAAGCACAAAGTAAGTAAAATTTGAAAAGATTTAGAACAGAGCAGCCACCAAGGAAAGGAAGCAGCACTCACTTCAGCCTCACGGGTCAAGTAAGTCAGAAGTAACAGTGCCTCATTTCGTATGACCTTCAAGACATGCCAAAGTTAGAATCCCGCGAAGAAAAAAGCATAATAATTATTTTTGAAATTAAAAAGAGCATAATACTTTTATCATTTCCAGTTCATACCTCACGATCCATAAGCATATCCATCAGCCGCGTGATACCACGGGGAATGCTAAGAATAGCTTCCTGTAACCTGAATATTATTTCAGCATGTTGTCGCCTCAAAATGGGTTTATAAACAAGTACTTGAAACAATATGCAGTGGAAGTACTAAACATACCTTTGTGGAGAATTAGTTAGGAGGGCCGTTAAAAGTTGAAGTGTATAGTATCGTACATAGAAATCCTCCTCTGACTGCCAGAGTATTAGATCAGCCAATTGCAAAGAGATTACTCACTATACAACTAAAACAAGCAAGAACAATAGCAATAACATGCTTACCAACAAATTTAAGAGAAGAGAGATATTATCTACTTCTCTGGAAAGCAAGTCACTATTCATCAAAGTTGGCTGAACCTCATTCGCTGGCCCTTTTGCATGATCAATTGGACTTAAAGCACTCACAAGAGTTTCCAGAGCCCCCCTGACCTTCAAGCACCCAATATGAGTAACTTTTAGCGCTGAGTGAGATGAGGAGGTAATAATGTTGCGTAAAATGTACATCAATTGTGAAAAAGAGGACCTTTTCAGTAAAAAGTTAATGCTGTGTATTAATTTTTGACAAAGTAAAAAGTAGCAGGCCCTATCATGCATGGATAAACCAAAACACTAATGCACTAGATCTTTCAAAAGTAAATACCTGTAGTCCCAAACTTTAAAAACGAAAAGAAAGGGTTCCGCCAACATTGTTGAGATTGTTCCACAAAGTTTTTAGTTTGAGATAGTGTCTACCAAGAATTGGTCTTTACCAGTAGAAGACCGCACAGTTTGATTGATAACACAAAAAAAATTCCACAGTGATAGTGCAAAAGATCTCAAGGATTAGGAACTTGAAAATTATTTTAAGAAGACAGATCAACTATGGAAGATATTTCTCAATGAGGGAAATCATGTGGGCTATGCCAATGAGAATACCTGAACTTCTAGCTTGTTGGAACAGAAACATAATCTCATAAACCAGAAAGAAAGATGGAGAATTGTCCCAGCTTGCATTTAGTGGACAATTTGGAAGAAAGAAATCAAAGGTGCTCTGAAGATAAATGCAGTATTATATAGAAGCTGAAGATGCAGTGTCTAGTCATTTTCTATTTTTGGTGTAAACGAGTACCTAGAAGATCTTGAATCCATTTTTGATGTTTTAGATTCCTTACTAGAATACAAAGGATTGGAATCCTTCCTGTACTCCACATTGTAATTACGGGTGACTGCACATGTTGCTTGCAGTCTGTTTTAAAGAAAGTTACCTCCCCCTTCCCCCACAAAGAAAAAAAAGAAAAGAAAAGAAACTGTAGTTCTCACAGTGTTCCCTTCCCTCTGGTTAAGTCTCTTTAGAACAAAACCTAATATTAGTAGTACTTCTTAAGAAAAAGAAACAAAAACTTAAGGTAGAAAGGAAAGATCTTAAAAAGCAGCCAGCGCATAAATTACTATAAGCCGTGTTTCTTTTCCTTTTGGAACCAGTGAACAGATACGTGTCACGCAAAATCATCACCAGCAGTAGGTAATGAAACTTAGTTACCGACTACATTAACAACATTAGTCTTTAACACAAATAGTATTAATTTCACTCTAACCGTCAATATGTTCATTCAAGTCAAATTTACAGCGATCATTGGTTCCATACAAGCAATAAAGCATCCAATTAGCTAGCACTGTACAACAGACATCATGAAAAGAAGTTTCTACAAACATATAGCTTGAACTTTTATGCCCATAATACAAAGAATGCATAAACCCCACTAAAATAACATTAACATATCTTAGTTTTAAATTGGCAACAAAGCAATTGTACCATCTCAAAATCATCACGCTCCTCCTTTAAGACGCTCAAGATGACTGGGAATCCTGCAAGAAATAAACGATTCAAATAATCATCATTATATGATGGTGAAGAAAATAGGAACGGAATTTGCATGTAGATAATAAGATATAGACACTAACCCATTGCTCCAAAGGCCATTTGTCCAGCACGACTTTCAGAGACAACAGACTGAAGTTCAAGCATAGCAGCTCTCCTGTCCTCAGCCAGCACACCGTTGCTAATCCGGTCAAGCAAGCGCTCGACATAGCTATTGGTAAAGACAACAAACTAAATTAGTCAACATGCTAGACAAGTTAGTCTAGACTGCAACATGGAAATTGTGTTGTCCTAACTTAAGAAAAGAAAATAGCAGCACAAGATAATCAGCTGGACAATCTAAGGAAAAAACTTAATTTCCAGGGTCATAATGTCTTAAGCAATTCCCAACTCTAGCGAGAAGATATTTGTTCCAATCATACTGGATATATA
The DNA here is from genome assembly GCF_002878395.1 of Capsicum annuum. Taxonomy (NCBI): domain Eukaryota; kingdom Viridiplantae; phylum Streptophyta; class Magnoliopsida; order Solanales; family Solanaceae; genus Capsicum; species Capsicum annuum. Next base: position 3,168,673 of record NC_061111.1, read on the forward strand.
AGTACTGCACATGATCTCTACCAAGTCTCACATTTTATGGATGCTATAAACACTTAACCCATCAAGAATTGATTAAAAAAAGTATTTTCCTGAATTCAAAGTGATTAAATACAGACCAGAATCTATTTTCCTGCCGAAACTGGATCATTTATGTTACTATCTTTTCTTTGTATGGTTATTAGTTTAAAAGGTTTTGTCTTGATCACCGAGAATTCCTCCAAGACGAGCAGCAACAGCTTGAAATTTGAAGGACGATGGGTCCGTCCATCTACCTTTTTTCACATATATACCAAGCATTTGTCATATGATTGCTTACCACTAAACCAAAGTCCTATAGGTTTATTTTTAGTATTATTTTCTACTGAGAGGGGGAAGAAAAGAGATAGGATCCTAAAGATCAATCAAATAATCCAAAGCATTATGTAAGCTTGGGAAAATCAAGTTCCATATTAGGGTACGATGACTATTTGGATATCAAACTTCAAAGTTTTCTGTTTCATACTGAGATAGCTAAAGAGAAATAAATTATCATTGAAATGTGGATGCTAGAATTTCCATGCCTCATTTGACTAGTCAATTATTAGAGCAACTTTTGGCCTTCTCTGTATTATTGTACTTCTTTGTATATGTTTTGATCCTTTTGGCCAATCAAAGTGATTTAACAGCACTGGTTAGTTACAATTATATTCATTTATGTACTTCATGGACGATTTGTGCCCTTTCTACACTCTTCCACAAATAATCTAAATACTATGTTTTCTCAGAGCATGAAGACTAAAAGATGAAATAACAAAAGATGAACCAGGAATTCAGCAGAAACAACAACAAAGAAATCTCACCCGAAAGGACATACAAACACAAACATACACAGGTGAGTGACATGCATAGGATGAAGAAAGGGAGGAAATGTTTCCTGTATATATTTAGCTTCCATTTCAACATATTTTTGCATTTATAACTTCGGTGGGAATACATTTACAGAAGCTACTACTTCGCTAAGGGCCTAATTGACCCATTTTGAAAATTTTCTGCATTACTAGACATTCATTCTCCGTATTAACTTCACTAATACAGTTTAAATCAAATTATTCTTTTTAGCTGTGTTCAGGAGTTCCCTGGACCTCATTTATGGGATCACCTTGGGTATGTCGTTATTATCGTTGTTGACTGAAGTATCAATTTTTTCAAATGATCGAGTGTCGTCCAAATGAGTGAAATGGATATTGAGCTATGTTGCCCGGACTCTTCAAAAAGGTCAATGGGTGTGTATCCTACTCTTCAAAAATGTCTACGGATTCGTGTCGCATTCTCCAAAAGTAGTGTATTATTAAAGAATCCAAAACGGGTGCGGCAAGGAAAGTGAAGGGTCTACACAACTTAGGTATCGAGGATTCATATAGCCAACCCCAACTAACTACCTCAGAGGTGAGATAGAGAGGCTGTTTCCGACAGATTCCCCGCTCAAGATAAGACAATCTAGAAAAGGACTAGTAAAAGGACAAGATACAATAGAAATTACCACACCCAATAATACCATACGACAATTCATAAACGCACAACACAACTTATCCCATTAAAGCTATCAAATACATGAATTTGATCAAACAAAAACTTACCTATCTTCAGTTGAGCCGGAGTTTTCATTACGAAACACCCTTCCTACTACCCCCTGCAAAACAAAACATTTCAATCAAATCAATCACACCTAACCTATCTTCCCCGGACTCTTCAAAATTGTCAATGGCTGCATGTCAGAGCTTTTGGACAATCCGACACAGGTGCAGCATTGAAAGTAAAGAGTCCGCGCAACTTATCAAGTAACTAAACAATATCAAAATTCATCAGCCATACATCATATATTTTCCATTAAATAATAAATCACCAAAAAAAAAAAAAAAACCTGGTATTTGGCAACTAAGTCCATTCGTCTATAAGCTGATCACAATTCACAATAGGTCAAACCGAAACCTAAAATTCGAAAAATTAATGATAATTTGAGATTATTAATATCGATCAAATACAAGTGAATTATTCTCTATGAAATTCAAAGTTATAAAGGGACTATTGACTTTGTCATTGAAAGCAAAAAAAAAAAAAAAAACACTTTTCTGTGGGGAAAAAAAAGGAAGGATGAAAAAGTTGAAGGGCCAAAGTGGAGTGTTCCGAGAGTTTTACCTGAGACAAAAGATGAATCAGATCGCAGAGAGGAAGTGAACAAGGGAGAAATAATAGAGACAGAAAGAAGAGAAACCGGAGGAGATTAAATGGATCGGGTCAAAACAACCAATTGGGCTAATTTGAACTGGGCCCATCTCTGTAACTCTGTTTCTATTCACTTGGGCCGGGCTTATTTCGCGACGCCAACTGCATTAGGAAAAATAACATAAATATACACTTTAACTTACCATATTACATAAATTTTCACCCTTACAAATTAATTATATAAAATTTCAACTAATTATATATCTTCGTTGGATGTATCGAGAGCTAATTATATATCTCAACAAACCCAAATTTGAAAAAATGTATCGGGAGCTAATTATGTATCTTTATAAAAGAAAAATATATCTTCGTTGGATGTATTATGTATCTCGACAGATCCAAAATTAAAAAAAAATGTACCGGGAGCTAATTATTATCATTACAAAGAAAAAATGTATCTTCGTTGAATGTATCGGGACTAATTATGTATCTCGACAAACCCAAAATCGATTTTTTCACTAATTAAGCAAAATGTCAAAATTTTCTATTTGATAAATGTAGTTCATAAGTTTACCTATTTAGGTAATTATGCTTTTTTGGAGTTTCAATTCTAAAGCATTGCAAATGAGAATATATTTGACTCCAACGAATTAAATTGATATAATTAGAGGTGATTCCAAAATAATATTACTTTCTGACAAAGGAGCATCAATACATAAAGTGGTACTGTCACTACTGGGATATAATAGTAATAGGCAAATCTAAATCTCTCCTTTCAAAAATTTTGTTTGAAAACCTTATTTTAGGATTCTTAATAATTCAAATTTGCATTTACTTTAGTTATCATTTATTGAAATTTTATTCTCCTTTTGTCCTATAATTAACTTTTTTTTTTCTCACTTTTTAAGAGTAAAATAAAATAAGGTTTCATCAAGTTTGTAAATGTTGTTATCCAAGTGAACTGTCATTAAAACGTTTTTTCTTTGCTCCTAATTTTGTTATAATATTTTGCTATCTGCATTCACATAAATTTGGGTTAATTATAAATTAAATTCCCCATTCAAAATTAAAAAATAAATAAATATGGTTATATATTTCCCTTTGCTAGAAAAGATATACGTATAAAGATATTGATATCATGAAAAAAATGGAAAGTATGTAAAACAAACCGTAGAAACAGAAAAAAAGCAATAAACATAATGTTCTGAAAATAGAATATTTTGCATGTGCAGAAATAAACTCCCAACTACCAGCCATTTACAACCTTATAATTCAGCTGTGGAAACAATATATTGCAAGAAAAATAACATAAACATACACCTTAACTTACGTCTTTACGTAAATCCCCATCTTTATAAAATAATTATAAAAAATTCAACTAATTATGTATCTTCGTTGGATGTATCGGGAGTTAATTATGTATTTCGACAGACTCAAAATCGAAAAAAGTGTATTGGGAGCTAATTATGTATTTTTACAAAGAAAAAAAATATTTTCATTGGATGCATTATGTATCTCGACGGACCTAAAATCGGAAAAAAGTGTATTGGAAGCTAATTATGTGTCTTTACAGAGGAAAAAAAATGTATCTTCGTTGAATGTATTAGGAGCTAATTATATATCTCGACAGATCCAAAATCGAGATTTTCAACAATTATACAAAATGTCAGAATTTTCTGAAATACAGTTCCAAACTGTTGGAATTTATGTTTTTTCTTAGAATATAATAAGTAATTAAAAAGAAAAATATGTTGTTTCTTCATCAATAGAATTTATATACATGGTTAAATTAATTAAACTCCCATGCACGTTCTATAGTACAGTAAGCAAGTCAAATTTCATTTAGCAATAAAGCTCTGTATCATAGTAAGCATTAATATAAAAAGATTGAAAATTAGCTGAAAATTACTAAATATAATCTAAGCTAACTATAAATATAAAGAGAAAAGTCATTGAATAATGTACAAAAAGCAAGGTGTCTTCCAATTTCTTTGACTATTACGATCCGAGCTCATATTACGTATTGTCTGTTTTAGTGAATTTATTTGTTGGGCTATGAAATTATCGTGCCCAATAAGACGTGTACCATATAAACTTGTGACGTTCCTAATAAAACTTTTCATTTTCTTCTTCTATTCTAATGGAATACGTCTACGGTATAATTACATGCTCGCTTTCTTCGGAATCTTGTTAGTTCTAAAAGTCTGTTGGTCCTTCTCTTCGACTCGTCCTCCATCATGTACGTCACATAATTGGACTATGTACAATTATGAAATAATGATATTTTTCTAGTTTCTGTTGGGTAGTCTTAATCTTGATAATTGAGAGGCTAACTGATTTTGCAGCTTAATTTAATTCTCTTTGTACCAATCCCAGAAAACAAAAAATCTCCAAAGTATCCTCACAAAATTAAAATTGAATTATTAGAACCACACATGATCCCATCAATTATGCTACCAAATAATATCAAACAAGAAAGAGAACAACAACAATAGAATACGTACCAAGTGTACGTAATTGCACAAGTGGGGTGATCTGTTTCAATTAGACCCTCATCTAGAAATCGAGATAGAGATTTATAATAATAGCCTTTTTTTTTTTTTTTTTTTTCACATTGCAAAATCTATATATACTGATATTTGCTTCAATATACTGGCAATAATTTGGATGCATGGTGGTAACAACTTACCATGATTTTCACAAAAAATTAAAGCTATAGCATCCAAGAATCACCAGCTATAGAAACAAAATTCATGTCACCAAAAATACCTAAAAAAAATAATTCCAAAATGTAGAATTTTTCATAATTGTATATGATTCCAAATCACTTCTTTTAATCTATACCCCATGCATGTTGCAACTACTAGCTAGTACTACTAAATATCTACCTTGCTATCATCACCAATAATAATTCATCAAGAACCAATTATATAATAAGGTCCAAAATCAAGAATATATATCTCCTTGTTGTAATTTTAACCAGCTAAATCATGAAGAAGTTGTGCCCCCATCAAGTTTCTATAAGGCAAATTCTGATTTTCACTGTCCAAAAGTGATGAATATTGAACTTGATCATCTCTAGGATTCATGTAAAAAAGTGAACTTTGATGATGATGAGGTGGTTGTGATGAAAATGTACTTAACCCCATTGATCCACTTCCACCATGTTGTTGTAATCCCAATGTTAAAGAAACACCCCCTCCAACTCCAAGATGATTCTTGTTACTCATTCCTCCATGGTCACCACCAGTACCATAGGCCATATTTGTTGAAAAATCTAGCTCTATCGCGCCAAACGGTTGACCTCCACCTCTTACTCCATAGGTTTGAACTTGATGATGATGGTCATGTTGATCAAGGGAAGTTTTGTTGGTATGATCATTTTTCTCATGAGGGTGATTTATGATGGAAGATATACACTCAGAGTCAATGCTTACAAGATTTGGCTTTTGTTCTTGATCAATGTGTGACTGATGAGGATTATTTTGATTCATAACATTCATGTCATCAAGGGCTTTTGATCCATTTGGAGATCCAAGATTCTCTTCTTCTTCTTTAGTTTCTTCTAAGTACATTTCTTCCACCATTGGCTTCCATAGTCTTACCCTTGCATTAATGAACCAATTGGACACCTAACCAAAAAGAAAGAAAATGCATTATTGAATCTTACATGCATGACATGACTTTGTAAAAGACAAATAGTTCGAGCTATATATATGTACTGACAGTGTAAACAATCAAATCTGCTTAAGAGCTTAAGATAGAGCGTAAATTCTATGCACTGACGATTATATCAAAAAGATTTGCACCATCAGATCACTTAAAAGACAACTACATGTAATTCCCAATGCAAAAAGTAATAGCCAATGGAAAACAATCTTCTATAGTGGGTCAAAATAAAATCTTGATACTGTCACTCTATCATGTGCATATAACTTAAACTCCACAGTACATCTTTATGATAAGCAAAAGTGTGTAACCTGATAAAAACGGCAAGTGTAAAAAGTCTTTATACTTATATAACATAAGTTCAAAGACAAGAGAGCTATATTTTAAAAAATTCTTGATTGCATTATTAATAATTTCATATCATATATGGAGAGTAATTAAATAATGTTATGGTTGAGAAAGGGACATGCCTGACTTCTTGAAAGACCAGTCTGACGAGCTAAAATGTGTTTATCAACATCACTTGGGTACCTGCAATATTTCCATAAAGAAAATAAATAAATATATTTTGTACTTGGTACCATATAGTTTGAAAATATATTGTACTTTAATTTCTATGTGATCTACAGCAGTAACAAATTATGAAATCAACAAAAATTCTGTCTGTAGGCAGTGTGTTGTGAGGTAGTAGTATATATATATTAGTATAGTTAAAACCGACAAAGGAAAAATGAAAAAGGAGTCATTGTATCAACAAATTGAGAGTCACTCCCAAGATATTTAGCTATTTTTGTGAACAATGATTGACGGCCCATGGAAAGATCCTTGGTACTAGAACTACCAGTGGGGTTATAATGTTTCTCCTTTTTAATTTTTATTTTTTAGTAAAAAATAGCCATCAGATGTATAATATACGTCTGATATACAGTTTGTTTTTGAGCGATGGCCGAATGTGTTAAGCTGAATTCATAAAATTTAAATCTTGGACTTACGGGTGAAGAAAGTGTTCAAAGAGCCAAGCGCGGAGAACAGAAACTGATCTTTCTGGGAGACCGCGCTGTGGTCTCCAAGGGTGAGTTTCCATCATGTTCATCTGTTGAAAAGCCTTTTGTTGCCTTAGAGTTTGATCAAGAACTCTAAGTCTTGGTGTTTCACCTCTTGTTGAACCAGGAATAAGTGTACTACTTGAACTGTCTTTTTCTCCCATGGCCTTTTTGGTTGCCTTAATTTGTGCCACAATTCCATCTCTTAGAAATCTAAAATGCCTTGACATGGCCCTTGATGCTAAAGATGAGTAGACTGTTGCTGCTCCATTTCCAGCCACTGCTTCAAATGATGATACAACTGCCTTCATTTGATCACAATAATGCTTGTACCTCCTATCCACCTACACATAAATAAGTAAACAGACATGTCCATGTAAAATCAGTGGAAAAAGTTAAGCAAAAAGATTGAATCTTTTTCTTCATCTCTTTTGCCTAGTGAATTATGAACAACAACAACAACAATAATAACGTACGCGGTGTAGTATCCCACAAGTGGGGTCTGGGGAGAGTAGAGCGTATGCAGACCTTACCCCTACTTTGGAAGGTAGAGAGGCTGTTTCCGATAGCCTGGTGAAGCATGAAACTTGCATGAGCAATGAATAAGAGTAGAGGGTTCTAGAAAACTAATGGAATAGTGAAATTGTGACCATGTGAGCATTAATGGAAAAGGGCCATTCAGTCTCAGAATTAGTTCAAGATTTGAACTTTGAAGCAACAAAGAGTTAAAAAAAGGCTTTTACTTTTTCAACTATTTCATGTCATAAAAGAGAATTTAAAGAATATACCTCTTCAAGCATTTGAAGCAATTTAGTTTTTCTTTTCTGAAGTTCTATGATGTCAAGGGACTGTAGTAAAAGTTGCTTTTTTGAAGTACTAGCACTCTCATGATCTTGCCATTGGTGGGGCTTCTGTTGTTGCTGCTGCTTTTGTACTTTTGATGAAGAAGAATGATCATCATTCTGCTTTATTCCAAGACTACAGAATTCACTGAGCAACGCCTGCGCTGGACCTAAGTATTTCGAGTCCCTAATCTGATGATGAAAATACCCTTGATGATTGTTTTGCGGTTGCAGATTTGCAGATTTACCCAAGAAACCATCATGTATTAGTCCTATTTCTTGCTGATGATGATGTCTTAGTTCAAAAGATTGTAGACCAATACTAGAAGGATTTGATGAACATAGTGATAATGAAAGTCCTTGACTTGGCCTTTCATTTCCTTCACATGGAAAAACACATCTTAAAGATGGATCATCATGCTGCCAATGTTCTGTTGCCACCAACATATTATTACCATGTTGGTAAAATTGTTCACTACTACTCGTATCGTTCTTGGATAAAGAAGGACCACCACCAACACCAGCACCAACGCCGCTATTACCTTTCCATAACATATGAGGATGAGGATTATCGTTTGTGTTAGGTAGAAACCCTATCATTTCCATACCAGAAGTCAAGTTATACATCTCAGGATTTGTTTCAAAACTTTGCATCTGATGATTAACCATATTTGGATTTGATGAATTACTACTATGACCATCAAACCAATAACCAGTATTAGTAACCATTGATAATCTTGGTTTAATCTCTTCACTTTCTTGATGATGACTAGCCATATATTATACGCACATAAAGATCTCAACTTTATCACTCTTTAAGTACTGTCATAACTCTGCAACAAACAAAAAATCCATCAAGATCCACATATATTTTATTAAAGCAACCCAAAAATAGAAAAAAAAAACATAGGTAGAGTGAAGAACATCAAAAGGTAAAGATCAAATGAACTAAAAATAAAGGGGTGGTTCTTTTTTCTTTTTTTTCTTTTTTTACCATCAAACTTTCCTTTTTTGAACATAAAGATTGAATTTTTACTTGTACCAACTTTTTCTTTCACATAGATAAATAGTTTAAAAAAAAAACTTCAAAACAAGAAACAAAAGGTGAAAAGAAAGATCAAGTGAACTAGAAACAAAAGGTTTCTTTTATTCCATGTTGCTCTCGCATTCTTCAAAAATGTCGACGGGTGCTTGTCTAATCCTCCAAAAATAGTTTATTTTTGAAAGATCCGACACGGGTACGCAAACATTTTTGATAGTCCACTCACCTTAGTTTTTATTAGTTACCTTTTTGAACAAAAAGTTTGAATTTTCACTTGTACCAACTTTTTTTTTGGACATAGATGACTAGTTAAAACTTCAAAACAAGAAAAGAACAAGTTTAAAAAAGCAATTTTATCTAAAAAAACCAAACAAGAAACATGGTGTACTATGAAAAAAACATACTTAGAAAGACAAGAAGAAGATGATGATGAGAAGAAGGAGAAAACATTATGGAAGTTCCAGAGGTTAAGGAGAGAGAGAGAGTGGCCTAAGGGGGTGTGTGATGATGACTTCTAAGTCATGTTTTCTCATTGTTATATGCTTTTTTGCTCTTTTTTAGTACTCACTTTTTTTCACCGAGTGTTCGGTATTTATATTGGAGCTCGATCGATTAAATTGGATTTGCATCGGAAAGTTTCACTCTGGGCAATAAAATGCTTTCTATCAAAGACGACTCCATACTCGAGGCTCGAAACAAAAATTTTTGCTTAAGAATAAATTAAAAGAGTACTTACCACTCGATCGAAAAATTTTTGGTGGTGTTATTTCTTACTTTTCTCTCTCATGCAAAAACAAGATATCTATATACGTACAAAATAGACTTCCTAGAAAGAAAATTAAATCAAATTAAATTTATGTAGACACTAGACAACCCTCCTCCTTCAATAATTAACCCTTAACCAATATAATTAAAAGACAACCTAAAATGAATTCAATCAATCTTCTTTAAAATATTATTTAAGTTATATCAGTATTTTAACATGATTTGAACTGTTTTTTCTTTTTTTTACAATCGAAGATTTATTAAAAATAATATTTTTATGTCTCAAGATAAGGGTAAGGTGTACATTTTATGCTTTAATTTGAAAATTTCACTCGTGAGATTACATAGTATGTTGTAGTGGTGGTAATCAGTTTTCTGTAATTATGTCACTTCTTTTTTCTTTTTTTTTTTTTAGTTTGTTCTAAATAGAATTATCTCTTTCTATATTTGGAAACAAGTTAGCTTTAAACTTTTCATTTTACCTTTAATAATATAGTTTTTCTATTTCAAATTATGTGTCACTTTTACTATTTGGAGAGTCAATTAACTAATCTTCATAGTTAAATTGAATTAGATCAAATCAATATTAGAAGTTGCAGCTCTTCTCATATCAATACAAAAATATTTATAGTTGCTGATCAAAGTTTACATAGTTAAAATTTTGAGAAGCGAAAAACGAAAATAATTTAAAACGGAGGGGTATTAATTTTACGGATCATAAGTTCTAGCAGTTTCTTCAACCTTTTAATGTTTAGTCAAACATATTTACATAAATAAAATAGAGAGAGTACTAGATAAAATTCCAAACTAGGTATTGCTTTATGAAGTGGACATCCAAACAGGAACCAAAAGCTATAATACAAGCTACAAAGATCACATTTTTATGTTCTTGATTACTAGCATACCATATTATACTCCCTCCGTCCTAAATTATGTGTTATCATTTTCTTTTTAATCCGTCCCAAAATAAGTGTCGCTTTTCCTTATTTGATAACTTTTTAAAGGCACAATTACCCTTTTACCTTTATTGGTCCCGCTTAATTAAGAAAAAAATGATATTGGTACATTTTTTGATAAAGGATAATTTGGTAAACTTTACCAAGTCTTCCCTTATTTCTTAAACTCCATGCCCGATCAAATGACGACACATAAAATGGGACGGAGGGAGTATTTATAATCTTGAAACCCCAAAAACTCATTATGTCATCATTGGTTAATTGTCATAAATCCCTCGAGGGGAGCCTTGAAGTAACTGGTTAAGTTGTTGTCATATGACCAGAAGGTCACACGGCCGGTTCAAGCATTGGAAATAGCATCTCACAGAAATGTAAGGTAAGACTGCGTATAGTATACCCTGTGGTGGGATGTTTTTCCGAATCCTGAGCATAACGAAAGCTTCAGTGCATCCGGCTGACCTTTTTTTTTTTATTTTTTTTGTCATAAATACCTCACAACTCCCAAAAAGAAAAGATACAAATCCCCAGAACTGAAGCTAAGCTATAGTTTGTAACCAGGCTTTTTCAGATGCATGGTGTTTTTTTTCACTAGTCTGTTTCCTTCATTTGTGGGGCTATAACTATCTGATCAAAAACTCCAAAACTAGACCTTTTAGAACTAGATTTTTGAAGGTGGTGGGTGGGGTGAGGCATGTAAAGACAGAAATGAGTGAGAAGAGTCAGGCTACTACTGGTTGGAATTAGATGCCATTAACATTGTGGCAGTGCAAAATATTCCCAAAACTATGGCCCTATTGTCATCAGATGAGGTGGTCCATTTTTTCCAACTAATTCTAATTAAACACACACCCCTTCTATTAAAGCCACCCACCAATCTTTTTTCTCAATTTATGGGACCATCACCTTTGTTCTTTATTTCTTTCCCCTATTTTTCTCATTGGTTTTGGGAAAAAGATAATAGAGTGAACAATTTGGTAACTCTAACTAGACAAGTAACTTAACATTGGTTTATAAATACATACAAATTGCCTTCTAGTATACTTGTATATATGAATATTTCTTGTAAAGTTAGGTTATACAACTTGTACTCAATGTATACTTAACAAGTTTCACAACTTGAGTTAATACTTAAGCTATGTCACATGTAGAGTACGGAGGGAGGGCTGATGAGGGCGCGTCAAGTAGGACAAGCTAAGCTTCTAGGCTGACAAGCTTCTAGAGATGAATCATCAAGTGCACGTGATGTTTTAGGCGAATATCACATCAAAATGAAAAATGAAAAATAAAGAGCTTTATAAAACGTAAGTTCATATGGTAAATGTGTTTTTGGGGATCGACGTGTCATAGCCCGAAAGATAAATTTATGTAGGCCTGCCTAAAGCGGACGTGTATATGACACTAACTTCTAACAGAGGGCAGGCTAATGAAGGCGCAAGTAGAACTAGCAGCAAGCTTCTGAAGAGAATTGCACATGACACCGGCCTTAAGTGAATCCTACATCAGAATATGTAAGAAAAGTAGCTAGCGCAGATGCCGAATATAAGGCAAGAGTTTGACAAAACCCAATATTTTTTGTTCAAATATTTGTGATAGGAAATCAAACATATCCATATGTTAAATTTAGAATCAAATTGGTAGCATTTAAGGTCATTGTTCTAGAATCTCAAACTCATAAAAAATTAATGAATGTCTATGCTTGTAACATCAACAATATTCCACACACAACTCAAAAGGAGAACTTGCAAGATATTTTAAAAAACATGTCAAAAAAATCTTAAATATGGTTAAAAAAGCTTTTCAAATATGTCTCATTTTCAATGTGAGGACACTAGCAGACAAAGAACTCAAAGAAAGGGAATTAAAATGCCATAATAAGACTAATTAGAAGAAGTGCCTCACCCAAAGATATGACCTATAGATAATATGTTCGAATCGTGAACTCGTCTTAAAATAAGCTATATGTATTATGCTCAAAACCTTTATGAACGCAAGATACACCTTTAATTTTTAACATGTTATTATATAAAATTCTTATTGGTTATATTGATATGGTGTATGAAAGGTGGGGGCCAAAAATTCAAAAAGACAAAAGTAACACTTGTTGAAAAAAATCACATGATGAATTTGGTTATATTTGGTTTGGTTTAGTAGAATCACAGCAGTGGGGATGTGCCCACGCTTATATCACGTGCGTGGACCTCCCTCCTTTTTTATTCCTAACTTTATTTTTTGTCTTTTAAAGATTGGTGGTCCTCTTACTATAAGTTTTGCTATTTTTTCGATACCCAAATCGATAGCGATGTAATATTATTGAAAAAAATATATTAATTTATTATATTTATATTAATTTTATTTTTATAAAATAATTATAAAAATCTCAACTAATTATGTATCTTCCATACGTGAATGTATCGAGGAGCTAATTACATATTTTGATAGACTCAAATTAAAATCGAAATAAATGTATCAGAAGCTAATTATGTATCTTTACAAGAAAAAAATGTACTCCCTCCGTACAATTTTACTCGTCCCAAATTTTCTAATTTGATTTCTCATTTTACTTGTTATAATTCATTAATCAAGACAAGACAATTTTTTTCTTTTTTATCCTTAGTATTAATTTTTTTTTCTCCAAATTAAAATGTAAACATCATTTAATAGGGATACTATAGTAAAGTAGTCATGTTATTAATTGTTTTTCTTAATCAATGTGCAATGTCAAATTAGGAAGAGTAAAATAATGGGACAGAGGGAGTATCTTTATTAGACGTATTATGTATTTCAACAGAGCCAAAATTAAAAAAAATGTATCGAGAGTTAATCATGTATCTTTACAAAGAAAAAAATGTATCTTCATTGGATGTGTTGAGAGCTAATTATGTATCTCGATATACCCAACATCGAGATTTTCAGTAATTATGTGAAACATTGGAATTTTCTACAACTAAACTACAAACTGTTGAGATTTATGTTGTTTAACCTATTTATTATTTTCGACTCAAACTATATATTTTTATATAAATTATTTCTAAAGTTTTTTGTGATTTTATTATGTTTGCGTATATTATTGTAATTTTAAAATAGCGTTTTATTTTATAATCTGGTCCATTAGTTCAATTCAACTTGAAATGGATAATTTAAGTTTGAAAAAACTAATTGGAGGAGTATTTCAGGAAAAATGATAATATTTGAATATGACTGATAGAGAGGGTAAATGAATGTCGATGTTGTTATAGATATAATGTTATTATAAAAAAAAAAAGTAAAATATAACATGAAAAATTGATTATGGAGAAAATCAGGTTATTATAGTGAAATATTATTATAACGAATAATTTTTATACCGAAATTTGACTGTATATATGAAATAAAAATACCTTTTAATTTTCAATTCACATTCAAATATTCTCTTTTTCAAACTTCAATCAATATTATCCAAACGTCTTAAAGTTCTGAATTCATATCTGATCAGTAGTGAATTCAACACAATATCTATAGGATTCTGAATTCATATCCGACTAGTAGCGAATTCAACACTTTATATATAAAGTTCTGAATTCATATCTGATTAGTAGCGAATTTAATATTATATCTATGAATTCAATAGAATAGTAGCTAAACCTTAAATATATGTGTAGAGAAAGAATTATAATTTAGATAGAGTTAGATCATAACTCGTTCTCTCAACTAAAAACTCATATAATTTAAATTCGAAATAATGTGACTCTACCTACTATTCTAACTTTAATATTTTATTTATATATAGGTACAAGAATGATGGAACAAGTGACATCATGCTATAAATATGCACAATTTTGATAATTGAAAGTATATAATAAGAGTATATATAAAATAGAAACAATATATATAAATGGCGCGCATGTTAACAACCTTTGTTATATTTTTGATTAAATTTTCAGAATCGATTTACTTCGAAAAGTTTTGAAAAATAGCAATTTGTGTTACTTTAATTAATTGAAAAATACTTCTGTTAATATTAGAACAACAATTTAAACTTGGTTTAAGGTTTCAAAAGTTATTTTGAACACAGGAGCGGATCTAAAAGAGAATTCACGCGAACAAGGGAACTTAATAGCATTTTAGTCATATATGCTTTGTATATATATTTAGAAAAAATTACCAAATATATACAAATGTTTGACTATACGTTAATTTGAGGTTGACGTCTGAATTCATAAACTTTAAATTATATTTCGATTTTTCAAAAAATTGGGCCAAACATACTATTAATTGGTGTAAGTTTGTGTTGTGTAGTGTATGAAGTCCCTTTGCGTTACGCAATTTTTTGTTGTGATTATTTTATGTGTTACGGCCCCTCTTTTCTTTTTGTAGGTCCATATTAATATGCACTGTTTGTTAGCTAATGTATGCTCTTTTTTGTACCATGTGCTTAATTACTTTTTTATTTATATTTTTTTCAAATAATAATAATATATTCAGTGTAATATCGCAACGAAATTTGAAATTTAAACAGTAAGGTACACGCAAACTTTTATCACTATCTTGGAGCTGGTAGATATGTTGTTTCCGATATAGAGTATCCCTGGCTCAAACTGGAAAAACATATCGAAGTAGATTATACTAAAAACATGACAAAAAAAGAATAATGGCTATGACAAAATAGTATGATAGTCAAAGTACACATGATATATATTCATATATTCTAAAAAAAATCAAAATACAAGTGGGAAAAATATTTCTATATACACTTATACATGTGTGTGTGTTTTGGATGTCAAGAATAATCTTTTATAGTGTTGGGATAATGTTTATCAGGTTTGTGTTGCTTTGTGGATCTCAATGAATCTTATATCTATTGTAAGGATATTGAATCTTATAGTATCTTTTATATATAGAGAGAGATAGATGCTGAGAGCTGTATATTGTCTTGTTTCATACATAAATTCATCTCAAATTAATTTTATATTTATCATATGTATTATAACATAAGAATAATATATTCTGTAATTCCACAAATAGAATCTAAAAAAATAGGATGTACGCAGATTTTTTTTTTATTTCTATGAGGTAAAAACTGTTTACGATAGACACCCCTCGGTTAAAAGGGGATGTGGGTCGAGTAACTTGAATTTGGTTGGATCTTATTAGTGACTTGACCTGTTTCATTGTTGGCTACATGTAAAAAATGGTATGTCAAAACCAGCTAAACTTTCTATTAACATATAAAGCATAAATAGACACTTTGTATCACGCCAATGGCATAAATGAACTCAACTTTTTTTTCGAACCTCGGGATAACTCGTAGCCGCTATAATCTCTGTCACAGTCTCTGTCCTTCAGGTGAGCACTATGTGATGAGCACCTAGTGCGTACTGGGTAAACCCTCACTGTGTAATAGCCTGCAAACCACACAAAGAAATGTAAATCGCATTACGCAAGCCCTGTGCGACAGACTCGACTCATGAGAAGGCATTGAGAGGGAATCGAAATCGAATCAGATCCGTGTGAATAACCACCCTCCAAATTAACTGAGTCATCTCGGAGGACAAACTCAACTTTTTAATGGATGCATATTTAAGCGTTTTTCTCGAGTAAAATTAGATGAATATGTAGGTCAAAAACCAAAAAGCATAACCCAACAGACTACATGATTTAGTTAGTATTCCTTCCGTCTCATTTTATGTGTCGCTATTTGATCGAGTACGGAGTTTACGAAATAAATGATTATTTTATAAAGTTTATAAAATTACCCCTCTTAAAGTTACTTTTTAATTATCTTTTTTTATAAAGCGGGACTCACTAAGGATAAAGTAGGGATTATGCCATTAAAAAATTATCAAATAAGAAAAAATGACATTCTTTTTAAAACGAACCAAAAAGAAAATGAGGACTCATAAATTGCGACGGACGGAGGGAGTATGTTTTTGGAAATTTCTTTTTGCAGCAGGGGTTATTTGTACACTGTACATAAATAGTAGTACATACTCTACTGTTTACTATATATAGCCCTAACTAGCTTTTTTCTAGCTTTTACTTTTTTGGTATAAGATAGTGTGGTCCATTATGGACCATCCTATATGCCCTATGAATTATGATAACTATAATACAAGAAGATCAACAGTAGTAAATTTTTGGTCTTGGTAAATGATTTACCTTACGTTGACTGTCTGTTGATAATAAATGGACTATTTTTTTTTTTAATTAATAGTTCAAGTGCAGTAATGATTGTAGATTCTGACTTCTGACCCTATATATCTGCATGTAATTAATTGGGAGGCCTTAATTATGATTAGTTAATTAATTAAGTACTACTTGGTAATTTTATGTTATGAAATGTAGATAATGATATAAAGTTTTCAACTGCATTTCGTAATGATGATGACTTGGATAGTTGAAAGTGTTGCAATTATTAATTTGCAAGTTCTAGCAAACATTTTTTTTCTTGAATTACTTGTTGGATACTCACTTTGTTTGGCAAAAGGCTCTTCTTTGATTGCTCCTTTCGATTCATTTAGTTGTTGGTTTACAACAACAAAAAAATAAAAACAGGGCTTAAAAATATCCTTAAACTATCTTAAATAGCTTAAAAATACCACTCATTAGATTTTTGGTTCAAAAATGCCCCTTCATTAAATATTTGGCTAAAAAATATCCTTCCCTCTAATGGAATTCGAAAAAGGATAAAAAATACCCCTTAACTATCTGAAATGGCTCAAAAATACTCCTCCCCTTAACGAAATTCCACCCAGCATGCCATCCACATGTAAAATGTTAGCATTTTTTTAATTATATGACATTCCTTTCTTCTTTATTTTTATTTTTTTGCAAAGCAATTTTATTGATCTGAAAAAAAATATGATCAGCAAAATTAAAAATTTATAAAAATATTTAAATAAAATAAAATAAATCAGTATTTTTGCTGGATTTAGTTTAATGTTGTAGGGATTTCTCGACATTAGGGAGGTACTAAATACATTTTGTTAAAGTAGTACAAATTATTCAATTTTTTTAATTATATGATAAATTTTTCACTTAGATTATTAAAGAAAATTATGTCCATATTTTTCTAATGATTAAAATATATTAAATGTCATTTACTTTTCTGAAAGTAGAATTTTCAAAAATTCTAAGAATACTTGATGATTAAATATAAAATTAGAAAAACTATCAATATATATTGAGTCTATAAAAAATAAATCAACATCACTGAATATAATCTTTTTATTTAACTCCTTCATCAAGAAGAAAGTAATGTCATATAGTTAAAAAACACTAATATTTTACATGTGGGTGGTAATGTGACATAGTTACGTGGCTTTTTCTTATCTAGGTGGCATGCTAGGTGAAATTTCGGTAAAGGGAGGGGTATTTTTGAGTCAAATATTTAATGGAGGGGTATTTTTGAGCCATTCTAGATAGTTCAGAGGTATTTTTGATCCTTTTTCGAATTCCGTTAGAGGGGGGTATTTTTTAGCCAAATATTTAATGGAGGAGTATTTTTGAGCCAAAAATCTAACGAGGAATATTTTTGAGATATTTCAAATAGTTCAGGGGTATTTTTGACCCCTTTTCGTATTTAATATATTTCTACAAAGTGGGGTCTGGATAGAGTAAAGTGTACGCAGTCCATACGACTACCTTATATGAAGTAGATGGGTTGTTTCTAATAGACCTCCGATTTAGGACAGATGACAAATATAACAAACAAAAACCATAAAAGCATACTACAACAAGGGATATCACACCGCTAGTAAAGAAAACAAGACACATACAAAGTAATATTGTAAACTAGTTTATACAAAATCATAAACATCATCAAACACCATGAACAGGAGACTACGTACGACACAGGAGACTACGTACGACACAACAAACACATACAAACAGACCATACTTCCCTACTATTACAAACGTACTCCTACCTACTAACTCTCTACCCTAATCCGTGTGCTCCACACCTTCCTATCAAGGGTCATGTCCTCCGTAAGCTGTAACTGCCCCAAGTCCTGCCTAATCACCTCCCTCCATATTTCTTCGGCCTACCTCTACCCCGCCTAAAACTATCCATAGCTAACCTCTCACACCTCCGAACTGAAGCATCCGCGTCCCTCCTCATCGCACGCCCGAACCAACGCAACCTCACTTCTCGCATTTTGTCCTCCGTCGAAGCCACTCTCACATTCTTCCGAATAATCTTATTTCTAACCCTATCCCTCCAGGTTAGTCCACACATCCATCGTAACATCTTCATCTCCGATCCGCTACCTTCAACTTTTGGATGTGGGAGTTCTTAACTGGCTAACTCTCCGCTCCATACAATATAGCCGGTCGGACTGTCACTCTGTAGAATTTAACTTAAGCTTAGGAGACACCTTCTTATCACACAAGACTCCCGAGGCGAACCTCCATTTCAACCACGCTGCACCAATGCGGTGCGTGGCATCCTCGTCAATCTCACCATTCCCCTAAATCAATCTCAACATTTTTTTTTAATTAATTCACACAAAATTTCAATAATCCAAACTGATACTCATGCCTAAAATTCAAATTCAAAATCTTTAATTAAGATTAAAATTTTATTTACCCCCCACCTCCACTCCCCCCGCCACCCCACCACACCCCAAGACCAAACAATTGCAGCCATGGAAGGGAACTTTAAAAGCTAGCAGACACGGAAATAAGTCACAAAAATCTGTCTCAGTAAGTCAACCAACCAATTCATACGTTACAATTTACAGTACCAACACAAGTTGTATTATATGATTAATATTAAATCTTAAAACATGTCATTTTCATCACCCCCACCACGAAAAGAAAATTGTTTTTCCTACCAACCCTTTGCCTTATTATTCATTAGTTAATATTAAATAAATAAACACTAGATTTCAAAAACTTGAATTAATTAAAAATACCCAATCCCATGGATTGGTTCGAACTTAATTATAAAGTTACGTTATTACTACTTGTATGTCTTATTATTTGACTTAATTAATTTTTTCGATATATGTTCACGTCAATCATGAGTTAATAATAATGATATATATTTGTTTAATAAAAGTATAAAAAACCCTTTGCCAGTATAAAAAACCCTTTGCCTACATTATTCCCTACCATTCCTTTTTTAATTGTTTTTTCGTACGTAAGCAAAGATCCATAGTTGTTTTCCATGTTTCCCTCTTCATTGGCAAACTCTTTGGAAACCCTAATATTGCTTTACAAACTTAAGGTTATAATCAATTAATCCATCTATTTTAGATGATGAAATGAAAAGAAAATGATAGCTTACTAAGTCTAAAATTGAAGTTTCCTTTTTTTCATCTAGCTATCTTTTTCTTGATATACATTTATACAACTTATATAATATAATAATATTGACATTAATGTATCTCAATGTTATCATAAGTAACATGTTTTATTCATCAGATTACTAATCACATAATTATTTTATCACACAATTATATATAGTAGATATTGAAGCCTATGCATTGAATTCTTTCTGTATATATATTACTTCCTTTGTATTTTAAATTATTTTAAGGAAAATACTGATTTCGCCACTATTATGAATGCGGATATATCAAAAGTTAAACTCTTTTTCACTTCCTTATATAATTAATTTTAACTTAGAAATATAGAAATAAGCTATATTCACCGTATAAAATATTTAATAAGAAAAATTGTATATAAAGGTGATAAATAGACGACAGTTTTATTAAATATTAACGAACATACTCTACGGGACACCGGATGAAAAATAAAAATAAATCATTTTCTCACTAGTAGAATCCTTTTTTAATTTTATAAAGCAATAATATTGACAATTTGGCTGATAGATGTGCTTCCTAATAAAACATATAAAAGACGGCCCACGTAGGAAAGTTTTAATTTACATGTAAATATTGATATGGAGGTGGTCGAATAATAAACTTATAAAAATGGCTTCATTTTTTAATTTAATTTTATTTTGTTTGATGCCTGTTAAAACCAATGTTTTGTTTCTTTATTACATGACAAAAGGTTCATACGTTTTGTTCATGAATGAATGGAATAGTGTCAATATTCTGTTTGATGCTTTCATACCTAATAAAAACATAGGAAAAAGACATCATTTCCATCTTAAACTATACTTGAAAAGTCGAAGACATACCTTAACTATACTAGTGACCTTTTTTACACACTTAAACTATAAAAAAGTGATATTTTTTACCCCCTACATCTGACGTGGAAAAAACATAATTAATTAAATAAAAAATGGCAAGTCTACATAAAAAAAAAAATAATAAAAAATCAAAAACTTCCCCCCCCCCCCCCCCCCCCCCCCCCCTCTCCTCCCCCCCCCCACCCCCCCCCCCCCCCCAAACATCATCTTCTTCATCACCCCCACCCCAAAAATCAAACTCCACCCCAACAAACAAATCTTCTTCATCACCCCCACCTCCAAATAAACAATTTCTTTACACCCCATCCTCCACCTTCATAGAAACATCTTCTCTTTCATCACCCCCACCCCAAAATCCAACCCCACCCCAACCAACGGATCTTCTTCATCACCCCCAACCCCAAATAAGCAATTTCTTCACACCCCATTCTCCACCTTCATCGAATCAATATCAATGTCATCATGAACAAAATCAAATTAAATTTTCTATCTAAACGAGAAAATTTCAAAAAAATTTATCACACTTCATCAAACACTTGACGAAAATGCCATCTTAATCCCATTGAATTTTGTCCAATTGATTTCTAAAATTATCTATTGAATAATAAATTATGCCATTGGGAGAATTTTGATTTTCAATGTCTTCTTAATCCCACTGGTTGCATTTTGATTTTCAACTTTTTGCTTCTCTCTTTGAATTTCACCTTCCAATTCATTCAGCTTCCAATTCAAATATGACAACAACAATGAGACTTTGATGTTTGCTAAAGAGAACAAAAGTATAAAAAAAAATTTGTAGGTGATGAAGAACATTGTTAAAAGTTGCGCTTGAAGTTCCTTAGTTTGGAAGAATTTCTAGATGATAGCCACTTCACCAATTTGGAATCTGCTTTGGTTGCAGAGAATGTCTTGTACCAACAGAGACTGGGCATTGAAGAATTTGGACATTGAAGAAAAAAAAATTGACCTCATGGAGGATTTGGACAGTGAAGAAGAAGAAAAAAATTAAATTTAAAAGAAAAAAGAAAAATTTATGAAAATAATAAATTTATTATTTTTTTGAATGATGCTAATGTGGCGCTGACGTGGCGCTGATGTGGCAGCGCGTGTAAAACACCACATCACATGTAAGTGATGTAATGCCTGACAGGGTGTAAAAAGTATCACTTTTTTATAGTTAAGGTGTGTAATATGTCACTAGTATAATTTAGATGTGGCTTAGACTTTTCGGGTATAGTTTGGGGTGGAAACGATGTCTTTTCCCTAAAAACATAACCACCTAATCTCAGTAATCGATTAATGTTATAATTCAAATAAAGGTAAAATCAATGGTCTTGAAAAAAAATGATGCTTTTAAAATATGGCAACATATATATAGTAATTAATATATGATTCTACAACGTGAATAATAAAATTCAGAATCCATAAATTTCGATTTGTTTTCGCTCTTGTGCATGCTAATTAATGGTGATAGTTATGGACTTATGGTACCTATACACATACCGGTGGAGGAAAAAGGAGAAGAAATAAAGTCCTCTTCTTTAAAATTATGTTGAGTAAAAGTGAAATTAGAATATGATTTTGATATGTCAAAACAAGTTGGAAGTTCAAAGTGATTATGTTGCATCTTTTTTTTGTTTTCCGTCGGTGTTTGGTATCTGTATTGAAACTCCGATTAATTCGAAGGGTGCACTACAAAGTTCATTCTGAGGTGGCGTGATCTGTTATGAGCCAATTGTCCAACATTGGAAAAAATAGAAAAATGCTAGTGAGTTTATAGACCAAATGGGTTCTCCCACCTATCAGGCTAGTCTTTTGGGTTGGGCTCTCCCGTTTGATTTATAACATTAGTGCTTTCATTAAGAGTCTCACGCGTGGGGCCGTGACTCGGAATGGTGGCCTGGACCCAAGAGGGGTGTCAGCCATGACCAACTGGGCCCAGCCGTGACCAATGAGGATCGTTCTACGCGTGAAGCGGCGACTCAGAGTGGTGGCCAGGACCTAAGAAGGGTGCCTGCCGTGACCAACGAGGTCGTTGATTCTCAAGCGGAAGCAATTGTTATGAATCAATTGTCCCACATTGGAAAAAATAAAGAAATGCTAATGGGTTTATAAACCAAATGTGTTCTCCCACCTATCAGACTAATCTTTTGGGTTGGGCTCTCCCGTTTAGTTTATAATACGCTCCCAATAGAATTTTCTCTATATTCAAAGCTAAGGGTGTCAAACGGGCCAATTTTAATCAGCCCACTAAAGAAAATCGGACCGGTTTGACCCGTCCCGATAAGCCCAAGGGCTTTAAGGGCCCGGATCCCGATCCGGTTGGGTTTTGAATTTGGGCCCGGTTAACCCGGACCGGACTCAACCCGGTTAGGGCCCGCCGATTAATCAGCTTGGCCCAGCCCGGATAAGCCCATTTAATTTTGGTTTTTTTTTTTTTTTTTTTGTTAAGATTTTGGAAAATTGGGCCAAACTAGCCGTTGGCCCAACGGCTATAACAGCTAGTTTGGGCCCAAATATAAAAAAAAAAGTTTTTTTTTTATTTAAAATCATTTTTTAATCCCAATTTTTTTTTATAACTATCCTACACTTTCAAATCATTTTCCACACAATTTTTCATCCTCTCAAGTTTCAAATCTCATTCTCTCTCAAATCTCATTTCTCAATTCTCAAATATTCTATAGATTTAATTTCTAAAGTGCGCACTTTAATTTTTTCAATTTTGCGATTACTAAGTACGAGTGGAAGTTTCTAAAGTCGCAACCTTCGGATACTTCCAAAATTTGGTATTGTCGTTCCATCTCTTACTTTTAATTTATAATTAGTGTATTAATTATTGAATATTTATTTTTATTACTTTTTGTGTATTTTGAATATTTTTTAGTTTGATTTATACTATGGATAAATTAAGAAACCTCGGTAAAAGTGTCAAAAATTTTTGTCCCGAAAGTGGTAGTGGTAGAAAAAAGTGAATTACTAGCGATAGAGGTACTTCAAGTACTAGATATACCCGTGTGCCTTCGCCTCCGGTACCACTTAGTCAACCTTTTGAGGAAGAAATAGGTGCAGGTGCTCACGATATGGATTATTTAGAAGTTCAGAAAAATTACGGTATAGAAGAAGAAAATGAAGTAGATGCGGTTGATTTAGATGAAGATGACGAAAATATTGGTGAGACACTTGAAGTAGGAAATGCTAACGTTAGATCCGAATCGGTTAATCTCCCTCCCCGTCCTCCCTGTGCCCCAAGAGCTCGTAAACAAACTAGTGTTGCATGGAAATTTTTTGAACGAATATCAGATACTAAGGTGCAATGCAATATTTGTCAAAAAATATATAAGCATAAAAGAGGAGGCAAGCAAGGGGGTACGGGTACGTTAATGAGACATTTAGCTGAATACCACGAAAGAGAGTTAAAAATTGCACAAGGTGGTGAGGTTGTTGGTGGACCCACACAAACTAGAATGGACCCAACAACCG
Source organism: Capsicum annuum (assembly GCF_002878395.1). Classification (NCBI taxonomy): domain Eukaryota; kingdom Viridiplantae; phylum Streptophyta; class Magnoliopsida; order Solanales; family Solanaceae; genus Capsicum; species Capsicum annuum. The sequence goes on from NC_061111.1 coordinate 3,192,813, forward strand.
GTCACGTAACGAAGAAGTATAATAAATTGAGGGACCGGGAAGAAATAACAAAAATGGTAGCTGTAGGTTGTTTGCCTTTTAGTTTTCCTTCTTCTGATGCTTTTATTCATTATATTCAAGCAATTTATAATCCTATGTTTAATGGTATTCCTAAAAGTACTTGTCGGTCTGACATTTTTAGACTTCATTCACAATATTATTTTTATTTATCTACATTGTTAAAAAATATTCAATGTAGAATATCCCTAACTTCTGATCTTGGTCGTGCTGTACATAAAAATGATTATTTAACCATTACTTGTCACTGGATGGATAATAATTTTGTGATGCAAAAATGTATTCTTGCTTTTTTATATGATGAAGATCGTAAATATACTGAAAAATTTATTGCTGACTCAATACATAAAGTTGCAGCATTTTATGGTATCGAAAATAAAATCTTATGTATCGCTTTTGATAACGCTTCTAACAACAAGACTGTTATAACAAAGTTGAAATCTAAGCTATCATCGCCGTTACCTGAAATTTTTCATATTAAGTGTGCATGTCATATATATATAATTTAATTGTAAAAGATGGTCTTGAGTTTTTTGAGATTTATATTGAAAAAATCCATCTTGCTGTTGGTTTTATACAAGGAAATAATCGTAGATCGAGATTAAAGAATTTAAAGTTAAATGTCAAGAAAATGGACTTGCACGGATATTGATGCCTGGGGAAATTGATATTAGATGAAATTCTACGTATGATTTTTTAAAAACTTGTTATAAACATAGAGTTCTTATTACATTAGCTTTTAACCAACATTGTGGTTCATTTGCTGATTCTGCCGATTGCATGCTACTTGATTCTGATTGGGTTGTAATTAATGATCTTGTTAAGTTTTTGGAAAAATTTTATGTAGCTACGGTTGAATTTTTCGGTGCTTATTATCCTACTATTTGTAATATTTTGGGATATATAACCGATATTTCTGGTTTGCTCAAAGAATATAAAAATAAAGAAGGTTATGAAAATGTTGTTGGTACCATGTTAATTAAATTTAAAAAATATTTTTTTTTGATTTCCCTTATTTTCTTGGTTGGTGCTATGCTAAATCCGTGCATTAAATATCATACTATATGCCACTTTAGTACTCTTATTTATCATAACTTAGAAATAAATACTAACAGTGATTCTGAATAAGTACAACCTGATTTGTGGACGGCTACGTCTGATCCGAATGCTTACATAGATAAATTATATAACCACTATGCTGATTTAGTTGATTTATCTGTACCGACACATATCAGTTCAAATGTCGCTACTCATCCTCCTGAGGTGCCATCATTTTCTAAAACGCCGGCACATTGTGGTTTTCCTGATTCCTTTTATGATTTACCCTGTTGGAACAGTGTTGACGAGGGAGCTTACACATCAACTTATCGGGAAGATCTTAATTATTATCTTCGGTCGCCATCAGAGGATCGCAGACGACGGATCAACACGTTGGATTGGTGGAGGAATAATGAATCACAATATCCTGTGCTTTCAAGATTAGCTAGAGATATCTTGAACGTTCCAATGTCAACCGTTGCATCAAAGAGAGCCTTTAGTCAGGGACGACAACAACTTGGAGACACCCGACACTCCTTGGAAAGTAATGCAATGAATGTTCTAGTTTGTCTCAGAGATTGGATTAGAGCAGAAAGAAGAAATCAAGGAATGGAACCGGAGTCGAATGACGAGCAGAAACTTGAAGAAATTATGACTTCGCGGGAGAACTCAGCAGAATCAAGTCCAATGCATGGGTTTGCCCCCATTGACTTTGACTATCCTATGCTAGTTCCCGTGAATATTAACATGGATGAGTTGGAAAAAATGATGCATAGTTTGTAGATTTTTTATTCATGTAAATTATAAATTTTGGATCATTTTGCAATCAATAAAATTCAACATTCATTAATTAACTATCAAGTATTATTAATTTATTATATTAAGTAGTATATGTTTTGTATATTATTGTATATATCTTCTATACACATGTATATTTAACGTATATATTTAATGTATCCAAGTGTATATGTTTAACAAATTAGTATATAACTATATATATATATATATATACATATTGTAGTATATATAAATGTACATTGTAGAATAGTATATATTTTATTTAAAGTAGTACATATATATTGAATGGTGTGTATATATCTTCTAAAGATGTATATATTTAACGTATACATGTGTATATGTTTTATAAATTAGTATAATATAACTATCTATATATTGTAATACATATATATTGTAGTAAATAGTTTATTTAATTTTAAAGTAGTACATATATATTGAATGGTGTGTATATATCTTCTATAGACGTGTATATTTGACACACATATATATATATATATACACACTTATATACTAATTTATAAAATATATACACTTGTATACGTTAAAGATATAAGTCTATAGAAGATATAATATATATATATATATATATATATATACTTTATTTAAAGTAGTACACATATATTGAATGGTGCGTATATATGTGTATATATTATATCTTCTATAGACTTATATCTTTAACGTATACAAGTGTATATATTTTATAAATTAGTATATAAGTATATACATATATATATATAGTAGTAAATATATATATATATATATATATATATATATTGTAGTATTTACTTTATTTAAAGTAGTACATATATATTGAATGGTGCATATATATGTGTATATGTCTTCTATAGACGTATATCTTTAACGCATACAAGTGTATATGTTCTATAAATTAGTATGTAATTATATATATATACATATTGTTGTATATATATATGTATATTGTAGTATATATTTTATTTAAAGCAGTACATATATATATCGAATGGTGCGTATATATGTGTATATATCTTCTATAAGCGTATATATTTAACGTATAAATGTGTATATGTTTTATAAATTAGTATATAACTATATATATATATATATATATATATATTGTACTATTGTAGATTTGTAGTATATGTTTTATTTAAAGTAGTACGTATAGTCATATATAATTATATATTGAATGATACGTATATATGTGTAATTGTTTATATATATTTTAAAAAATATATATTGTATAATTGTAGTGTATATAGTGTATATTGAAGTGTATATAGTATATATAATTGTAGTGTATGTAGTGTATATTGGATTTTTCATTTTTTTTTAAATGGGTTTGACCGGTTTTTAACCAGGTTTGATCGGGTTTAGGTGGGTTTAACCGGGTTGGGTTAAGTGGACTGGTTTAGGGTTGTTTTCAACATTTTTACTGTTGAACCCGGAATTGGCTCGGCCCACCTAACCCAACCCGGACCGAAATCGGCCCACAACCCGGTTAAACTAAACGGGCTGGTTCCGATTTGGCCCGACCCGGCCCACTTGGCACCACTATTCAAAGCTCAAACCTGAGACTTCTGATTAAGGATAAAGCAGTCTAACCACTATTATATTGCATATTTACAAGGAAAAATTTCAGAAATAGCAACTCTGTAGCCTTAATTATAACTTTTATAGCAACAGTTTCATAATTACGAAAAGTAACAAATTGTATTTTGTATTTAAGTAAAATGTTGCTATATAAATACATATACAAATATATATGTATTATTCATAAATACATATGCACAACTGGAAAATACATATTCTTCTATTACTATGAAGTGGGTAAAATATTTCTACTTTTGCTATAAACTGTAATTTTGAAAAAATGTTGCTATTTATTGTAATTATAATCTTAAGGATGGTAGTTTATGTAATTTTACGTATTTACAACTCTATAAATTGTTATTGTCATGTAGTTATATCTAGATAGCAATATCCCATGCAAGTGGTATGGACACTTTCTCTATATTTTTTTTGTTTTGTTTCATATTGAAGAAAAACTAACACTTTAAAGATAACCTTTTTCCCCATTAAGACATACAGTAAGAAAGCAAAATATATGAATGTGATGTTCATCTTCTTTAATTTAATCTTATCTACATTCCAATTTTATTTTACTTTATTTTTTTCAATTTTGAGTGACCATTAAAGTCTCCAACTATTTCCATTTCGCTTTTGTTGTAACTAGGAAATACTTTAAGTAATATAACGATCAAGAAAATGACATTTATATATTGTCTTGCGTTAATATTGAACATTAGTTAATTTGATTTTCGTACTCTAAATCAAGTCAAACAAATTCACACAGCATAAAACTATAATATATATTGATAGTATAATAAAATCTTACCGGTCTTCTCTCAACATAATTTAATCGGTCATAGTAAGTTCTCATAACTCTATTTCTTAAAATATGGATCGATTGTTCATAATTGATATGATAGTAACCCTATTATTGTAGGTCATCTAATGATATAAAAGAAAGATATACATCGTATAGAAATTAAAACTCCTTAAAGAATAATTATTAATTTGCTCAAATGCACACATCAACATAAATTAATGGAATGTTCTTGAATTGACTCTGAAAACCTCTGTGAACAAATTGCAACAATAACAACCAACTTTTGGGGCTGTATTAATTTTCTATTAATTAAGAATAAGAAAAAAATGTTTCAATTTCCATATATAATGATATATAATTGTCACATTAATGTAGGTTAAAGTAGTCCATGAACCTCTATATATATTTTGGCATTATAACCTTCATATATATTGGAATTACGAGTGATTTATCGAAAATAATTTCCCTATCTCAAAATATGAGCAAAATTGCATACACAGTATCCTTACTAAATCCCACATGTAAAATTACAATACATTATCGTTAATTAAAACAAAAAAATTATTTTAGGTGGTTCGAGAAGTCACATATAGAATCCGACACGCAAAAAAAAGTCGCATAAAGAATAATATTTTTTTTTTAAAAAAACATATTCTTCTAAATCCTATACTATATATATCAATATGTTCATTAGCAATAAAGAATTAAATAAATCCAACATATCATGGCTTTGACTTGACATTCGTACACCTTTAGTTTTGTCATATATACACGACTACACCTATTTACAACTTAATTAATATTACACCCTCCTAAAAAAATAAAAATGTAGTACTAATTTTCAACAAAAATAGACTATATAGCTAGAAATTTAAATTACTTGACTCCCTTGACATCACATTATCTCTCTAGAAAGTAGAAATCAATTCACGTTCTTTTTAATACAAGCAAATTTTTATTTAATTCTACAGACTGACAAGCACGTTATCAATCTTCACATTGTCTTTTGATACGACATTGGCAATATAATTAACTTAGTATGTGCACTAAGCGCGTACTTGATTGACAGAAGGTAACAACAAAATATTGATTGCTTTATAGGAAAGTGTCAGCGTAACTTTTTCCGCCAATGCTTTGTGTCCAACAATTGAATCTTGAATTTGTGGAATTATTTTTTGTGTAGCCAATGGGATGACAAAATTGCCTTTCACTTCACACACACACACATAATCTTATCAAAATTTGTGGACATTAAGAAACCATCAAATGACAAGATTGCTGCATTGAACATTCAACATAAAGTCAAGTTTCACAAAGCAATTTTTTTCCAAATTCCTTTATGTGTGGGGCTAATTTTTGTTGAAGAAATAATATGGCCATTTTGTGGTCCATTTATTCTTTAATTGTTTCACATTTTCATATATAAACTAGGTTATAAGTATTTTCTTCTTTATCAATAATTAATGTTATTCTAGGTGTGTTGAATTTCTTATTTTCTTTTGATTGAACATGTCGCAATACGTAGTTTTTGCATGTAATGCCTGCTTGTGTTAGAGTTTAAGTTTTATATACCGACATCACAAAATTTGTTTAAACAATCATATCAATAGGTTAGTATTTTGCTATAAACATTAATTGACAAGAGTGCAAGTAATATACATTATCATATTATTTATAAAATTCCATATCTCACACTTTAAAGAGGCTTAGCTACAGATTATCATGACCTAATTATAAGAAAATTGTTTACAACTTAGTTAAACTCTAATTGATAACCTGCTAAAGACGATAATTACTACATCATTTTCATATTGTCAGTATATATAAGTATAACTTATTGTTAGCAGCAATCACTTGGGAGCGGAGCCAGCGAATATATAATATATGCTGAACCTTCTTCACACTGTCGGTATATATAAGTATAATTTATTGTTAGCGACAATCACTAGGGAGTGAAGCCAGCGAATATATAATATATGCTGAACCTTCCTCACCCTGTCGGTATATATAAGTATAACTTATTGTTAGCAACTATCATTAGGGAGCCAAGCCAATGAATATATATAATATATGGTGAACCTTCTTCAGCTTCATGCCTTCATCATATGCTTACTACTTCATATTTTGAATTCACTAATAAAAATTTTAGCTTCGCCACTGCATTTACCTTCCTCTCAAATATCAAATATCTCATCATGAGAAACATTGACCAAAATTCCTAAAGGAGAAAAGGGGTTGGTAGAGTGTTGATAAGTCAAGTTTCCTTATCCATTTCTTAGAAAATAATATCTTAGGTAACTTGCAACTTCATTTGCTACAAGAAATTCAATTTCCAACTTAAAGGTCTAAATTAATCATCACCCTATCAATTCATTTTTTTATGGCAAACAGAAACTAGAGATAAAGTTTAAATATTTTATTATTGAACCAAAAGATCCAAACATATGCTTGGTAGACTAATGCCTGATAAAAATATATCTTGAAATTATTAGACTCATTTGATTAGTAACAAGTTATCCCGTTATTTCTATATTATTATCTTACCTTAACACTATAATTTCGAGATAATTAATCCCAAAATAAATTATTTAATAATTTTATCTCAATTAAATATAAAATAAACTTAGTTATTCCTTATTTCTCGCACCAAACAAGCTCTTACTTTCTTACCAAATAAGAAAGAAGTCTCCAACAAGACTGAGTCACAAAGGTCAATGCAAATGACAAAAAAGAATCATAAACAATTTAATATAAAAACAAGATTTCTATATCAACAAAGTTTAAAGTAATTTTTTTAAAAGAAGTTATTTAAACTTGCACGAAGCTAACCTAAAATAATAATTTCCTATAGACAATCACAAGAAGTTTCTTGGGAAATTTTCTAGTACTGCCAAATTTAGTTTGATTGGACTATTTTTTTTTTTTTAGTAAACATTATCTTCAATTTCTCTAATACGTGGCCCTTGTCTAATGAAATTAATATATAAAATAAATAACCCTTTTTATGTAATAAAATTATTTAATTTGCACGTCAGCAATTCGCGAGGATCATTATAGCCATTGGTTGATCAAATAAAAGTAAATGACTCATTCGTGAGGGACTTGGAGATAAGGAGATTGATTAAGTTGGTTAGGTCTGTTGGAAGTGCTGCCACCTAAATGGGTCCTACAACGCGTGATCTGAATTAGTGGGGACTTCAATGCAAGCACCGAACACCGAATGAAAAACTCAAAAAAAAAAAAAAGAAAGTTGGTCAGGTCTTATAAGAACAGATTGATCAGGTATTTAGGTCGATCAACTAATTTTATAAAATAATATCTCATTTACTCGAATCGTGTTAATATCTAGTGCGACAATATATTTATAGAGTGGTAGCACACTATTGAGTTTCCAAATTGGTTATACTAAGAATAAGGTCTTTTTATATGAGTTCAATATACAACTTATATATATATTTATTTATATATATATATATATATATTTAGAGTCATACATATATATTTTTATCATACTCATAAATAAATAGGCCATGAAGGTTAAAAGTGTAATAAAATAGAGGACACATTTTTCTAATGTTAAAGGTGTATATTTTTGCCTAGGCAAGTAAATTAGGGCAATTCTAGATTGACTATATGTCAACTTATTATAGTATATAGTATTCCCCATCAATAATTATTAAGAATATAAATTGGGCGATTCTGATATCTTCCAATGATTGGTACTGTTACCTATAAAGCAGTCCACTGTATAAATGCCAGCATATATGTCTCTGAATGTATTTTAAAGTATAAATGAAGATTCGTCCGATACATCAAAGCTTCCGCGCTACATGGATAAACTTGGAATTTTCCTTTAAAAAAAAATAAAGAAAAAAAAAAGATGGATAAAATGAAAGAGAGTAAATAACTCAAGAGGATCAAGTAATTTTAAAATAATGAATTTAAATATACTTATATTTGTTATAATTTTTACAGTAAATGTATGTTTCATACTGAAAATATTAAATTCAGATGAATCCGACATCACTAAAATACATTCGCCTATGAGAGCAAACAAAGATTCACAAATTTTTTTTTTTGGTTATAGTATCAGATTAAATCATACCGTTAATTCTTTAAGGCCAATGTATATGATTTGAATTCTAGTATTATTATGGATAATATAAATACAATAATGAAGTATGAAATAAGGATCTCCAAAAATGTAATGTAATTGGAGTATTGGACAAACATCAACATTGTAAAATCTTCTTGTTTTCAATCTAAGAAGATTATCGAACTCCAGTGAGGTATAAGTTCTTTAGAAACTAAAGTATCGCTCGAGCATAACTTGTGGAGTATTATAGTACGAAAATATAAACTTATAGCACGCGAAAAAGTTATTTGTTACGAGGGGCATAAATCGAAAACATTAAAAAGTAGGGGCAAAAGTGTAAATGACCCCTCTTATAAACGAAAGATAATGACCAAAAAAAAACTTAAGTTGCCAAATTGGGCTTGGATCTCTAGTGTCAATGGATGTCATTCAAGCCCATTAAGAAAATCCAATCCAATAACCTTCCTGGACTTTAACAAGCCCATCATATTAAACCCTGTCCATGAAAATCGATTTTTTCGACTATGTGAAGCTAGCTCATATCGTAAAAATTAGGTGGCGATTCGTTTTTGAGTAGTCAATCAAAGTTTAACCATTATTACAAATGTAATTAGTAAGTAGTCATCTTTTAATATAAAAATAAATAAATAAATAAATAAAAGAATCTCTAGCTAAAATTCTGAATAACTACTATCTGTAACACATAAATATTGGAGTTTGAAGTGTTGATACTAAATGAGGATACACACTTTCAAAATGTAACTATTAACTTATTCGTACGGAGCATTTGTATCGAATCAATAAATACACGTCATGTGTATAATATGAATATATGATAACATCATTTAATCAATGATTATTAAATGTATATATTCAATCCATCAAATTATTTAACTACAATAAGTTACATTAACTTGGTATAAACATCCCGTGCGGATAAGTATTTACCTAACTTAACCTCAATGTACAAGATCCAATTGAGCCCATGTTTTAAACACACAAAAATCCCAAAAAGTAGCAGCTGGGATTTGCTTGCCTCAGTGGGATTTTTTTTTTTTATAAATAACATAAATACAAACTCTTTTGGAAGTAATTACACACTCTCTCATTTTTTTAAATTATTTTACCCTCTCTGCCTATTAATATACATAACACAACCGATATATACATAGCATTTTGTGTATATGTTGAGATTTTTGTAATATGTTTAGGGAATTGAGATTTTTTTAATATTGAAAACATAAGTTATGTATTTATGTAATTTTTAGATTTTTTTTGTGCGTCCTATAATCAACAACTAAGTTTTAAAGGAAAAAAATAAAATAAAAAATAACTCAATGAATTTCAAAATTTTTTGTCCACCTCACAATTGTCCATCATGGTGTCCTCCTAGATAAGGCAAACAAATTGCATGGCTCTTTTTAATTTTCACAAAAAAAACAATAGAAACAAACCACTTAATTCTCACTTCTCTTCATTATAATAATAGTGTACAATATATGTAGCAAATTTGCATAGTACTTTTGTTTACTCTATAGTCTTTTAAGTAGTGTAACTAATTTAGATTTATATCGTATATGCTCACTAAATGAAATTAAAATAGCTCTTTACCTTTATCCTTAATTTCTCAATTTTCTGAACTCCATCAGAGACCTCAAGTTAAGAACGGAAGAATCTCATCAATCTCATCTTATTATAATCCTTCGTGATCCGGTTAATTCAAATTCACATTGCGTAGCTCACAAAAAGGAGAAATAGCTCCTGCCCCCTAGTTTCTCAGTTCGCCAAACTTCAACTCGAAGCCTCTTGTACAAAAGAGTCTCATACATCTTTAGTGTCCGGACTCAGTTTCTGCACACCTCAACTAATTTCACTAAATACCCGTCACTTCCCAGCGACAACAGCTACTAAGGAAGAGTCTCACTGCATCTCATCCCACTACAATTGGTCACGAGGTTACATAGCTAAACAACAATTTTGTTTAATCAAGATGAGTAACCTTTTCTCCAAGATTTATCCTCCCTCATTTAGAGTAAATCATCAAAAGCTTCACCAAAATTCTAGTACAATAAGCTGTTGCTCCAATAATGATGAACAGTACTATTCTAGTACACAACACAATGGTTGGGTACTCAACACTTTCCCAGAAAAGAACCTAGTACCACATCAACATGGGATAGTGAAACCACCTAGGCCAAAAAGAATAATCCTTGTTAGACATGGAGAAAGTGAAGGGAATGTTGATGAAAGTGTTTATACAAGAGTTGCTGATCCTAAAGTTGGATTAACAGAAAAAGGGGTGATTGAAGCAGAAGAATGTGGAAGAAAAATGAGGGAAATGATTGAGAAAAATGATGATGATGATGATTGGAAAGTGTATTTCTATGTTTCACCTTATAAAAGGGGAATTGAAACATTGAGAAATTTGGCTAAGTCTTTTGAACGTTCAAGAATTGCTGGTGTTAGGGAAGAACCTCGTTTGAGAGAACAAGATTTTGGTATGATATGAACATAATTTGTCCTTAACTTTTTTCTTTGACTTGTTGTAATTGGTTTGTTTAGTACTTGTTAAGTATCCTACATTGGTCCGAGGAATGAGCTATGTTGACGGAAATGTGTCGGATACTTCAAAAATATACTACTTTTGTAAGATTTGACATGCACTAGTCGATATTTTTGAAGAGTCTGATTGTTCATATGATATTGGACAATGTTACTTTTGAAAGATTTGACATGCATTGGTTGATATTTTTGAAGAGCCTATTGACATGTATTGGTCGATATTTTTGAAGAGCCTGAATAACATAGGTCATATTATATTGGACAATATTACTTTTGCAAGATTTGACATGCATTGGTTGATATTTTTGAAGAGTCTATTGACATGCATTGGTTGGTATTTTTGAAGAGCCTGAACAATATAGGTCATATATACATGTCACACGTTGTGCTCTTGCCAGTAGATCAAAACCCCGGGGGCGGGCATGTCCATGTTCTTATGAATTGTGTTTATGAAGGAAATTTTCAGGACAGGGAACAAATGAAGATAGAGAAGGCTGTCCGAGCTCGTTATGGTCGTTTCTTTTATAGGTTTCCTAATGGAGAATCAGCAGCAGATGTTTATGACAGAATCACAGGTGAGTCTGTTTGGTTGTTTCAAGATTGTTTTTTAAGTTTTTTTTTTGCATTTTTTGTTTTTGTGATGTGGTTGTTTGAAGAGGAAGTTTGCAGGGTTCAGGGAAACACTTAGAAGTGATATTGACATAGGAAGATTTCAACCACCTGGTCAGCAGAGTCCAAATATGAACCTGGTTATAGTTTCACATGGACTTACTCTAAGGGTGTTCTTGATGAGATGGTATAAATGGACAGTGGAGCAATTTGAAGGACTACATAATATGACTAATGGGGGTATGATTGTTATGGAAAGAGGCTATGGTGGAAGGTAAACAAACACTATTTTGATGTGTTTCTTTAGTTTCTTGATCAAGGGTAAATTCCTATGTTGCTCGGACTCTTCTAAAGTGTCATCAGGTGCGTGTCAGATCCTTCAAAAGTAGCGCATTTTTGGAGGATCCGACATGAGTGAAACAATATTTTTGGAGAGTCCGAGCGAATTAGGTTAATTCAACGTTCAACAAAACTAGGAATATTGAACTTCTTTTAGGCAACTATTTCTTATAATATGGTGTCCGGGTCAGTTTACTTGTACCCTCGACTCATTTTACGCAATACCGACTATCTCAGACCAGCACAGATACTGGGTACCTCTACCCACCGAGACTTGGAAGAATGGGAAGAATCACCTAGCGGTTTTGTTTCTGTGGATATTTGAACCTAATGCCTCATAGTTCTCAACTCACTTTACTGATCACTAGGTAACACCCTTGAGTGCTTCTGGACAATGTTGTTGCCTCGACACTTAGGGAACAATGTGAAGCGACAGGTTATCGCTTCATTGTTGAAAGTCGTGCGCTTTAAGAAATGCTAGACGTGAAAAATTTGCAGGTACTGCTTGTCAATGCACCATACAAAGGAGGAGTTGCAGAAATTTGGGATGACTGATGAAATGCTAACTGACCAAGAATGGTAACTTTTTGTGCTTTAAATCACTTGGGGTTCTTGCTTATCTATTTTTGATTGATTTTTTCTATGAAGGCAAAAGATAGCCAAGCCAGGTGAACTAAACTATGATTGCTTGATTACTGGACCATCCTACTTTACTCACTTTGATGATGATGATGAATACAAGAATTTTGAGATGTAAGATCATTAAGACCATACTTGGTGAAAATGTGTCAACTTCTAAGAAAGGAGTTTGATTCATATACACTTACAGTACAAAAGAATTTCACACCTTTTGCAACTTGCCATTGGTCATTTTTGCCATGTTTAGAACAGGCTAATGATCTGTGTTTCCTGTATAAAGTTGCATGTAATTAATTGACTTTTGATAATTTAACGATTTTATGTATATTAAACATGGCTTAGTTGAACAAGAACCCTCGAGGAAGACGTGAAACTGCAGCATTTTGGTTCACTCCACATATGGGAGTCCGGAGCCAAAAGGGCTAATTTTTTTGAATCAAAAAATTTCAGAGAGGACAATTGATTTGAAAGAAATCAAGGGGGGACAAAACGCTCTTGGCTGAGCGATTTGTCTCATGACCAACACCACTGACGAATTTGCTTGGTGTGTAGCGATTTGCAAGTCATTGGGTCTCTAGCGATTTGCCCTTATTTTTTTTCTTTAAGTACTTGAGATCTTCTCGTTTCAGCTCTAAAATTTACTCTCGTTTCTTGTATAAAAATGAATGAAGATACAATAAGAGTAAATTTATATTGGTAATAAGATTCTTGAAGGTTGCTTACTCCAATGTGTAGGAATTTATGTGCAGAATAGGCGTAAGAATCTTGAAGGTTGCTTATACCAATGTCTAAGAATTTACATGCGGAATAGGCGTAAGAATCTTATTACCCATATATATTTACTCTTATTGTATCTTCATAGAGTAAATTGCAGAGCCTTACTATATGTTGTAGAGCTGAAACGAGAATATTAATTAAAGAAAAAAATAAGAGCAAATCGCTGGACATCAACTGACTTGTGGACACCAAGTGATTTGTCAGTGGTGCTAGCAATGTCACGGGACAAATCGCCCAGCCAAGAGCGTTTTGTCTCCTTTGCTTTCTTTCCAAATCAGTTGTCCCCTTTAAAATTTTTGATTTAAAAAATAGCCCTTTTGGCTTGGGACTCCCACATATGGTATCAGAGTCAAAAGGCAATCGATTCGACATCATAATATCTGGGCATTAGGTATTCAACATAGGAAACAGACTTTGATAACAGCTACTATCTCACTGTCCTTACTCGACATAAAGCTGGATGTCCTATAATCCTAGGACAAACAATCTCCTCCAAATATTTTGGATGATTGTGAGTACCCCACATGGTAGGAAAAATTGGACACCAGCATATAGTCAGTCAAACAAAAGAAGACATGACTAACTTTCACTAAAGGTGCTAACCTAATCAATCACCAGAAGAATAGCATGTGTGATGGCACATCATAGAATGAACTTATTTTTCCATATGAAAGAATCTAATGGGACTTGGAGATCAAAGACAAATACAGTAAAAGTTCATTGACACATGGAATCGAACGTCCCATGACAAAGTCAATGTAACATCATTAACATAGTAGAAAAGTAGGAAAACTCATTTCATAAGAACAAACACAATACTAGAGTCTGACAGTGTTACCAGATTTAGATAGGTAACTACTGCACAGCCTTTAAATTCAAAAGAAAATCGTATAACTCACTATCTATGTTTTCATAATGCCATTTACCAAATTTCGATACACAAGCGTGGCACAAATATGTACCTCAAAGAAAGGTGGAGGATGTGAAAACAAGCAAATTAGACAATCAATACAAGGGACTTTCTATGATACTAGGTCTTGGACTACTAATTTTCTGATGCCGAGCAAACTCCTTCCGGGCAAAACAAATAAGTGATTGGAAAGTTAAACATCAAACAACAAGGTAATCTTCAGAAAATTTGTCCAGCAAGGGGTGAGAACATTGAAGAACTTCAAAGTTAATAGAGAGGAATATGGTGCAGCAGTATTCACATGAGCGAAAAACAGTGAATCTAATCGTAACCAAAATGGCTCACAAAGGGAATAGACAAAATGAATTTAATTAGCAACCAGAAAGGCAAAAATGATCAGTCTTGCTTCCACACTTGCCAGCTGATGATCTCAAGATAGATGAAAGACCGAAGACAATAAGGAATTCATCATGTTTGCTGCAATCCTTGGCATCGTCATCATTAAATCAATAGCAATTTCCCTTGGTCATAAGTAGTGACAATCACCCTTATCTCCCAAATTACCTGAACTTTGTTAACTTTCTTAAATTTGTCATCCATGTCTTGCTATACTGAACATATGAATTTTCCCTGTAACCGAATTTTAGCATTCCGGACGTCGCATTACTTTCAAGTAAGGATGAACCTTTGTGATAAAACCACTGATTCAGGAAATTCAGTAACAGACAGGAGAGCTCTACATGGGATCAGAAAGAAACTATAGTCATATCACATGACACTAAACAGAAAAAAAATGCCTGCTTTCTTCCAGATTAAATCTTGGATCATGATCATCTCTGTAAGTTTGACTCCGCAGTATTGAATTGTGCTACTGGTTTCAAAGTAAGAAGACAAAAAAGAATTGGCATAAAATGAGGGCTGAGGATAGCAAGAGTTGAAACAACTCAATCATTGAATGGCCATGGCCCTCATCTCATTCACAGCTTAAGTCTCAAGAGTGCTCAATTGTTGCAGTCATGACACGCATTTGACGAGAGCGTTCAGGCTCACCATTTCGCTTCCAGAAAGCCCTTCTCCACCAAATTTCAAATCCCCTCTGGATATTTGGGCAGTCATCACCAGAGTTCAAAAACCGATCAAACCAAGACATTAGGATTTCTTGTTGCAATACCATTGGTAGGGTCAGGATAGTATTGCTGAGACCATCCTCAATTAAATGCCGGTCAAGACCTCTTGATGCCCTCCTCATCCATCCAAAATCCTCGTAGAATGGCACTAACCATGTCTGCAAAAGAGAGCATCTAGCATCCTTGGAAGCTAGTAACTGCCCTTTACCAATACCAACAAACAGTCTAGCTGTAACTCTACTTACCTCATACCTATGAAGTGCAGGCACCTTAGGATGTGCCGCAGATAATTCAGACTGAGAAGCCCAAGTCCTCAAAAAATCTTCAGCTATCTGTCTATCAATCAAGATATCTAAAATCCAATGCAGATTATCAGCCTGTCGTGCAATCTGACCCACATCCATCATGTCTGCATCTGCTGCCCGTAAAAAATGGTGGCGGAGCAATTGCAGACATGCATTGCAAGCTGAATACAGTGATTCCTTCCTCAAGTCGTTATGAGATGAATTCTCATGCAACATTCTGGATACTAAACCTTTCATCTCTCGCCTCGCCTTCTCATCCTTCCCTTCAAGAACCACATGCAATAGCTTGAGAAGCACTTCCTCATTCCCATTCCCACTCTCTGTCCCCGATGTAACATCAAGAGATACCCTTCTTAAAACTTCCCCAGCAGCTACCCCTTCAAGACGGAGCTCAGACAACAGTGAAGCTACCTTTTCTTCTTCATCCTCAGCCCAAGGAGCAGCTTCCAAGTACTCCAGGCACGATAAAACCCCGGCGTCGAACCCAATTGCCGCAGAAACCTATTCAACAATTTAATCAGCTACGGCCAAAATACAATTGCACATTTCTATTTACCCACTTCTATGCATGTGTCTGAGCGTAAAGACTAGACTTTACAACATCAGCAACAACACACCCAAGAAATCCCACAAATGGAAATTGTGCTGCCATTTGTAAAGACTAGACTCCATCTCTAAAATTTTTGCTATTCTAAAATAAAGAGGGTTGGAAAATCAACTATCACTTCACAAAGCACATTGCAATAAATTTGCAAGCAATACAGATGCAGCCACATAAAAATAACTTTTGGCCACAACATATGCATTGGCTAATGAACAAAGATGGTAACTTTGATGCATAACTTCTATTCACAGTTCAAAATTGAGCTAGCATATACTTAATATTAAGGTCACACATCCATCTAGCTAAGTGATTTCAACAATAATAAACACTGTCAATCCCAAATCAGCTAGCATGGGCTATATGAATCCTCTATATCACTCATTCAATCACAATTTACTTCAAAAAGAACATTTTTATCCAACGATATCCATTACTAGTTAATTATTCAACACAAAAGAAAGCGTAAATTTAGCTGCATAAGCGTTACCTTTAAGATCCCAAGGACTTTAGAAACATCTTCTTTCATAAGCCTTCTCCTCAAATCCTTACAATACATCAATCTCAAAGTTTCAATATACACTTCAATATCATCACAATCCGCAATCTCAACAATGTAAGGACCTGAATTCCTCTGTTGCTTCACCCATTTCTCCGATAACTTAACAGCAAAAAAGCGACTATGAACCACCAAGATCTGTCTATGAACATTCATAGCAACACTTAAACCATCCTTAGAACTCAATGACAACTTCACATCACTCGAACCCGAATCATTAAACTGATTCCCTGGACTTCTACAAGCTAAAAGATCCAATAAACGCTGTTGCATTAACGCGTGTTTATCCTGTTGGATAAAAGGAGAAGGTTTCTGATTTTGGGTATTGTTCAGAATGGGTGTGTTGATTGTTGATCTGGTAATACATTCGGGTTCATTCGCCATCATTTCGAAAAGGGTTGGACTAGAACGGGTCTTATTGTCCATTGAAGGGGGCGGTGACATTGGATTTAGCAGACCCGCTGTTAACGCAGAGTTGAATTTACTAAACGACGACGGAAATCCTTCGTGGGTATTGTTGTTTGTCACCGGAGTACCACCACCACCAGCTCCACCGCCGTAAAGGGTGGCGGAATTGCTCCCTAAAGATTCCATAACTCCGGGGAATGTAGTCGGTGAATAACGAATCTTGGTATCGGCAAACGGCAACTGCGGCGGCGGAGACGGCGGAGGGGCGGCCGATTTAGAGACTTGGAAACACCATGAGTTATCAGGAGAGACAATAGTGGGTGTATCAGTTACACGAGTTTCGTTGAGGCATTTTGTCGAACAGTCGGTGGGTGAAGAATTAGAGGGGTTAGTGTTCCTAGTAGTAGTAGTAATGGTGGTTTCACGGCAACGACGGCGTTTGGGTTTAATGTGTTGGATTTGGAATTTGAGATTTGTAGTAGTTGTTGTTGTTGTTGTGTTAGCCATACTCTTGGTAGTAGTGTAATATTTTTGTGGTTTAGTTTGTCCTTTTGGACCTAAAATGTCATAGCATTCATGGTCACTAGCATCAATATGTGTGCGTGGGCTGTGGAAATATCATACCACATATATGGACAAGATCAATCATACTAGTTTATCCGTGTTGGTGAGAGATGACAGATATCGTGAGGAATTAATCGAGGTAAGAATAAGTTGATTGAGTTATTAATGTGTTGATATCACGTGTAATGTAATTAGCCGAAGTGAGTGTAGACTGATTGAACTGCTAATGTGTTGATGAGAGATGACAGATATCACGTGAAATTAGTCGAGGTAGGTGTATGTTGGTTTGATGACTGATGTGTTGATGAGAGATAATAGATATCATATGTAACTAGTCGTGAGTGCGAGTTGGCTTGATTACCAATGTACTGATGAGAGATAGGAGATATTATTCGTGTATTTAGTCGAGGTGAGTACAAGTTGGTTAGATTAATAATATGTTGACGAGAGCTAATAGATATCAAGTATAATTAGTCGAGGTGAGTGTAAGTTGGTTGGACTATAAAAGTATTGATCAGAGATAATAGATATAACATGTAATTAGTTGAAGTGAGTGTACGTTGATTTGGGTTATGGATGTGGTCATGAGAGATAACAAATATCACATGTAACTAGTCGAGATGAGTGTAAGTTAATTAGAAAGTCATAGAACATCAATGTACTTAATTGAAATATTTGTTTGTAAGTTGATTTGGACGCAACGATCATAAGAGGATAGCGGTTGATTAAAAGATTTTTATATTACTTTATATGTTCTTTTTTTTGGGGGGGCGGGGGGGTTTCCCATCTGATATCCGGTACTCGTATTGAAACTCGACTAATCTGGATCCGCACCGGATAGAGCCCCACTCCCAACAAAATTTTCTCCATTTCTAGAATCGAATTTTCAACCTCTAATTAAGAGTGGAGCAATCTCACAACTATTTATACGTTCTTTAAGTATATATGAAGTGAGAAAAGAAGACATGTGAAAGATAAAATGAGCATTGAATGAAGATAGATATGTTGGGAGAGGGGAGGGTGACTTTTAATTGAATATTTTATTGTTTTAGATACAATGCTTTCTTTATACGTATGGATGTATATAATTGGGCTCTCTTTCATTACCCTTTTATCACCTTTACGACACTAATTTGGGGACCATATAGTGGAGTTACTACTAATTTCAATTCATATATATAAAGTTGATATTGACATGACGGATAAATTTAATCTCAATTTTTTTTTTAAATTTCAGAAAAATTCGCAGTCGTTACAATTTTTGTCACAGCCTCTACCTTTTGGGTGAACAATCTGTGGTGAGCACTTTATGCGCACTGGGTAAACCTCTCATTCTGGAATCGCTCGTAAATCACACAGGAGATATAAACTGCACTAGGTAAACTCCGTGCGACGAGCTAGATTGAGAATACATTTTGTTACGGTTGAAGTTCAATCATTTCTATTTAAGCTTCATACATTTATGGCTAAAATTTATATGTACTAAAGTTTAAATTGTTTTTGTATGAACTTTAAACACGTGTAAGTAAATTTAGTTATTTTTATTCGAGCTTCAATCATGTTTCTCCAAAGCTCATAAATATATGACTGCAATTCAATCATTTTTTGCCTGAAGATCATGCAAAAATGTTTGAACTTTAATCATATTAAACTTCAGGCACTTCATATATCGTTGTTCTATTGTGGATGGATAAAGGTACAAAAAATTCAAAAAGAATAGTTACGAGTTAAATATATTGACATCCAAATATGACACGTTGTGAAATTCTTACATATAAATTTGATATGGCATTAAGGTATTCAAGTCATAAGATTTGTTTTAAACAAATAATACATTACCACTAAGGATTTGTGTGAAAATGTAAATTTAAATTAATCGAAAGTCATAACAGATACCAATATCGAGCGAAAAGTATATATATAATAATAATAATAATAATAATAATAATAATAAAAATTAATGGAATTTTCAAGGATTAGAAACTAAAAATCTGGACAAGAGAGACAGAGAGAGGGTCTCCATAATAAACCCCACTTGTATTTAACGTTACTTCTCTGCTCTTATACTTGATTGTTTTTTGTTTCTTTTTTAACCCATCCCACTCCCACCTCACCCCATTAGGGGCGGGGCGGGGTGGGGCAGTGCAGGGCGGAGCCAGCTTAGGCTTAGAAGGTTCATCCGAGGTTCCTTTAATAAAAATTACATTGCTTATTTACATGATCAATATTGTTTTTATGTATATATTAGAGACACCAATTGCACTTGTGAAGGGGAGCTATAGAGTAATTGGTAAAATTGCTGCCATATGATCAGGAGGTCACTGATTCAAGTTTTGAAAATAGCCTCCGACAGAAATGCAAGGTAAAACTGCGTACAATATACCCTCGTGGGCGAGCCTCTCTCTGGACTTTCTTTTGTTCTTTTTAGGAAAAAATACATAAAGTAGCATACTTAAGTATTAAATTACAAAAAATAACAACACTTTTATCAAATTACATTTTGTAGCATATGTATTTGTATGTATTTATATTTTTGTAACAACAGTTTGCAAAAATACAAAATACATATCGATCGTAAGGACAGTAAAAATCATATGTATTTGTATTTTTGTAGCAACAGTTTGCAAAAGTACAACTTGTTATATTATGTAATTATGAAACTATTGCTATGAAACTCATAATTAAGGGGATAAGTATACTATTTGTGAATTTTGCCCTTATTTTTATATCCTACAAAATCAAAGACTAGACATATAGTCTTGTGCCAGTTGTGAATTTCACAGTTCAATTTGGTTTTGGATTTTGGATTTTGTAACCATAGTGGTGAGTTCAATGATCAATTGTTCTTGTCATGTAGAAACAAACATAGGACCACAAAAGATCATTATCTAAAAGCATGTGTGTCAATTAGCTTTCTTGCATATATATGTGCAGTCAATTTATAATCTATGTGCACTCTCTAATACAATACTAGTTTTTAGTATAATTTGAGGTTTTTGTATTAATGTATACACACACTACGAAAGTTGGGACTTTCGCATTTCGCTAGAAATTCCATGTTCGAATCTTAAAATGAAAAATCTTTGGTAAAAGCAATTAGGATATTGTAGTAACATATTTTGAGCTTATCCCGATGATCCTAATCAAAGACAACATGCAGGTCGAGCTGACATAGATGAAAATTTGTATGAACAAAATTTTTGTGTTCGATTTTAAGAATGAAAAATCTCTTGCTAGCGAACAATCATGATGAGTTGCATAGTTTGAGCTTATTGTATTAGTTTGTATACTTACATGGATAGTTAAAGATTCGTACACCCTTCAGAAATTTTCTGTTCAAACTTCAGAAATAGAAAATCTTTTTGTAGAGGCCATTTGGGAGTAGCATAGTTTGTGTGTGTACACACAAGGATATTAAGGATTCTTCGATCATTAACTAGAAATATTATTCTTCTGCCTTTAATCAAAAATCTAATAATTGAACCCTATAAATGAAGAGGTACTCTTTAGTAGAGAAACACCGGGTGTAGCATAACTTGAATTTATTATATGTGTGTGTATATATATACACTTAAACGTGTATACAAACGATTAGGATTGTTTCAGTCTCAACAAACAAAATTTGTATCCAAATTTGAAGAATGAAAAATCCTTCTATGTAGAGAGATTTACTTCATCAGTAGATTATCGGTATATATATACACTTAACATATGGATGTTTGAAATTTTTTCATTCTTTAACCAAGGAAAATTATATTTGAGACATAGAAATAATTTTTTTTATAATAAAGAGTCATATATTTCATTAATAGATCAACCAAATATAATACGAATCAAAATTTATGAGATGAATAAATTTCGAATGTGGACAAAATGAAATATAAATGATAGTAGATATGCATTTGGTGGAGCCAATGACCACTCTTGGTTAATTATAGCCTTTTTCAGCATGAGGCACTTGATACAAGTACCAAAATACAACAATGCAAAATAATATATATATATATTTTTCCTTTTACCTTTTTCTCAATAAAAATAAATTAGTTCTTTTACACTTTCAATCAACATTATAACATGTTTTTGCTATCTTGATCATCAACATTTGACCTTTATCGAAGAGTAATTTGAATACTTTAAATTCATTTGGTTAACCGATTTTATAATTGTGCTCTTTTCTCCATCAAACTATGCATTTTTTTTTTTTTAATATCTTAATATTTGAAATGTAAAATGGAATTAAAGAACATTAGTGACTCTTTAAAAATTAAGAGCCAAATTTGAACTGTGCACTACCAAGCAAAACCGTTCATAATAATTGACCATGATCCTGAATTGTGTTAGAGATAGATAATTTGAATAATACATTTTGTGTTAACACTTTATTATTTCATATATAGTTATGTGTCAACTATTAAGTTCTATCGAATACCTAAATTGAAATGCAAATTCCGTTTATACGCCCGATACGAATAAATATTTATCATATAGTACAAATTATGTATTGGCATGATGAGATTTGTAGCGAATGAGAAATTTCCAACCGAGACGAATACTAGGTGATTTTTTAATTTTGATAGATAAAATTACCTAATACCTATTATTGCTGAAAGGCGACAGATATCTCATAAAAGTAATCGAAATACACGAAAAATGACTCGAACACGACCAACATCACAAAAATATTGTAATGCATGAGAAAGCAATAAGTTGGAAGTACATACAGAACAAAAATGAGACCACATGTTACATGATGGTCCCTTCTGAAATTTCTCTGTCAGCTTTTATGTATGATAATACTATATATTAACTCATAGGCAATTAAGTAAAAGAGACAGATCCACTTAAAAAGAAATTATGAGAGTTTCTTCCACTAATTTTCCAGCCAATTAAGTCTAGGATTACCACTAACCAATAACATATACAGTGAAATCACACAATATAAGATTTGAAGAGAATAAAGTATACACAGATCTTATAATCTTTTTTTTTTTAAAGGTTGAACGATTGTTTTCGAAAGACCCTCTATTCAAGTGAAGCAAATTAAAATAGTAATGAAAAGGAAGAAAAAGCATTAGTAAAGGAAAACAAGACAACTAATAGGTAAGCAGGACGTAACAGTAACATAAACAATAAGATGCGATCACTTAAACACAATAAACAACAGATGATTACAGATACCAAAAGTCAAAGAAAATTAAGATAAGATTACTAAACAATATACAACAATCAGTTTCATTTAACTTAAAAAATAGATAAGAAATTCTTTTTTTTATATATACATATTGAATTTTTAACAAGATGATTGATTTAGGGATCTTAACATTTGTAGACAGTAGAGGCTTTAAAAAGTTCTTAGGAATAACTTTTTCACTTTATTCAATGCCCCTTGGACTCTGAGTATCATATGCCATCTGCCTAACACTTTCTTTCTTTATTTACTCGAAGAAGGTCAAATATGTTTCTAAATTTTGCAAAAAAATTTAAATATATCCTTCGTTATAAGTTTGGTTTATTTATGCCCCCATTGTTAAAGTTTAGGAGCATATATACTCCTTTAAAAGTTAAATGACATGCTGGAAATTTACAAGCCTCTTTTTTTTTTTTTTTTTTTTAATTTTAATTGCCACATAAGCAAAATAATTATCACATCACAAAAAAAAAAAAATTCACTCCGCACTTGTACAGTTTAAATCCGATCCATCAATTTGAATCAACCCATGACCCGAACCAAGATCCGGACCCCCTTTAACTAGAATTTACTAGATTTTCTGGCCAAGAGTTGAGAATTTAGTCGTTCAAAGCTGATCAGTTTTTCGTATTACAAGGGTTAAAAGGGGTGTGGATCTTGGGTCGGCATGGGTTGATTCAAATGGATGAGTCGGTTTAAGATTGTAGAAGAGTTGGATGGGTTTATTTTTTGTGATGTGGCAATTAGTTTGCTTACGTGGCAATTTAAATTAAAAAAGAAAAAGAAGAAAACTAAGTTGTAAATTTTCAGCATGTCATTTAACTTCCAAAGGGGTATATATGCTTCTAAACTTTAACAACGAGGGTATAAATAGACCAAACTTATAACGGAGGGTATATTTAGGCCTTTTCGCAAAGTTTAGGGCATAACTTCCAATTTTTATGCTTTTTTGCCCGTTTTTTGTCAGACCAAATTTGGTGCAATCACTCACCCAATTAACTTCCTCTTTTCTGCTTGTGTTTTTTGGGCCAAAGTCCAGACCAAGAAGGGCCTTATTGGGCTGCCTAAATCAATTAGCCCAAGTCTTTCTTGGATTGGGCTGGGATAATCTAAAGTTTTATAGAAATTTTCATGATTTGTCTCTAATGGACAAACAACTTAAATTCCGACAGTTTAGAGCTTAGTCACACAAAATCTCAATATTTTACATAATTCTTAAAAATTTGATTTAAGGTCTGTCGAGATACATAATTAGTTCCCCATACATCCAATGAAGATACATTTTTCCTTCGTAAAGATACATAATTACCTTATGATATATTTTTTCTCGGGATACATAATACGTCCAACGAAGAGACATTTTTTCCTTGTAAGGATATATAATTAGCTTCCGATATATTTATTTTGATCTTGAGTCAGTCGAGATACATAATACA
The DNA here is from genome assembly GCF_002878395.1 of Capsicum annuum. NCBI lineage: Eukaryota > Viridiplantae > Streptophyta > Magnoliopsida > Solanales > Solanaceae > Capsicum > Capsicum annuum. Next base: position 3,217,197 of record NC_061111.1, read on the forward strand.
TCCAACGAAGAGACATTTTTTCCTTGTAAGAATACATAATTAGCTCCCGATATATTTTTTTTGATCTTGAGTCTGTCGAGATACATAATTAGCTTCCGAATACATCTAAAGAAGATACATAATTAGTTGAAATTTTTGTAGTTACTTTGTAAGGATGGAAATTTGTATAAAAATAGTAAGTTAAGGTGTATATTTATGTTATTTTCCCAAGGATACTCCTTGAACGTTTGCTTTTGCTATCTATTATCATCATCATCTGTTGTTTGCTTGCTGTGTTTGATTATCACATTCTTTTATTGTTGTTCTTGTCCCCTTTATTAGGCTTTGCACTGCTTCATTTGTTAGTAGCTATATTTTCTTCACTTTTCTTTCGTCTTTGTATTTGGATTTGCTGCACTTCAGCCGAGGGTCATTTAAAAATAACTTTTCGAACTCTACAAGTTAGTGCAAAGGTACGTACACTCTACCCTTTCCAGACCCTACTTATAAAATTTCACTAGTCTTTTGTTGTTGTTGGATAGTCCCTTTATGAATCAAGGCCTCATTTGGTTTCAATTAGCCCAAGACTTTCTTGTGTTTGGACCTAATTTAGTTTCCTAATAATTGGCATGTCTATTTATTTCGGAATAGCTTTATGTACTGGTGTATGACAGTTTATACGATGAAGTTCAGTTATTTTTGTTTGAACTTCAATTATATCTGTTTAAGTTAAGTTGATTTTACTGAAACTTTGGTAGAAATTTATGAACTTAAACATATGTAGCTGTAACATTGCATATCTAAAGTTATTTCGAGATGAGCAGTCATATTTTTCTTTTTTAAAAAATAAATATTAATTAAATTACGATATCGCCATGAGTGGGCCATGTTATTATCGGTATCTAATAAAATTTCTAATCTTAAATGTCACATGAACAATAACATGTGATCTTATACTATATACTAAAATTAAGTAAAAAATTATGTCACTATCTTAATGGAAACTTTAATTATATCAATTTAAACTGAACTTAACCGTCACGCTTACAAAAATTAAACATCATTACTAATTCACATTATTGGGGACCCAGTTAATTAATATTCTACTTTATACTATTTCTTGTTGCAAATCTCATTTTCCTTGAGGTTAATTAGTTTTACTTTTACCAATTAGAAGATCATATCTTAAAAGTGGATTTACAAGTACACAAAAAAAAACAAATTGTTGCTAAGTTTGGTTAATTACTGTTCAAGAAGTAAAATAATCTCTGTTCACATTAATTTGATTTGGATAATTATGATAAACTTAACTTTAAATTAATATAATATAATAATTAAATTCATTATATGTGATCTATGCAAAAGCTAGTAAATTCATGTAGATTCGTATATAATAGAGTAAATCTATCTTTGGGTAAAATAAATTGAATTTTAAAGTTGAATAACGAAGAATTTATTTGTTCAACATCAAAATATGGACAAAATAAATATTCATATCAATAAATATATAGTAGTAAACTTGAATTTCATGACAACTTTTTTTAAAGGTAAAAATGAAATGAAATAAATATATAGTCTTGTTGCATTTTGTACACAAAGACAACAAAAGAAACTACAAACAATGAAATAAAATAAATTAATTAGGACCAATATTATATTTTACTAAAATAAATTTGAAAAAAAAAAAATAGACGTTTGGTGATCAAGGAAAGGTCACAGTCCCATGATTTGAAAGTTGAAACTGCTCATTGGCTTACTTGCACCTTCTTTTTGATGTCGACAGTCCAATGAATTCTCGTTAAAAATTTATTCGCACTCGATATTTTTTAATATGCTAAAATATATGACATATATCTTTACATATTATTAGCGCTAATTGTGATAAACTAATATATATTGCCACACTATCAAAAATTATAGTGAAATGAGAAGTATTTTTTTATTTTTAATTGAAGATTTCAAGTTAGTGTGAGTGAATCGTGTAGTTTTCATGGCAAATTCGAATTAGTTGTAAGTACCGAATGGAAAATTATCGAATATATTGTAGATGCATAAATTTATTACTTAACTACGATAAATTAATATGATTTAGTATGTCATCAAAGTTTAGAGAATTTCGTTTTGGTTTGGGGTCAGGGGCGGATCTATATGTATTTTTTGACGCTTCGATATCCATTAAATTCAACGTAAATTGAGTATAATTATATAGAAAAAATATAAAAATTGGTATAAGCTTAAAAAAAATACCCAGGAAATCAAGAAGATAGCTGGATGGTTTGATTTTTAGACGAAATCTAAAAACTTTGAACGTCACTATGGTGTTCGAACCTTACGAACACCCACAGCCAGTGGCAGAGCCACCTTATGATTAGGGGGTTCATCCGAACCCTCTTCGACGAAAAATTATACTATTTTTATATGATGAAAATTATTTTTTATGTATATATAATTGATGTTGAACTTCCTTCGGTTAATTCATGTGCCTGCATTTATCGATTTTAAACTCCTTTATTGAAAATTCTGACTCCGCCACTGTCCACAACTTCTAAATCCTAAATCCGCCATGGTTTGGGGTGGAGGTGGTGGGGTGATGGGGGTTAGTTAGGTAGAAAAACACAAGAGACATCCCACATGATAGGATGACCCACATATCTGACTAATGTCTCTGCTAATATCGTTATCATATAATGATATACCCAATATATATGTGTACATATTCTGATTTGTGATGGACAGGAAGAGTACTAATCCATTTACGATTTAAATTTTATAGGTTCGAATTTTAAGGACTTTATCAAACACATTGTATTTTTAATATTACGTACGAGTTCATATTTACTATTTACTAGAATTTTATAATTTTTTATATAATAATTTGTTTCTAATGTTAAAAGTATTGAATTCAGATGAATTCGCATCCGCTCTTGTCTCATGCAAGCTCTTACTGTAGTACGTATATAAATATTTTCGTAAAAATTAAGTGTGTTTAGAGTACAAATTCTAGGTATGATAACATTCATGATGATGCGTAGATTCTAGAGAGCTTTTTCCCTCTAATATATGTATTGTAATTCAAATCATAGGGGAGTAAAAAGTGACGAGACAGTATTATCCTAAATGAAAGCAAAGAAAATGACAAGTAGAAAAATACAAAGATAAAGTTTGGTAATGTTCCATATAATACCAATAATTATGGAAATATAAGTTGTATCCATGTTCTAATTAATTATAATTATAAAGAAAATTATGAAAGGGAAGCAAGGAAGGACATGTTACATCAATAAATCTTGATAATTACAAACATGAAAAGAACAGGAGATGGGGAAAAAAAATAAAGTTAGATTATTAGATAGAGACATCCAGCTTTGCAATAAAAGAAAATACAAATCAAGAGTCAAAAATGATGAAGAAAAAAAAGACCACAAATCTACATCAAAAGAGATAATGTTTTCTCCTTGTAGCCAATTTGAAGAACTCTTACAAAGTTTTAGGACCATTTTTTCCATCTTGTGGGGGTGTGAGAGAGAAACCAATAACACTATTATACGATTGAGTTTAACTTATAGATATCGATAGTTTAATTTCTTTTATTCAAAATGGATTATATATCGTATCGTGTTAGAGATCTTGGGTTAATTTCGCCCAACTAATGTTATCAAAATTAATAATTCAGCGAGATGAGTATACAGAGATGGCAGAGTCATGGTGTAGGGCTTGCGATTTGCGACCTTTACCATGTCAAAGGTAGCTTAGAGATGCACGTGCAAAGAAGAACTAGTTGGGGATTTCAGTTATCATAAATGCTCGGTCTTGTGGATGATATACAATATACGAGTCTTGAAAATTAACTCGTGAGTCGTGGTAATGGGTCACCTGAAACTTAGTTTGAGGTGATGTAGCTTTTGAACTTAGTCATTGCAGGAGATTTATATCATATCATGTTAGAGATCTTGGGTTAATTCCACCCAACTATTGTTATCAAACCCAATAATTCGATCAGATGAGTATTGAGAGATGACAGAGTCGTGCATGGTATAGGGCTTGTGATTTGCGACCTTTATCATGTCAAAGGTAGCTTAGAGATGCACGTGTAGAGAAGAACTAGCTTCGGGCTGTGTTTGTCATAAATGACCGGTCATGTGGGTGATATGCAATGACTCTTGAAAATTAACTCGAGAGTCGTGGTAATGGGTCACCCGAAACTTAACTTGAGGTGATGTAGCTTGTGAACTTAGTCAAAGCAGGAGATTGTTGTGTGAGCGAACAAAACCTCATAATGATACGTAACAAAAAGATCGTGAAGCTGCACGTATATAAGGTATAAGGTCGACGATACAAATTTTATCAAAAGAAATAATATTACATCACGTTAAAAATATCTTTAAACTGATTAAACCAACAAATAAAATGATTAAAAATCCTACAAGAAAGATTCCTCACCATTTCTCATAACTCAAAATCAAAGTAAATTAATTCTCCTAGACATACATAAAACACACACACTAACACAATGTCAGCTTTAATTTGTTTAATTTAGGAAACAAAACGTGGTTTTACAGTAAAGCTCTGTGTAATCTCTGCACAAACAAACAATCTTTGTATTAAAATTATTTTTTATTTGTTAATTTCTTTTTTTTTTTTTTGCTCATTTGTGGGGTGAGGGGGACAAAGGTAGTCTTGTTACAGTACATGCATAGCTGTAAAATTTTGTCATTTTTATTTAGTCAAAAAGAATAAAATTTGAGTACCTAACAATATTACAGTAATTCAGTATTATTATTAGACATGTAACATGCTGTGGAAACAACTAATAAGAACAGTGAATAATTAGCTTTATTTAGTGCTAATAATACTTAATTATTGATTGTGAATCATCATGTTTTGTCTTAAGCTGTAACAGTTTAACCTTATTATGCACTTTATAAACAAGTTTTCAGAAATGCATGTGATGGTCTCTAGTAAAAAAAAATCACTTTTTATTTACCCTAGATATTTTTTAAAATTAAAACTTAATTAGATCTCTGCAGAAGTTTGAATTTTATGATTTCTTGCTTCAACTGTGTCTGTAATTTTGAGTGCAACAAGTACTAATTCGTACTGTACTATATTGTAAAATTTATTTTTAAAGTAGGAGGAAATTAAGAGGAAAAAAGAGAAATTATTTAATATTCTTATACTACTAGTGTATTGTAATTTGTTATTGTTATAGAATCAAAATTCAAAGGTCATATATATCATTATATTATATTGATTACTATAGTTGATGTTAAAGACGTAATTTAATTTTTTAACTAAAGCCCCTCAAGAAGCTAGCTAGCACAATGTTTAACGATATGACTCCGGTCGGGATCATCCCCGATTCGTTACTTGTGATTTACCATAGTCAAAATGTTGGCGTTATTCAATAATTTTTCCTTCTTAACACCTGTCACACATAGCGCGATATTTTTTGAGAATTGAACATATGTGACATTGACTCTAATATATACTACCACTTGCTAAAATCACATGATTAATTACCCTCATGCTAAAAAAGTTAGTTGTAGATGATACATAACAATTTTCAAGTTCAACAAAAAGTGTCGTGTTTTTATACTAGTGCATTGCAATTTGTTATTGTTATAGAATCGAAGGTTATATACATCATTATATTGATAGCTATAGTTGATGTTAATGATGCAATTTAATTCTTTTAATCAAAGCCCCTCAAGCAGTTAGCTAGCACCATGTTTGACAATATAACTCCGACCAGGATCATCCCCGATTCATCATTTGTGATTAACTATAGTCAAAATGTTGACGTTATTCAATAATTTTCTCTCCTTAACACTTGTCACACATAGCACGACGTTTTTTGAGAATTAAACATATGATATTGACTCTAATATATATTATCACTTGCTAGAATTACATGATTAATTACCATTCATGCTAAAAAAGATAGTTGTAGATGATACGTAACAACTTTCAAGTTCAACAAAAAATGTCCGTGTTTTTATACTACTTTATTATTGTTATAGAATCAAAGGTCATATACATCATTATATTGATAGCTATAGCTGATATTAAAGACGCAATTTAATTCTTTTAACCAAAGCCCCTCAAGAAGAGATAGCACCATGTTTGACACTATGACTCCGACCGAGATCATCCCCGATTCATCATGTGTGATTAACTATAGTTAAAATGTTGACATTATTCAATAATTTTCCCTCCTTAACACCTATCACGTTTTCTGAGAATTGAACATGTGGCATCAACTCTAATATATATTACCACTTGCTAGAATCACGTACATAATTAATTATCGTAGATGTTACATGACAATTTTCAAGTTCAACAAAAAGTGTCATGTTTGATCATGGTACTTTGACCTGAGTCATTATCGACTCATCACTAAGACATAAAATTTGCCAAATAAGGATAGTGATTAGTGGTGTCACATGTCTAATTAAGCATGATTAAAAGAAACCTTTAGCTTTTTAACTTTTAGATGCAACTTGATATTAAATGTCTCATTGATAACGTGGTAATTAATTAATTTTCACCCATTATACTTATATAAAATAAAATTAAAACAAAGACAATTTCTGACATGCCTTGTAATCCTACATCCTTATAGACTTTATTATATGGCAGGCAACTTCTGATACCCTTAATTATAAAATTAATCAATTTTTTTAACTATAAAATTAATCAAATATTTTGGAACTAAACGCGTACAAATCTGGTTTAGTTATCATGGAAGTCTCCTATTTTAATTACAACAACGGCTGGATTATTAATTAATTAGTTAATTATTTATATTAAGGGCTAGTGGGATTGCTTTGGCATCATTAATTAAAATGGAATCAACAAGGGTGGGAAGTTAGCTGGCTTAAGTGGAACTTTGGATTAAAAGGGACAAACAAGTTTTTCAATTAAGTGAGGGTCCTTCAAGTTTTAAAAATTAGGTGAAAAGGACAAAAAAAAATTTCAAGTTTTTTTAAAAATATTTTTGTTCCAACAACTTTGTGCATTTGTCGAATAACTTTGATAGTTGTTCGATAACTTTGCGAAATTATTCAATAACTGTGCGAAGTTGTTGAGACAACTAATGCACTTATCGAACAACTATCCCAGTTGTTCAAGCGACTTTATTTTCTTAACTTAATAATATTGTGGGACCCACTTATCCCCTTCTTTTAATTAAAAACTTGGGAGGGTCTATGGACTCATTTTTCTCGGCTTTAAAGTCCTAATACTCTTGCTAATTAACAAAGCCTATATGTTACTATTAAAACATTATAACATATAAACTAGTGTAAACATGTTCGCTGGTCATTCTGCTGGTCGTGCAACCTCTTCAGTGTAAACATGTTTGCTGGTCGTTCTGCTATGCAAGTTTCAATAATGATTCTTCAGTGCTTTCACCTACAAACACCGAGTTTACGAAGTTCAATGGACTTCTCGTGATATCGCGGGCGGCAAACTCCCCATGTCTCAGCGATTCGAACATTTCACCGGATCATTCAATCGGTTATCTAATTTTCTAGGAGTATATTATAATTTTGGGGAGTCAAAATAATTTTAAAAAATTTCATGAATATTTTTATTTATAACGTATTAATAAATCAAGCAATACTCCGTGCCCAATTCTTCATAAAGAATTAGGCACCCTAAACCTATGTCAAAATCAAGTCATTTTTTTTTCTAAATAAAGGAGAAAATATTACTTAATTCAATTTATCAATAGTGTTAATTAAAAATATTCTGTCAAAAAGATAGGATTGACTCACTTGGACTAAGAAGGAATATACATGCAAAACAAATATATCATGATCATCATCCTATTATTTATACAACTATATATATGAGTCTGTCCAATTATTAAGGGCTGACTGAAAGCCACATCACTTTGTTAATAAGTTGTAAATTATGTCCATATATAATATATATTGCTAAATTTAAATTATTATCCATAATAACATAATTCATATCCTTTATTATTTTCAATATCATCTTTTCTAATACTCTAATTCATATTCTAAGTCATTCTAAAATAGAAATTCACAATCATTATTATCATTCGAGGCACAAGATAAATATTCCACTCCAGATATAATAGCGCGCAAGTAACATAAGAAAAATAAAGTCATACTATGCAAACTTCCTACAATTAGCTAAACGAGAAAGCATGTAAGAAGTTCGAATATGAAAAACCCCACATTTAGAAGATCGATCCCCCGCTCAACTAACGGTTAAGAGAGAAATACTCTACTGAAGTCACGGGTTTTGTCACAAAAAATTGTGTAACTGCTTATTATTATAACAATTACATTACTACTTATTATAAGTTCCTAGCTAGGAATAATATTATTAAATTAGCCACTGAAAATAACAAATAATTTTTTTATACAAAGAAATGATGGTGAAATGAAAACTTTAACGGAAAGTGGTTGCTCCTATGTTTGTTTTTGGAAAAAGCCTAGGTCCGTAGTCCACTCCTACTCCTTTTATACACTTATTTTTCTCAATGTAAGCTAATAAAATATATACACACTTTTTCCCTACAATAAGTTTTACTATATCTACAAGAAATTAGAAGTATTAATTAATTACATCCAATCATGCAAGCCCCCACCCCCCACCCCCCCTCTAGGATCGAAAATTTAAAATACAAAAAACATTGTTATATTTCCAACAGAAAATGGAGAAGTATCATGAACAAATTTAGCATAATCTTGGGAAGATAGAAAGAAATTTCTTAAGTTGTAGAATGTTTTCACAAAATTTCTTTTTTAAATATTTTTGAATGTTTTAACTTTTAAATACCACACACAAAAAAAAAAGGAAAAAGATTAATTTATAATCTCATGAATCTCAATACATTAATTCTCACACTCTCAGTCAAAATAGCTGGTAATACCCCTATTTATTATATATGGTAGTGAAAGAATTATATTAACTAGAACTAGAAAATTTGATCCAATACTAATTTGAATCGAATAAAATACCAAATATCAAAGTTTAAATAATTTTAATTCCTACTTCAACAAGATTTGCTAGCGTTTTAAAGGAATTTTGTAAAAAGCATTTTAATTTTGCGCTTCGTCATTTTAAATTGTTGTTGTACACACGTACCTAAAAATAGAAAGAAAGAACTTGCTAGGGTAATTAAATAGAACAACTAACACACTCAAACGCATTTTTCATACATAACTTATCCTTTTAACTTGACCTCAGATCATATCTATGATCTTCAAATTTAGTGCATAAGTAGATACTTAAACTTATATAAAGTTCAACAAGTAGATACATATGTTCTATAAATAGGACGTTCTATGTGGCCAATTCTTATATTATAAGACGTGCTTCGTGTATTATGTCACATATAACGTATATGTCTACGTGTATTATGTCACATATTTATATGCCTTTTACTTTTCTAGAGAAAGTGTTTAATTTGCATAAGCAAATGACAGAATCACAGAAAGACAAAAGAAAAGGGAGCAAAGTTGAGTGGAGGGGTTTTTGTAGATTAGTGAAAATGAAAATATGATGAGTCTGAGCAAAGGAGAAAAGGGTGCTCCCTTCCAACTGGTTGGAGGTGGGTGGTGGGGGGCCATATCTCTAGATTGGACAAATAATAATAATAATAATACTATATATTATATGATGTATATATGAAATAATTAATATGTATGGAATTGATTAATACTTCCATTCTTTCGTGGGGCAGTATGTCTTGGCCTTGTTAGACATGGTTTATTTAAGGGTGAAGGTAACTTAATTCCTTTACTTTAATTTTCTCTATTTTGCATATTTCTTATTTCTTTCTTTGGGTGGTTGATTTGGGGAAAGTAATAAACTTTCATAGATTAAGTTCGCTATTACAAGTAGTTCCTATAGAGAAAATTGGAATGAATATATATCACAAGGTAGAAAAAACATTTTCAGTCTTATAAATTTGAATTCGTGTTGAATAATTTTCCAACGAAGGACAAAAAAATTCTATTGGAGAGTTTCATTTTTAGGACTTGTAATTAAAAAGAAACAAAAAAGAAAGTCGGATGCATGTACAAGTATATTTCATATTCACCAAGTATCCCAAATAGAACCACTATTCAATACAGACAATCCTAATACAAGCATCACCGGTTGATTTTGCTGCTAGAACTCATGATTTAATTATAAGCAAAGATAAAGTCGGAAATTTAAAATATAACGAAGTAAATATAAGAAAAACTCAAGAGGATTTAAAATCCATTTTATAAAGAATAATACTGATCATGTATGCACTATGCAATTTGTCAACAATGGGATTAAATGAACTCTTACACCCTTCTAACTTCGCTTCTACCTACAAATTATACAATTAAAAAAAGAGTTTGGTGCATTAAAACTTTCACTATGCGTAAGATCCGGAAAAGTGTCTCACCATAAGGCTGTCTTGTATGCAGCCTTATCTTTCATTCCTATCCGAGGTTGTTTCCAAGTCTTGATTAAATTTGTGACCTCCTGATCACATGACAACAACTTTACCAATTACTTACAAATTACAATAGAAATAACTTTATCATTAATTCAAAACCCTCCTTTCATTCTAATAGATAAAGTGAGTGTTGGAGCAGACCTCATAGTAGTAAGATGTAAGAAACACAAGTGCCCACCAACAATGTTGGCGCAGCGAAAAGAGGCTGCCCAACCAATCCAGAGGTCGAAGGTTCGATCCTGGGTATGGAAAAACATTTTGTTGGAAGCACTCCCCCCAAATAGGATGCGACGTGGGGCGAATCCAGATATAGTTGGATTCCTAAAAAACAGATACCGAACATCAGGTGGTTTAAAAAGAAAAACCAGAAGTGCCCTACCCACCCAACCTTGGCCAAGAAGCAGCCACGCCCAATGCACTCAATCCAAAAGCCCCCCCAATCCCCATGCTCTTTGGCTGGTTGGCCAAGACTCATCACTCACCACCCATTGCCGACATTTGCACTTTTTATTTCCTTTTCCATATCATCATCCCACAATAATATATATATATCCTCTCTTCTTACTTTTCTTTCTTTCTTTGCCCTTCTTTTTCCCTCTCTTTATATCTTGGATTGATAGCAGACAATTCAGTGCATCAAAGCTCTCGCTATGCGAAGGGCCGAGGAGATTCGGGAAAGAATTGAATTACGAGGGTCTATTAAGACTGCATACAACAGAATCTTATGGTCCAATTTTTATTTTCGAACCTAACAGATATATAGCAGGAGCTTTAGTGCACAATGTTGTTCTTTTTTATATCTTGGACACATAGACATGTAAACATATCCTTCTTTTGATAGCTCATATATATTCATTTCTCATTATCTCCATATATATAAAATAAAGAATAAAAAAAAAAAAACTTATAAGCTAGACATCTCACTACCCATAATTGTTGGAGTAGAAGTGATGGATCATGTTTCTTGATCCACCAACATCCATCCATTAATATTTGAATATATTTACGAATTTATTTGTACTATTGATGTTATCTTCAATGCAACTATAATAATTTGTGAATACCCCATGCTAACATTGCAGGTGTCACATTCTATATGCACATGTTTTGCCCTCCATTTCATTAATGGCAATTTAGGAACCACATGAAGGGATTGAGCCATGACAACAAAAATCTTAAGTTCTTATATATGCATAGTGATCAGTAGTGAAATCAGAATTTTTTTTTACTAAGAGGATTTAAGATACAAAGAAGTTAAAAAGTGATTCAACATATATTATTTATACATAAAAAGTATATATGTTGTAATTTTCTATATAAGGAAATTTGAATGAACCCTTTGCGTCCCTAGCTTCAACTCGAGGCCGGACCAATTCTTTGGTAGGGGTTCATCCAAATCCCCTTCGACGGAAAAACATATCAGTTATACGTGATTAGAATTAATTTTTATATATCTATAGTAGGTGTTGAATTTCCCTCGGCTAGATTTTCTTCAAATATTGAACCCCTTTAGTTGAAATTCTGGCTCCGCCTCTGACATAACAACATGAAAATAATTAGAAAGATTTATTTAATAAAGTGGACAAAATAAATGGGCAAAGTGGCACCCTAGTGAAGATGCAACAATGACAACACAATGGGGATTGCACCAAAAACCACCCACTAGCTAACTAAAGGGTGAGCCCCTATCTAATTCTTGCTCCTTCTATTCCCCATTTTAATTTGTTCTTTCTTTATCATGTTTTTGGCCTGTTTTATTTTATTGAGTTTTCAAGATCTAAGAAGATGATTTATTGGTTTTTTCTTTAATTTGTTGTTTCTTCATCATGTTTTGTCTTCTTTTTTTTTTTTTCTTTTTTCTTTTTTTGAATTTTCAATAAGCTAAGAATAGGAATGATTGGTTTTTCCTAATTTTGTTTTTCTCCTTGTTCTTTTGAAAAGGATGATTAAATGCTAGAAACTATTAGTCCCCACTTTATGCCTTTGGATATTGCATAATTTCTTCATGACTTTTCTCTTTTGGTCCCATTGCTTTTATCATTAGAAGAAAAACAAAAGACTCCTTATTACCATTTTACTTTGAAATAGGGAGCGATATCGTAAAAGCAAAACGAGTTTAAAGTAACAGCTTCTTATACTTTCGACCTACGTTTTTCAACAACTTTATTATTTAAAAATTAGGTAGAAATGTCACATTAGAAACCTAAACTAATTAACAAGGAACAACTAGAATTGGTCACAAGCATTGTGGTCATTTTTCAATCACTATCTCATTGAGAGATTGCAAATGCTTGTACTCAAAATACTTTGAAAATATAAATGTCAAACAGAGCTACTACACCAAATGAGTCATTTTCTATTTGTGTTCCTTTTATTGGTACACCTAATTTTTTTCAATTACAAACATATAAATCTATAAAAATCAATATAGTAACACAATAACAATACGATATAATTGTTAGAGAGTTTTATTAGGGGGAAATCATCCTCTCTGTAGTTTTAATATTTTCTTTTATATTAATTTTTCTCATGTAGGTTAACTGACCAAAAAAAGAAAATCATAATACCCTAGAAAAGCAATAAATTCAAAATCTAACATATATATATATATAGTAGCAATTCTAAAAATTTAATCCCAATTACTCGTACACACCACTTATATATATAGATATGGATGTATCTTTTTCATTTTGTTATGTCATATCTTTAGTTTAGTGCATTGATATTATTTTCTTTTATGCGATATTAACTCTATTTCATTTCGTTTTAACATATTTACTTATCGTAATTTCACAAAACCTACTAATTGATACATCTGTAAATCAAAGTAAAACATAATCGAACCAACCTGCGATTTTCTCTTATTTAGAATTAAACAAATGCATGAACAGTTTATCAATGGATTTTTATACGAATAATGGTGTGTGCACTTAATCATAAATTTTTATTTTATAATAATTAGATATACACAAGATTAGTTCCTCGAAACTTCGTGGTAGAACAACTAGTAAAAAAAACTTTCTTCTGTTTTGTGGGCTATGACTCATATATTAAAAAAAATTGTCATAAAAAGATATACTATACTTAGTCAAGGCACAATATTTTTTCTATTTAGACAGAGAATTTTTCCATGATTAATTCTTTAAAATGAAGGTTGTTTTCTTGAAAATGAAACATTATCTGCCAAAGTTATAGTCTTAGTAAAAAGTATAAAAATCCTAGCAATATTTAAAACCAGGAAAAAACATTATTTCCACCCCAAACTATACAAGAAAAGTCGAAGCCACACCTAAACTATTCAAGTGACGTATTACACACCTAAATTATAAAAAAATGATACTTTTTACACCCTGTAAAGTATTATACCACTTGCATGTGGTGTGGTGTTGCACACGCGTCTGCCACGTCAGCATAATACGAAAAAAATAATAAATTTATTATTTTCAGAATTTTTTTTTAAATTTAAACGTATGCACGCACATACCACTTTTTCTTTTTTTACTTAAATGGTCAACCTGCCATTATTATTTCAAAAAATGATCACTCGACTGTTGGCCTCTATGCTTCAGGGTAATGACAAACGACATTTCCTTACTTATTTATTTGTTTTTCAGCTATAATTTATTTTTTTTTTAAAAAAAATGTGGTGGCAAGCTCTGTTTTTGGATGGATTAATAGTTAACAGATAGAGAGGAGAAAGCAGACGGTGAATCTGATTTTTCCGACGAAAACTCACCGGAAAACGTCCTTGCTACAGAATTCTCGACCTATCCTTCGATATTCATCACCGTTTGAGTTCGTCGGAATGCCGACGAATTGAAAACAGCAAATTCAATTTGAATTCCGATTTTAGATTTTGTATTTTTTTTTTTATATAAAATTTGATTTTGCCCATTTAAAATCAAATACAATTTGATTTTATTCATTGTGAAATTGACATTGATTCGATGAAGGGGGAGGATGTGGTGTGAAGAAATTGTGTTATTTGGGCGTGGGGTTAGAGTTTGAGGTTGGGGCTGATAAAGAAGAAGTGTTGGTTGGGGTGGGGTTGGAGTTTAGGGGTGGGGGTGGAGGTCATGAAGAAGAAGATGGTTTGGGGGTGGGGGTGATGAAGATGAAGGTGGTTTGGGTGTGGGGGAGGAATTATTTTTTTTGTTTTTTGCGTTAATTTTACTATCAGACACGCTATATTTTATTCAAATAATTATATTTTTTCCACGTCAGATCTAGAGGGTGAAAAATATCAATTTTTTATAGTTTACGTGTGTAATAGGTCACTAGTATAGTTAGGTGTGACTTTGACTTTTCTTGTATAGTTTGGGTCGGAAACGATGTCTTTTCTCATTTAAAATCCTTTATCTATTGACGCATAAAATCATTATATACAATATGTCATAATTGGCTATTGTTCCACTAAAATTTTACGTCATTCATATCATTAATTTTTTATACACTTTAATTAAATAGAAAACCAGAAAGATTATTTAAATTTGTCACGAATTAAAAATATGTAAAAGAAAAAATGCACGAAGGGACCTTCTTTAATTTCTTTTTTGAGTGACATGACCATATATTTATTTTTCTTTTTGCCTTACATTTTCGTAGTTTGTTATTTGTAAATCGTTTTTAGGTGGATTTCTTTTTTGTCCAAATCTGTAATGCTCAACTATTATCTTATAAGTGTCAAATTTGCAAACAAAAATGAGAAATTAATTATTCAAAGTATGTATAGTAGTACTTCATTTACCTCAAAACTTTGATCTTTGTTTTTAAAAGTAGATTTTGGGTATTAAGTAAACGTTATTTGATTGAACTTACATAATTTTAAGCCACTCTAATCACTACAATATTATTTCTTTTATGTAATTTTATACAAATGGTATAAAAGATTCACTCATCTCTATTCAAAATTATTGAATATTTTTATCAAATTAATAAATGCATGATAAATGATCAAAGTCAATTTGATTATCAAAACACAATTATAATTTAAAATCATAGTCCTACGATTGTAATCCTAGCATTAGTTCATTAATTAATTCCACTTGGAAGATGAAATAAAATAAGGCAAAAAAAACATAAATCTTGATAGTTTGGAACTTAATTACAGAATATTTTGACACTTACATAATTACTGAAATTTTGATTTTAAATCTGTCAAGATACATGCATAATTAGCTTCCGATACATTCAAAAAAAAATACATTTTCCTTAAAAATACATAATTAGCTTTCAATACATTTTTTTAATTTTGTGTCTGTCAAGATACATAATTAGCTTCCGATACATTCAACGAAGATACATAATTAATTGAGATTTTTGTAATTATTTGTAAGAATGAAAATTTATGTAAATATAATAAGTTAAGATGTGTTTATGTTATTTTTTCAGTAAAATAATACTACCAAATTGAATGAGATAAGATAAAATATCCAGAATTAATTAGAAGTACTTATACTCTTTTTAATGGAGTTAATAAATTTATACTTTCAATTAAATATTATGATCTCAAATTTAATCGTAAATAAACCATTTTATTCCGCATACCAAATGACCTGTTAAATTTTTGCAGTAAAAAGAGCAAAAACACAACGTGTTCATCAGTGAGTGACCCAAATTGTACGACAACTGCAACCCCTACAACTTCCTCGAATAGGACATTAGCGTATACATACCCACGTCCCTACTACCCCGCACCCCCGCCCTTTGCTTCACCGTAATTTCCTCCACACCTATACCCTTTTTCGTCATTTCACATCTCCCTATCTCCCCCTATATAACCCACCTCCCCGTTTTCCGTTTCCCCTCCGCTCTCTCAAATCTCACCCTCATCCTTCACTCGAGTTGTCTTGTTTTTTTTTGTTCTTCTTCATTGCTAAACCAAATATGGGTTTTCCGGTAGGTTATTCGGATTTATTTCTACCCAAATTACTCGTCCACTTACTAACACTACTCGGTCTGATGAGAAAATTCCTTTGCACGGTTTTCACCATTTTCGGACTGGAAGACTTTCTCGAACCCGAAATGTCATTCCAAACCCGAACCGACTCAGACTCGGAGCTCCACTCAGTATCCGCCGTACTGATCCGGGAGCTACTCCCGGTGGTTAAATTCTCCGAGCTCGGAGCAATTGATCCACCGGAGAGCTGTGCAGTTTGCTTGTTTGAATTCGACGGTGACGATGAGATTCGACGACTGACGAATTGCAGGCATATTTTCCATCGGAATTGTTTGGACCGTTGGATGGATCATGATCAGAAGACGTGTCCACTTTGTCGAACGCCGTTTATACCTGATGATATGCAAGAGAGTTTCAATGAGAGATTATGGTTGGCTTCCGGCATTTCTGATTTTTACGGCGAGTATTCTCCGGTCGCCGCCGGTTTGTAGCATTGCCGGTTTATTTTTGAGGGTGGGTGTAGGGGGCTGATTGGGATTTTGATAATGTAAAATGTATATATACTTACAAGATAAAAAGGGGGGAAAAAGATTATGGTGAAAGTGGCGAAAAAATTACTTATTGTATAGTCTTGTACAATTTTGGGAATATGGAATGAAGATGAATAGTTTTAATTTTCAATTATTATATTTTTTTACTAGTTATTGTAGTTTTTTTTTTTTTTTTTTTAATAATTATTTGTGTTTATTGTATTTGAGCTGAAGGTCTTTCAGTCGTGAGGTAAAGGTAAATTTGTGGGTATTTTATTCCTCTTCCAAATACGATTATCTCGGGAACAAGAATTAGAATTGAATGACGGTGAAGTTTTCATCTATGGCTAAGATGTTTGATCGAACTCACTCCTCCTTTTCGTGTGGGTCCTGACCACGACGATTGAGTAGATGAGGGAGGAGGAAAGAGGTCCTAATAGGCCGTCATAATTGGTGAATAGGTGTAAGTTTTGCTACCCGATGGTATGAATTACTGACCACACTGAGGGACGGGTCTAAACTTTACTTCTTGAATTATAGTCTATGTGTAGTGAAAATAAAGTTTTAATTTTTCATGAATTTATTTTATTTTTATTTGTTTCTTCTTTTAAATTTATATAAGTTGTGTGATGTAGTGAAATCAAGTAAGGTTGTTATCACTTGTCACAATTGCAACTCAAACAATCCAATTAATTTCTTCCAAATTCAGTCAATTTTGGCTGTTACTGTACTTTATTTTTTCACAATTTGGCCAATAGCATTAAATTTTGGATAAAAAGGACACAACAATTCACATTATTTTATCAAAATTTAAATAAATGCAACATAACAATAACCTTATAGCTTAATTTGCAATTATAACCGTTTATTTAATAAGTGTATCAATTTTTTTTTAAATTATTTTCATAAAGAAGATTGAGGAATATTCTATCTTCCTTATGCTTCACTTGTAAGGTGAGGTTCGATCACATGATCTTAGCCGTTATGATTTATCTCTAAAATTAAAATTAATGATGTTCAATCACTTAAACGGACAAAATTAAAACAACTTTGTACAGATTACATGTTATAAATCAAACGGAATAGCCCAACCCAAAAGATTAGTCTAATAGACGGGAGAACCTATTTGGCCTATAAACCCCTTAGCATTTCTCTATTTTTCCAATGTGGACAATTGGTTCATAACAATCGCCTCCGCTTGAGAACCAACGACCTCGTTGGTCACAGCTGAGCCTAGTTGGTCACGGCTGGCACCCCTCTTAGGTCCAGACCGCCACTTCGAGTCGTGGCTTCAGTTGGTCACGACTGACACCCCTCTTAGGTTCAGGCCACCACTCCGAGTTGTGGCTCCACGCGTGGATCGATCCTCGTTGGTCACGACTATGTCCAGTTGGTCATAGCTGGCCCCCCTCTTGGGTCCAGGCCATCACTACGAGTCGCGGCTTCCCACACGTGGATCGATCCTCGTTGGTCACTGTTGGCACCCCTCTAGGCCACCACTCCTAACGCGCAGGCCACCACTCCGAGTCACGGCCCAACGCATGAAACTCTCAACGAAAGCACCAATGTTATAAACCAAACGGGAGAGGTCAACCCAAAAGATTAGTCTAATAAGTGGGAGAACCTATTTAGCCTATAAACCCCTTAGCATTTCTCTATTTATTTTTTCTAACGTGAAATAATTGGTTCATAACATTAGAAGAGTTTTTTTTTTTAAATTATTATTATTATTTTGTTTTGTTAGTTAAAGAAAAAGAGATAAATATAAGACATGAGGGGCTTATAGTGTGGAATACTGTTTGTACCTTGCCGGTTAAACCGGATCTTGTCTTCCACTTCAATCAATAGTGCACCATTTTTTTCGAAAAAAACACTAATGATTAGTTATCCTAAATATCACAGCCTGATTTGAAGTGAAGTTCTCTTTACTAGGATTTTTTTTTTTTTTTGAAATAATACATAAATAGATATTCATATTTGATCTTAATGGATAACTAGATACTTTAATTTTGAATAGATACATTTAGATATCTCATCTCGTCTTCATTAAATTAGTCGAATATTTCAATTAATAAATTAACCATCTAAACACTTTCACAATTCATGTTACTTCAACATCGTCAGATATCAATGAGATCATTTGAAGACGAATTGAAGTGTTTAGATTTAGATGAAGAAAAAATTGATGAGATATTTAATGTGCACTTTCAAAATTGAAGCAATTACTTATTAGTTAAGAACAAGTTTTAGTGTATATTTATGTATTATATGCCAAAAGAGAATTGTATTCTTATTTCCAAGGTAATTAATTTTTCGTTCATAAGAACACGTTCTTTAAACATTCCTATAAAAAATTACACACAATTTAAAGTTGATGAATGGAGTTGGGACATCAATTGCCATGTTATATGTTAGCTATGAGTTCATAAACTAACATAACTTTGATTAAAATTATATACTTCATTATTTAATGTATAGTCATAAATTTCACAAAAATCATTATAGTGCATACAATTAAAGGATTTTCATACGAGTTAGAGCTATCAGCCTTTTTATGTCAGGGCGGCTCTCTCCTTTCAAAAAAAAGGCTATCGATTTAGCTAGGCCTTCAAATTTGAGGGTCCTCATTTTTTAAAATAATAATAAGATTTAAAAAAATTATTAAATATATTATAAAGATACCATATATAGTGAATGTGTACTTTACCATATATAGTGAATACCTACTTTACCATATATTGTGTATGTCTATTTATAAAAAAGTTACAAATCTCAAGGTTAGTTTTTCCTTGTAAATAAAGGGGTTTTGCTTCATTGTAATTCATCCCATCAATAGATCCCTCAAGAGAAAATATAAGAATCACTCTCTCTACTCTTCTTCTTTGTTCTTTATTATTTTATAACACGTTATCAGCATGACTCTAACCAACGAGTTGAGTTTCATATATTTAGTAAAAAGGTTTGGTACCAATGGCATCTTTAGTAATAACGTTGTTATCGGTAAATAATCATATATTTTGCTCCCTGGTACGTCACACCATGTCAACTTCATTACTTCTTTTGTTGTACGTTCATATGGTAATGGACATGCTGCCCAAAGTTTGAGAATTGGAAAAGATTACAATCAAAATATAGGTAACAAATCGTATGTTAGTACTGCAAGCATGCATGTTTATTATGGAATCTATTTCTTTCCTTTTTTATATGTGAATTTTGAACTAATTTTTGTGGAGATATTTTTGCTTAAAAATTTTATGTAGTTATTAAAGTCTTGCAATGGATTATTAACATTTAAATTACTGTACAAGTATGGACTTACGTGATGTATAAGATTAATGGACCATCATGATGAAGATGTTGGGTTTAAGTCCCATCGATTTATAGCCTAAGACGCCTTTTTATATGGATAAGATATTGAGTTTGAATCTCAATATACCATACTGATGATATTATGATGTCTAAGGCAAAATAATGGGTATTTGGTAAAAAGTCATGAAATCCGACCCATTGAATATGCTCTATTCCATGAAATGAATGTGGTAGCAATATATGATAAGTCTGAAATATGACAACTTACTTCATTCTTGAGGTGTATGTAGTAACGGTGTATAATATGTCTGAAAGAGAAAGGTGATTGAATGGACGAATATAAGCGTGAAGGGACAATATGATAATGATCATCAAAAGTGATGATATTTTCACACGCATATTATGATCATAAGACATGTTAGTGAAAATTTTTCTACATCATATGTATGCCTTGATTTGCTCCTGAAGTAGCAATATCATGAAAGAGGTTATAATTCGCTATCATAATTTGATACGCTTAAGGTATGGTTATATTCCATTCCTGGGGAATGAGAAGCTTATTAATGCAAACGTGCACTTGATTGTGATGGTATCACAACTCACCTCCGAAAGATGCTGAATAATTGAGAAAACTTATTTTGAAATCTACTTCTGAAGTAGTAAATCCGAAATTTACGAAAGCAAAAACACATATCATGGTAAACTTGGAGTTTACTAGATTAAAAGTTCATAAGTTGACATGAACGATTGCGATATCCCGAAGATGTGCATACTGAGTATTTAACATATATTGAAGAATTAGAAAATTCTTCATGAACTTTAATGTTGCTTGTTCTCATGATAAGTTGATTGGACCAACTAATTTTGGGATTGAATCCCTTAAAATCTGAAAAATATAAAAGGTGAATATGGGTTCGTTCACCAGTTATGTGATCTATTAAGATGCATCAATATAAGATGATCGCATGTGCATTTATTGTCAACCTACAGTTTGATATTCATAAAGTTGCTTGCTCAATAAAATTGAGTTAAGAACATAACTTTCAGATTGTGCAATCAAGACAATTCATCTTGATGATGATGATTTGACATTGAATGCCTTCGATAAATAGCTAAACCATCGCTAATGAGAATAAAGCTTCATGTGTTGGTCTGAAATATGATATGTTACAGACAATAACACTTGTATGCATTTGACCAATAAATTATGATTATTTCTTCCCCTCAATTGGTTCAAGGTCATGAATCAACTATTCCATCTAATAATTTTGATGTGCAGTATATGATTAATGAATATACCATGATGTACAAAGATGGAATCCTAAAAAAAGTAGATGATGTATGCTAGTTTTTCTAACATAAGAGAGAGATTATAAGCGCTATGAAATAGGTTAGGAATTATCACCAGATCCTCATCCAAAAGATAATTCAAGTCAAATGCTGAAAGCATCTCATATTAAGCGCAAATGCTCTTATTTTGTGTTCCTAAAGGACAAAGTCTATGCATGCGTGAAGCGTGCTAGACTAATCGGTCCCAAATAAAATAGTCCTTGAAAAATAAGGAAGAAATAATCATAATAAGAAGGCAATGAGCTCTTGAAGAGCCTACGACATAACACTTCATGAAACCTTATGAGAGGTTTATGTACCTGAAAATAATGAAGTGATGAGATCTCAAAATGTTATGTCGCATTGTGAACCGATACGAAATGATATATCATCAATACCTTTGACACAATATTGGCGTAATATTGTGAAAGATTACGAGGATCTGAATTCTACATTTATTTAAGCATACTGACGTAGAAACATTTATCAAGTGATATGAAAGGGTGCATCTTGGTAAGTAAAAACTTATTTGATTTACAGTCCAGACACTTGAAGATGTCACACATAAAATGTTGAATATTGTCACTTGACAAAATTTGTATAAAAACTTCTTTAAGGATTCAAATAGAGAAAATGGTCTATTACCCCCCAACCTTTAGTCGAAATCCCAACTACACACTCAATTTTTAAAGGTGGCCTATTACCCCCTGAACTATTTTAAAATGAAATTATTACCCTTAACGCTGACATGGTTGAGTGTAATAGGTTTGTAATAGGTCGGGGGGTAATAATTTCATTTTAAAATAGTTTAGGGGGGGTAATAGGTCACCTTTAAAGGTTGAGTGTGTAGTTGGAATTTCGACTAAATGTTGGGGGTATTGGACCATTTTCTCTTCAAAATATAAAAGTTTCTGAGAAACTTATTGATAATCCTTATATTGTATAAGCTTATAGCTTGAAAATTATTGAAACTCTTGGAGAGTTTTCAAAGCAACAAATTATTTGTTGAAATGAGAAATATACTTAATTAGATTGGTTATGAAGTACCTTATCTTAGTGCAAGTGGTGCACTCATGTATCTTGCAAATACTACAAGGCCTGATATAACCTTTTCAGTCAATTTGCTAGCAGGGTATATTTCTGCTTCTACTATGAGACATCAAAATAGGATAAAACACATGAGCTTGTTTTATTCTAAAGATTGCAGTCCCGATCTTATTGGTCATGTTGATGTTGGGTACTTATCTGACCCGCATAAAACTCGGTCTCAAATAGGCTATGTGTTCATATGTGGTGGTACTGCAATATCTTAGAGATATATAAAGTAGTCTATCGTAGCCACTTCATCGAATCATGCTGAGATAATAGCTATTCATGAAGTAAGCCGAGAATATGTATGAGTGAGGTCCATGATACATCTCATTCGAGAAAAATGTGGTGTGAAATATGACAATCTACCTACAATTTTATATGGAGATAATGCATCATGCATAGCACATCTTGATGGAGGATTCATAAAAGGAGATAGAACGAAGCACACTTCATCAAAACTTTTCTACATCCATGAGTTTCAAAATAATGATGATATTAACGTTCAACGGATTCGTTCAAGTGATAATGTGGCTATTTTATTCAACAAGTCTCCTTCAATTGCAACTTTCAAGAAGATGGTGTATAAGGTCGGGATGCAAAGGTTCAAGGATGATCTCATTAGGGGGAGTTAATACGCGTTGTACTCTTTTTTTCTTACGAGGTTTTGTCCCACTGGGTTTTCCTTATAAGGTTTTTAATGAGGCAGCCTATATGCCTATTGTTAGAGATGTGTACTCTTTTTCCTTCACTAGATTTTTTTCCCACTGGTTTTTTCTAGTAAGGTTTTAATGAGGCACATTATCTATCAATTAGACATTCAAGGGGGAGTGTTATAAATATACCATATATAGTGAAGGTCTACTTTACCATATATAGTGAATACCTACTTTACCATATATTGTGTATGTCTATTTATGAAAAAGTTACAAACCTCAAGGTTAGTTTTTCCCTGTAAATAAAGGGATTTTATTTCATTGTAATTCATCCCATCAAGAGATCCCTCAAGAGAAGAAATAAGGATCACTCTCTCTATTCTCTCTACTCTTCTTTTTTTTTCTTTATTGTTTCATAACAAAATACTATTTGTAGAAAAAAATATTTTATATAAAATGAATTTAGAATGAGCTTGATATATCTAGTCGAGAGTACTATGTCTCAAAAATTAATGCATTAACTATATTATTAATTAAAAAATAATTATAAGAAGAAATCTATTCTATAATTTTAAAAGTAGAATTCATAAAAATAATTAATTTTTCTTAAAGACTAAAGACTTTGAATTGATTTTGATCTTAGGTCATAAATTTGCTTGAGCTGCTTCGGATTATGTCTTTTTAGATTGATGGTATTTGGCTTTGGTGTTTGGTGTGTGTTGTCAGCATGGAAGAATATAACCTATGATCTTAGGACTTAGAATTAGGGTTTTCAGATGGACTACCTAGCTAATATTCCATGCCCCCTACCAACTTTTTTATCTATCCTAGCTAAGTTCTACATTGACAACTTCGCTTTTTGAAATTATTTGGTATCTGAAATTCAGTTGTTTGATTAATTTAAATTCTTGGTGAAGGGAACCAATTATTAGAGGTAAATTAGATTATGCCTTAGGAACCGAGGGAGGCTTCACGATATGAGATTGACCGAATTCAGTAGATTTAGTTCAAATTATATAAGTGTGACTCAAATATGTACAAAATGCTAAATTTAGAACTCAGTTATATCAGTAACACTAGGTTAACGATTTAGTATCCAAAACTCATAAAGTTCATATCACGAGTCCATTTCACATATGCCCCTATCAAAGGATTGTTAATTATAACTGTCAAGATTCTTTTCTCGTCGCCTTTTTTTTGTCGCCTTTTACCCATTAAACAAAATTCTCATTTAGAATTGTTGGCCAGCGATGGAAAAAGGATAATGGAAACAAATTTAATTACTGGGTCGGTGCAGTGGGTTGAGACCTGAGCTTGAACCTAGGCCGGTCTACGTAGTCCAAAGGAACTCATTCAATTCAGCCCTTCCTACGGGGTTGTTTCAGTTCGAGGGTTAATCGGGTTGAATTGTGACATACATGATCCAACCTGATCCACTTGACTTAGATTAAGATCTGAATAAAAAAAAAAAAATTATCTTTTTTTTTTTTCACTTGAAACGTCCAATCCAAATAACTCTTGTCTCATCTGATTAATATTTAGATTAAAGTATATCTCAACCTTAACTGCACACTTATTTGACCTCACTCGTTTCAAATCAAAAGCTATGTACACTAGATTAAATCTATACGATCCTCCTAATAATATATATAAATAAATTATTTTTGATAATTAAGCATAAAAAAGACATTCTATTCTACATGTCAACTAGAGGAGCATAGCCCGTGTCAGCACAGACCCAACATTAAAAAATTTATTTATATTTTCAATCTTGATATATTTAAATAAATTTTTCTAATAAAAGGATTGCATATGTTTTCTAGGATTTATTCGGAAACTAGCATGAGTTCAACATATGTTATTTTAATATGTATTTGGATAATTTAAATTGTTAACTATTCTAATTTATAATATTTTTAATGTAATTTTCAAATTAATATACGTTACTTTTCTTGTCCAAATTTTTGTAACATTGATAGTCAATTATATTTTAAAAATAATGTAAGTTTTTAATTATTGTAATTTATAATACTTTTCTTCTATTCCAATTTTAGTAACACTAATATAATTTTAAGAGTCGACCAAATATTTTATATCTTTTGAATTTTTTAAGTTGTTAATTATTGTGATTTCTAGTATTTTTCATGTAATTTTTTAAAAAATATATAACATATTAAATTATTTTTAGATATTTTAAGTTGTTAACTATTGTAATTTATAACACTTTTTATGTAATTTTTGAATAATATATGCTACTCTCCTTGTCCAGGATTTTGTGTCGACGATAGCCAATTATATTTTTTAAAATAATTTAAATTTTTAATCATTGTGATCTATAATATTTTTTCTATTTCAACTTATGTGGCACAATGCTTAAATGACCATAATAATTAATTAGGGGTGATATAGTAAAGTGTAATTATTATTATTTATTATTTATTATTTTTATTATGTGTATGTGTTGATTCAAGAAGAATTTGGAAACATTTAGAAATGTGTTGAATGTTACAAATGTTAATAATCCATTTGTTGTTTCTTGATTTCTCTAGATTTATCTCTTGTGTGGTTTTACTCTTTTGCCCTTTGAGTATATATAGTAATTTTTTATTTTATTTTAAATATCATGAAAATTTTTATTCATAGTATATATATAATACTATATATATATATATATATAGTAAAATCGTGGATTCAATATTATTAATTTTTCAATACATAAGTGACTTATAATAATTAATTGCGGGTGATACATTAAAACCACGATTGAAGCAGCAGAAATCAGTCAATTTTTTTTTTAAATTTGTTAATTATTGTTATTTACAGTACTTTTATTTCATTTTCAAATAATATATGTTGCTTTATATCTTCTTCTGTCCCGTCCCAATTTATGTGGCACTAATATAATTTGATAGTCAATCAAATATTTTATGTTGACATATCATTTTGTTATTCTTATTTTTCTAATACATAAATGACTTATAATAAGGAGTGATATAGTAAAATCATCGTTCGAAAGACGAAAATTTAATTTAAAACATTAAGAGTTAACTTCGCATTTTATGTCTATTTTATTTTTTAATAAATATTATTTATTTTCTTAATACCTAGATGACTCATAATAATTAATTAAGAGCAATTGATTATGTTATTACAATAAAAATTAATATAATTTTATCATATCCAATAGTAATCATCGATAATTCACCGAAATAGTATATTAATTAAATACGGGATGCTATATTTGCATATGCAAAATATTTTATTATTAAATATTATTGGATAGTGCATTATACTTATCTTTCACAGTAATAAAATTTTATTATATATTTTTGTTTATTTCTTTTTAACTTGATACATATTGACCAACACAAATTCTAAGAAAATATTTATTAGAAATTTATTTTATTATTAAAATAAATTTATTAATTTTGTACTTTAAAATTTTAAATTTAATTTTAAATATTAATATTTCTACATAAGAAAAAATAATTTTAAAATTTAAATTTATTAAAATAAATAAATAAATAAAAAATATTAATTTTCTATATAAAAGTCAATTAAAATAATAAAATTTATTTATTTTAAATATTTAGTTGCAATTAATTAAGATAATTTTTAATTTTGTCATGATTTATGGTTCACCGATGAAATTTTGAGAGTTGAATAAAATTTTTATCTATTTTTAAAAATGTATTTTAACTTGTTAATTATTGTGATTTATAATAATTTTTATGTAATTATCAAATAATATATTTACTCCTTGTGTCCCATTTATGCGGCTTCGATACAATTTTGAGAATCAGCTAAAATTTTTATATATATTTTAAATATTTTAAGTTTTTAATTATTATGATTTGCAGTAATTATTTTTTATCTCAATTTATGTGGCATTGCTAAATAATGAGAGTCAATAAAATTTCTATATGTCTTTTAATTATTTTAAGCTATTAGTTATTGTGATTCGTGGTAACAAATTAGTTTTGAACATGATAACCAATTAAATAAATAAATAAATTTTACTTTGAATACGTAGTTATAGTTAATTAATATAAATTATTAGAATATATTAAATATTTAAACCATTATGATGAAACCATGGAATTATTATATATTGGGGCATGATCTGTAATTAAGTGGGAGTAGAGGGGTTTTTTGGTAATTGCATAACTTATTAATTATTGTGATTTATGATAATTTTTACGTAATTATCAAATAGTATATTTACTCCTTGTGTCCCAATTTATGTGGCTTCGATACAATTTTGAAAATCAACTAAAATTTTCATATATCTTTTAAATATTTTAAGTTGTGAATTATTATGATTTGTAGTACTTTTTCTTTTATCTCAATTTATGTGGCATTGCTAAAATAGTGAAAGTCAATAAAATTTCTATATATCTTTTAAATATTTTAAGTTATTAATTATTGTGATTCGTGGTAACAAATTAGTTTTGAACATGATAGCCAATTAAATAAATAAATAAATAAAAATTACTTCCAATATGTAGTTATAGTTAATTAATATAAATTATTAGAATATATTAAATATTTAAACCATTATGCCGAAATAATAAAATTATTATATATTGAGATATAATATGTAATTAAGTGGGAGTGAAAGAATTTTTTGATAATTGCATAAGCGATGGTGGAAACCACCTAGAAAATTGAAATAAGGTGGCCGCAACCAATTGAGATAAGAATGCGACAAATGATATTTAAGAGATTGTCCATGAATCCTCTTTCGCTTGGTTACGAGACTAGTGAAATATGTGTGAAAGAGCAGATTCTGTTACAGCGGATATGGGGCATACCTCTCTAATTAAGGTGAAATTTTTCTTAAGCATCTTCGGATAGGCAACATTCGTCTCAACTTCAATCATCTCATCGAGTAGACATTAACACACATCTCAATCAATGGGAAATGAGTTATAAAAATCCACAAACAGAGAAAAAACAAGTGTCAAAGTGTGACAATAACACAATCAACCTGGCCTATATAGGCTGGTCCTAATAGTTATTAGCAAAACTTTTGCCATTTGTAGTGTTGCCCTTCAATCTTGATGTTTGTGCCCATTCCTATTAATTGTAATGTTTTTTTGTTTGTCCCTTTTATATTCAATTAACTGACTGACACCTTTGTTACTGTCTCCTTAATTATTGAGCTTGTTTATATACTTCTGCATGGCTGTTTTAATAATATTCCTTATCTTCTTTTGGTCCGATTTCAAAGCTGTCATGTACCAAAAATTATTTGTCCAAAATCATGATAATTTTTTTTATTTTTTATTTTTTTGCAAAAAATTATAATCAATTTATTCATCATATGCAGTTAATTAAGTTAAATTTTGGAGTATAATAAATTGAAATGCACCAGAAATAAGTTGATGAAAAGTGGTGGATCATGGTGTTGTAGTGGTAATAGTTCTAGATCTCAACTTAAAAATAATGTTGCCATAGCCTATATTTATATATGGAGCACCAAACAAGGGTTAAAAAATATTTTATTCTTAACTAAAACATCATGAATTCGAGTTCCAATTAAATAATAAAGTCATTTTTGAAAGAAATGTTTTACTTTCAAATGAGATTATGATCTAGTGTAAATCATAATTAGTGAAGTCCCTGTAGGTTTTGGATGTAAAATAACAACAATCCGGTATAATCTCACAATAAGATTTAAAGAGTGGGAGTAGAGTATACACATAATATGTTTACCTTACAGGTAGAGACGCTATTTTCATCTCAAGAAAAATATAGTCCAAAGTATTTAAAAAGAAAAAAGTAATATGATCGTACAAGTACAAAAAATAATAAAGGGTAGTAGAAATCGAACAACAAGAATTATTCGTATAGATGAATAACAAACTAAGACAACACCAACTGTTTATAAGTCACATTCTTCTACCCTAATATGTATCCCCCAGAACTTCTTATTTACGGTTATGCATGTCTTGTGTAAACTGAAACCATATCATGTCTCATCCATAGTCAATCTCTCATACCTCCGCTCATGTAAATCTTTTATATCACTCCTAACATACTCACACATATATCGAAACATTCTCATTTCTCCAACAAAAATATCCATCATCCCTAATTTTTCATCAATTCCCTTTGTACTACTCAATATAAAATTAAATATCACTCGAACTACAAAAGTATATTATATAGTATTAGTTAAGATTAATACTCCGTACGCTGTATGTATTAAAGACGTGCCCTACGCGTAATTGAGCTTATTGATTTAGTGCCACGTGTCTAACACCCACAAATTGCACGTATTCTATATTCAGCCTAATTATAAATTTAGGATAATTTTAGGGGAAATTTTTTAAAAATATATGATTTAATATAAAATATTATGCTATATAACTCAACATACTACAATGCTCAAAACTCTCTATAATGATTCCTTGTCATAAAAATATTTCACTACAATAAATTAATTTTTCATATTTATAATATTATTATATTTATAATAGTGATATCATTTATTATAATAGTATATTCTTTATAATAATTGAACTCAAATATTATTTAAAATTATTGAATGATAAAGAAAAGTGCCGCCCACGCTTTTATTTTAGGCTGTCTTTTGGAAATATAATCCAAAAAGGGAAACCATTATTTAAACTAACAGAATGTTTCTAAATTTATTTTTATATTTTTGAGAGGTCACTTCTTTGTAGCTTCACGTATAACTAAATTTATACTTATTATTTTGTCTTTTGTTAATAAAACAAATCTTTTATTTCCTTTCAATATATATGTTGCTTACATCAATGTTTATGAAATTCTAATTAGTCAAACATAGAAAGTCACAGGCAGCCGTCTAATTTTATATATAGCAGTCTTTAATTTCTATTATAATAATAGTAGTAGTAATGTCAATAAATTGGATAGTGTTTTGGTGGTACTTCAGTAAGTTTATAGAATAAAAGATTGGTTTGGTTTAGTGCTTGTTAGAGTAATAAGAGTTGCAAAAATATTGTAAAAAAAAAGACTTTTTATTATAAGTAAACGAAACGAAACTTCAATTGTGATTTATTTTCCTCTAAAAAATGAATTTCATCGTACATGTATTCTACATGGCATGATAATTTTTATGAGATGTCATATAATATGTATATGTCTGCTTGTTTAATTTTATATAAGTTTTCATATCTATTTGTCCACACTCAAAATTAAAAAAAATATAAATATTAGCTAATATTAAATTTAAAACATATTCACTTATTATGCCTTAAATTTAACATCCAAGGACCAAATGTAGAAAATAAAAGCCACCCCATGAATGTTTTTTTTTTTCCTTGGAAGGAAAAAAGATGAAAAAGTAAGATAAAGATAAGAGAAGAAGAAAACGAAATAAAGAAGAAGAAAAAAAATAGCCGCCCACGCTATTAATTCACTTTGGGCTGTCTTTTTAAAGAATAATAATCCAAAAGGGAAAAATTATTACAACTAACTCAATGATCATGTTGATAAACTATATCCACAATATACTGGTAACTTCTTTGTAGCTTCATACAACCAATTTGGTTTTTTTTTTTTTTGGGATATTTTATTATTTATATAACATCTTAGGTTTTATTTGGTTAGATGTATAAGAATAATATTGAATAGAACGAGCGTATTGACAATATTAAATTAGTTATGTTGATTATTGTCATTATTTTATCGACTGTTTAATTTATTGTATTGAGTAAATACACTGTATTAAAAATAGGAATAGTATCCCGTATTAAATTGTTAAATGATGACTTACTATGTATAAGAGTACTAGAGTAGTACCTACTACTATATATGATGTAAAACTAACACATACTTAAATTTGTAACCAAACTGTCCAAACATTATACTACAGTCTAGTATTGTATTGTAGCGTATTTTTTCTTATACTTCTTTTTCATTTCAAATGAGGGGAATGATGCACTCTATTTTTCCTCACCAATTTTGTCTCTTGTTCAAATGTTTAATGATCAATCATTAGTGAATTATTGATTATTTAATCAAGTATTGTGCCCAGTACGTATTTATGATTTAATATAAAGATATAAATGTTTTATCATGCATGTAGATATATATAAATCTTTCAATTGAATGTACTAGCTAGCATTTGATTAAGATAGTAAATTTTGAATACTGGATGATTATACCAACAAAAGAAATATGGTATCCAACTGACGGTTGATATTAAATAGAGCATAAAATGGCAACTCGGTGCCTGCAGTATTTCGCATTCACACATGGTCACCGACTATCCTGATGCAAGTGATAGTGACTAAATTAATGAATAAGTCACACAAACACAATGTCATCGTTACTCCTCATCTATATCTAAATAGAGCATTGAGACAAAAATTATGCAATTATGAATCCATGAACCAAGTTTAGCTAGTAATTTCTGTTAGCACATCACATGTCACAAAGAATGTAATATCCAAACACCAAATGAATAACTCCGCTCTATGATAACAAAGAATGTTATGCTAATCACTAAAAGCCTACTACATTCATACAAGATCGACAAGGAACACATAAACAACACCAAAATCAGTCCACAAGTTGAAAGAACAGTGGATCCTTTTGATGACCACTCTCAGATTCGCTACCAAAAACAAGAATATAAGATTTCGTGGTGTATTTGACACCAAATCAAAGATCCAAACTAATATTAACAACAATTTATGAAGAACAAAATGGACAACAACAATGTAATAATAACAACACACGGATTACAAGAGAAACAATACACCACACGACTACAAGATTACAACAAAGGAAATGATAGAGAGTGTGACATACACTATTACAAAGACCAAGAACCTTAGTATATTCAAGTACAAAGACCCTTGATAAAGATAGTAGAAACACCTACACTATGCAGTGAACACAAGAGAGGACCTCAATCCGTCTAGCACCCTACGATCCAAGCAAACAAACAACAAAAGTGATTCCACACCTAAGTTGTTTCCTAGTTTCAGCCAAGTCTCTATGGAAGAGAGAACTTGTGTTTACAAATAGAAGGCAAGTCCATCTACGTGATTGCACTTGTATCATACATGTCAAGCAAAATATGGTTGCTAGTCATCAATTTTGTGGTCTATATATAAATAATTGCACGCTCCATCTGATCGTAGGGACAGCTCATTTTTCGCGCTTCATTAATGTGAAACGACATAATAAATCTCCGAAATAATCACCTCCAGAAGCTAGGTGGTTGTTGTGGAGGATAAGTTCCGGGAGGATAAGCCGCGGCTGAGGGTGGTGGGAAGCCAGGAGCCTGTGCTGGATAACCTTGAGGAGGAGTTTGTGGTTGACCGTAAGGAGCCCCATAAGACGGAGGATATCCAACAGTTGGCCCGTAAGGCTGATCAAGCCGCGACATGTGTTGAGCGGGTGGTACTGTCATTGGTGCATCACCAAACTTGCCATCTCTTTTGTCCAATTCTATCTTGTGTTGTGTCTGCAAATCTCAACGAGAGTTAGTAAATGATCGTCTATATGAATCCTCATTGATGACTGTGTTACCTGTCAAACCCAATTTAAATGACAAACTATAACTGGAAAAAGGAAATCGGTGAGGCAATCAACAATCTCTTGCTTACCTGCATACAAGCACAAACCCTGCAATCAAATGTGCAGCAAATTTAGTACAACAATGTCGAAGAGAAATGATGTTGACGAAGAAAGTTTAGAAGCTTACGAGTAGTAGACCATGTCCGATATGCATGTCAAAATATGAGCAGCCTCCGCAATGTCTTCATCTCCAGTAAGACAAGCCACAATTCTACATAGGCAAGCAAGTTGGCTGAGGACTATCATGAAGCCCTAGTAGGAAGGAAAATCGACATGTATTATTTGATCAAATTGCATATACATGTACTACGCGAGGTAATAAATGAGAAAGACTCAAAGAAAGGGAGCCTACAATAATGCAGTTATCGCATTTTGTTGTTTTTATGTTGAATTGATCTTGCAACAGGAAGCGCGTTGAGCTCACTGAATTTCCAAAGCAACAACAAACCTGATGGGGAGAAAATCAATTGATCAGCATTACGACAGGAATTTTACTAAGGGGTGTCACAATAAGGAAAAGGTAGACACACGTAAGAAACAACATATAGCATATACGTTTGCTGACCTCAGTCACAAGGCAAAATGTAGGGCAACGACTTTCTCCACACTTGCCACTGCAAGGCATATAACCAGCGCAGCACTTATACCTGTCGCAGACAGAAATTTGTTCATAAGACGGGCAGTATAACATGATACTGAAGAAAGCACAAGTGTCTTAATTACCTTGTCATATCACCATATAAAGCTCGTTTCCTTAGCACATACGATGAACATGGTCCACTGCAGTTGATGAGATACGATAGGAAGTCATATAACTACTAAAAGTAGTTGCGTAATATCAAATATACATCAGTAGAATTGCAGGGCACAACATCTGCTACGATACTATGTTTCAGCCAAGGACTATGTTTTTCCAACATTTGCTACAACACGAACTTCATTTTTTCATTCACATCACATACAAACACTAGATTAAAATTAGCTCAAAAGTCGAAAAAATCTGCACTTAGCTGTAAGCAAAGGTCTCCCTTCAGTTTACAGGCTAAATATTTTTAACACACACAATTGCCGTTAGGCGCTTCACCTAATGGTGCTAAACCAAATAAGGCTTCCTTCTTACTACGAAAATCCCTAGTTGCTATAGAATCGGGTGATTGCAAATTGAAGATAGCTCAAATGCATTTAGTTACAGCATATCTATCTACTTCAAGGAATAGACTTTCACAAAAACCAAGTGTCTTTACTATGAAAGAAAATACTTTATCCTCAGAAATCAGTTTCCGGTGTTTAGACAGGTTAGATAATACGCAATAAGGTGTGTCACAGGGTATGAAGATGTCGTTTTGCTGAATTTCAGTACTTAAAGTTGTCAACGATATAAAAATGTTGGTCCAAGTAAGCCACAATAGGTAAGAGTTTGGGAACTGTTGAAAAGATGTAAGTAGTACGAAGTCCAGATGGTGACTGATAACTTCATCATGGCTCAAACCATCCCCTCTTAATTAAACTGAACAATGATGGATCCTACTTTGATAGTAAGTGTTGTGGAGCAGGAACAATGAGAAGGAGCGATGGTTGTTTCATACGCGTTGCCAATGGAGCAAGGAAACAGTACTATATTTCAGAAGCTAAGCTAGAGCCCCTCTTTGGCCTTAAATGGTGCATTAACAATGACATTAGAACTCAACATTGCTATAGAGAAGCCAATCGTGTTGCAGACATGTTTGGGCGCTTGGTGACTCTTAGCCACAACCATAAAAAGCTCTGTATATATTACACTTTTGGATTGCTTCCTGAGCAGATTAAAGGCCTGGTAAATACCGATTGATGGCAACTTACTTCATTTAGAGTCGAGAAGAAAAAAGCAAGCACGCTCACGTATGAAACCCTTTATGGAACCAACATCTAGACATAGTAATCAAATTCATGAAACAAACACAAATCAACAGCATTGGAGAAAAACAAACAGGCATAACACAACTTACCACCACAGCGCGAAACACCAATCTGCAAAACAAAAACATGAAAAACGATTAGAAAGACAAACACATTACACCCTGTATTCTCATATTAAAAGATACTTACTTTACTTCAAATAGTTGCTCAGACTCTTCAAAAATGTAACTCGCGTGCGTATTAGCTCCTCCACTACACAAGAGCGGGAACATTTTTGAAAAGTCCAGCAACATACAATAATACGGTCAAAGATCCAATTTTTTGAATACAAACATAACACAAACTCTTTAAAAATGTCAACGAGTACATATTAGATCCTCCAAAAGTAGTGTCTTTCTTAGAATATTCTACACAGGAGCGACAGTATTGTTAAAGAGTCCGAGCAACATTCAATAATAAGGTCAAATCATCCAATATTTTCAATACAAACATTGCACAGACTCTTCGTACATATGAAATCCTCCAAAAATAACACCTGTTTGGAGGATCCTGCACAGGCACAACAATTTATTTTTGGAGAATCCGAGCAACATTCAGTGATACGGCCAAATCATCCAAACATATTTTCTTCCCATTAGCAACAACATCATATAAAATGCAGAATTAGGAGAAAATATATACATGCTGGGTCGGCTTTAAGGGTGCCCATGAGATCTGTACGCCATAAATTTTGAAAAAATTTACGAGTTTCTGCCTTATCAAGATTCGCTTTCGCTGACGCCATTATTGCTAACAAATAATCTGATCAGATAACTGATAAATTCTGATGATAATCAAGAATCAACAATGTACATAAAGTCCTTTTTAAGATATCAACCTTCGTCTACAAAGACCAAAGTGTATATGTACCAGAACTAAAATCAGTTCAATTATCAAATTGGTTGTTTTATTACATGAGACATGATAACATATTTACAAAACCAATTGAATTAGTGAAACACTCATCTCATTTCCCCTGTTTGTTTTCTCTTCCATTTTTCGCGGTAAGAGATTGAATTTTGTACATACAAAAATTCAATGGACTAAAAATTTTTGTTTGGTTAAACAGAAGTTCAACCCATAGTCACATTATGTCACACACGGGGTTGTTCACCTGATCCCCTCGATAAAAAAAATTACGCTATATCTAAGTTAGACTTTTGTGTTTAATTATGTGTTGGGTTTACGTTGTGAATGGAAAATGGAGGGACACAACCTTTGAGCAAGAGACATATTGTTTTGGAAAAGGTGTGACTGTTCAGATAGTTGTGTCTGTTCAGAAAAAAACACAATGTTTCGAATGAACAAACATGACTCTTCCAAAGATACACCTTTTAAGTAAACCATTGCCACCTTTCAGAAAAAGGCATTTGATGGCTCTGCTTTCATCCACAGGTTTGATATGAATGAAAAATTTTCTGAAATAAAAACTCTTCTTGTCTTCAAAACATTCTTTGTGATCAATCAAATCGTTGAGTGAGTTCGACGAATCCAATTATTTGAGGTACCACTACAGTTGGATTGAAAGTCATTTTATCATGGGAGAAAGATTCCAAAACCTCGGGTGTAGTGAGGGGAATTATTCCTTAAGGACACGCCGTGAAGTCGAGAGACTTGCCTTTATATTTTTGTTTTATCTTAATTTCTGAAAAAAATAAAATAGACTTCTTAGAAAGATCATTTTGATCTTGTGTTGAGGGTGTTTTTATACTTCATAGTATTCTTGATTTAAACTTGAACTAATGTTGAAGTTGTTGTGCCTAAATACAGATTCTTATACCCGAAAATACATAAAAAATAACAATCTTAAGGAATAATCTTGCAGAATCTGTATTGCTTGTTTTTGGAGATTAAAGCTTTAAGCTTTCTACTCCGTTTGAACTTAACTAGTGATGTGAAGACATAAAATCTTCATCACAAGTTAAAGATCACTCGGTTGACGATTGGAAGTCATAAAAACTTCATCGTTAACTAGAAACAAGAAGAAGAGTTTAAAGTTGCTTAACTTTATAAGTAGTATTCTGAAAATACTAAATTTTATTATTTTGTGGTGACAGGAAAAATGACTAACGAAAGTCAAATGCAAGATATGGCTACGACTGTGGGGGCAACTAGTATTGCCTCAATAAGTCGAGCAAATGCTCCGCAACCAATGGCACATGCGGAAAAGCTCGGGAAATTTGCAGGCATTGACTTTAAGCGATGACAGCAAAAGATGTTCTTTTACCTCACCACTCTACGCCTTCAAAGGTTCACTAGTGAGGATGCTCCTGAGGAGCCCGAGGGAACCTCGGACAAAGAGCATTTCATGATTGTAGAGACTTGGAAACACTTGGACTTCCTTTGCAGCAATTATATCTTGAGTGGTCTCCAAGACGACCTCTATAATGTTTACGGTGGAACTAAGACATCGAAGGAATTGTGGGGGGCACTAGAATGAAAATACAAGACAGAAGATGCGGGAATTAAGAAATTCTTTGTTGCAGGGTTCTTGGACTTTAAAATGATAGATAGCAAATCGGTTGTCTCTCAAGTGCAGAAATTGCAAGTTATCATTCACGATCTCCTAGCAGAAGGTTTGATTATGAATGATGCATTTCAAGTAGCAGCGATTATTGAGAAGTTACCACTTATGTGGAAAGACTTCAAAAACTACTTGAAGCACAAACGCAAAGAGATGACTGTCGAAGATCTTATTGTCCGAGTACGTATTGAAGAGGATAATAAGGCTGCAGAGAGAAGGTCAAAAGGAAATTCTACAATTAATGGAGCACATATTGTAGAAGATGCCTAAAACAATTCTAAGAAAATGAAGAAAGTTGAACAAGGAAGCCATCAACCCAAGAAGAAATTCAAGAAAAAGTGCTTCAACTGTTGCAAGATTGATCATAAGTCCTCAGATTGTCGTGCCCCTAAGAAAGGCAAGAAAAAGGACCAAGCAAATATGATTGAGTCCAACAAAGAATGTGATGATCTGTGTGCTATGTTTTCAGAATGCAACTTGGTGGGGAATCCTCGTAAGTGGTGGATGGATTCTGGTGCCACCCGCCATGTTTGTGCCAACAAAGAGTTGATTTCGTCATTCGCTCCAGCTCAAGTGGAAAAAATGATCTACATGGTTAACTCCGCTACAGCTAAGGTAGAAGGAACAAGAAAAATGGGCCTGAAAATGACTTCAGGAAAAGCCTTGACACTTAACAATGTCTTGTAAGATCCGAAATTACGTAGGAACTTGATTTCTGTTTCACTTCTAGACAAGAACGGATTCAAATGTGTAACCGTTTCTGGAAAAATTATAATTAGCAAAGGAGAAGTGTATATAGGGAAAGACTATCTCACCGAGGGCCTTTATAAGATGAATGTAATGAATGTTGAAATAAATAAAAGTTCAAATTCTTCTTACTTGTTTGAGTCTTATAATTTATGGCATGAACGTTTGGCCATGTTAATTACAAAACGTTATAAAAATTGATTAATTTAGAAGTTTTGCAAAACTTTAAGTGCAATAAATCAAAGTGTAAAATGTGTGTGGAATAAAAGTATGCAAAGCATCCTTATAAGTCCATTGAAAGGAATTTCAATCCTTTAGACTTAGTACACACTGACATTTGTGATAAGAAGCCAACACCATTACGTGGTGGGAAAAAGTATTTCATAACTTTATTGACGATTGCACTAGATATTGTTATGTCTACTTGCTAAATAACAAGGATGAAACAATAGATGCGTTTAGGCAATACAAAACTGAAGTAGAAAATCAGTTAGAGAAAAAGATAAAAATGATAAGAATTGATAGGGGCGGAGAATATGAATCTCCCTTCGCCGAAATATGTGTAGAGAATGGAATTTTCCATCAAACTACGGCCCCGTATTCACCTCAATCTAACGAAATTGCGGAAAAAAAAAACCAAACTTTGAAGGAAATAATGAATGTCTTGCTTATAAGTTTCGGTTTACCGCAAAACTTGTGGGGGGAGACTATCCTTACAGCCAATCGTATACTCAATAGAGTTCCTCATAGTAAGACACAATCATTTCCTTAAGAAAAATGAAAAGGAAGGAAACCCAACTTGAAATATTTTAAAGTGTGGAGGTGTCTAGCAAAGGCCCAAGTTCCTATGCCTAAAAGGGTTAAGATAGGACCTAAGACTGTGGACTGCGTGTTCATAGGATATGCTAAAAGCAGTAAAGCATGCTGGTTTTGGTTCTTAAATCCAAACATCCGGATATAAATGAAAATACGGTAATTGAATCAGACAATGCTGAATTCTTTGAAAACATTTACCCGTATAAAACTAGACATGAATAGTCTAGTGGGGAGTCTAAACGACCTCGAGATGAACCAAGTGAGAATGTACATAATGAAGAGGATCCAAGACATAGTACACGTCAAAGAACTTCTACTACGTTTGGATCAGATTTTTTAACATTTCTCTTAGAAAATGAGTTTCAAACATTTAAAAAAGCGATGTCGTCTTCGGACTCATCCTTTTGGAAAGAGGCAGTCAATAGTGAGATTGATTCAATCTTAAGCAACCATATATGGGAATTGGTTGATCTTCCTCCAGGAAATAAATATTGAGGTTCTAAATGGATCTTCAAAAGGAAAATAAAAGCGGATGATACTATTGACAAATATAAGGCAAGACTTGTAGTAAAAGGCTTCAAACAAAAAGAAGGTCTTGATTACTTTGATGCATACTAGCCAGTAACAAGGATAACATCGATTCGAATGTTAATTGCCTTGGCGGCGGTATATGGTCTTGAAATCCATCAAATGAATGTGAAAACCGCATTCCTAAATGGAGAATTGGAGGAAGAAATTTACATGGAACAGCTTGAAGGTTTTGTGGTTTCAGGAAAGGAGAATAAGGTGTGTAAACTTATTAAGTCGTTGTATGGACTAAAGCAAACACTTAAATAATGGCATGCAAAGTTTGACCAAACCATGTTGGCAAACGGGTTCAAGATAAATAAATGTGATAAATGTGTTTACATTAAAGACACACCGAATCACCAAGTCATTGTTTGCTTATATGTGGATGATATGTTAATTATCAGTAGAGGCATTTCAGACTTAAATGCAACGAAATGAATGCTCGAAAGCAAGTTCGATATGAAAGACCTTGGAGTTACAGATGTGATCTTAGGTTTAAGAATCCATGGAACTCCACAAGGGTTGGCATTGTCACAGTCTCATTATATCGAAAAGGTACTTGACAAATTCAAGTATATGGAATTCGGTATTGTCAGGACTCCTTTGAATGTGAGCTTTGCACTTTGAAAGAATGAAGGTGAAAGTGATTCACAATTGGAGTACGCAAGAGTATTGGGATGTTTAATGTATATAATGAATTGTACACGACTAGATATAGCATGCACTATTAGTAAATTGAGTCGGTACACAAGTAATCCTAACAAAACTCATTGAATGGCAATGAAAAGAGTTTTGGGGTATCTTAAATTCACTCAAGACTATGTCTTGCATTATAATAAATATCCCGCAGTACTTGAAGGATATAGTGATGCAAATTGGATCACCGAATCGAACGAAGTAAAATCCACAAGTGGATATGTATTTACTATTGGTGGAGGAGCAGTCTCTTGGAAATCATCCAAACAGACTTGTATTGCTCTCTCTACAATGGAATCTGAATTTATTGCATTGGATAGAGACGGTGAAGAAGCAGAATGGCTCCAAAATTTCTTGAAAGATATTCTTTATTGGCTCAAACCAGTGGCACCAGTATGTATACACCGTGATAGCCAAGCAGTAATAGGTAGGGCAGGGAGCATGATGTACAACGGTAAATCTCGTCACATAAGACGGAGACATAATACCGTTAAAGAACTTCTCTCTAGTGGAATTATCACTGTTGACTATGTTAAGTCAAAGGATAATGTGTCGCATTCACTTACAAAAGGCCTATCTAGAGAAGGAGTAGAAAAGACATTCAAGGAAATGGGTTTAAGGCCTAGGACAAGTCAGCATGGCGTAACTCTACCTCTAGAGCTAGGTTCAAGAAGATCAAACAAAGTTGTGTCTGACAGGTTCAACATTGTCAATTACCCAACCCATTCTCATGATGTAGACAATGTTTAGTAAACAAGGATAAGACTTAAAGTGAAAAGTCTTTTAATGATTATCTAAATTTGGCAGATTTGACCAAATAGTTTAATCTAGAGGATTGAACATTTAGAAATCACCTATGTGAGGGCGAAGTGGAAGCCGTTTCAAGGAGAATGTTAGTAAAGGTCTATTCTCTTAGCTCTCATGAAATCGGTACGTGTTCATGGCTGAAAAAAATAAAACTGTGAGAACCATAAACGGTAAAAGGCTGGCTGTGTGACATGTGTTGTCTAGTTGTACATTAAAGTTCGACGGTTCAAAGATATCAAATCTACCGATTGACCGAGTGCATCCGATGCATGTTCACTATGAAAAGTTCAAAGGAAAACCCACTTATCCAGATGCAATCAGTCTTTGCTTGATGATCTCATACCTTTCCGTAAAGTTTTACAAAGAATAGTCATTCCTCATTCATATGGGGGATTGTTGGGTTCAATTGGTATGAGTGGAAAATGGAGGGACACAACCTTTGAGCAAAAGACATATTGTTTTGGAAAAGGTGTGACTGCTCAGATAGTTGTGTCTGTTCAGAAAAAAACACAATGTTTCGAATGAACAGACATGACTCTTCCCAAGGATACACCTTTTAAGTAAACCATTGCCACCTTTCAGAAGAGGCATTTTATGGCTATATAAACCTGCTTTCATCCACAGGTTTGATATGAATGAAAAATTTTCTGAAATAAAAACTCTTCTTGTCTTCAAAACATTCTTTGTGATCAATCAAATCGTTGAGTGAGTTCGACGAATCCAATTATCTGAGGTACCACTATAGTTGGATTAAAAGTCATTTTATCCTAGGAGGAAGATTCCAAAACCTCGGGTACAGTGAGGGTAATTATTCCTTAAGGACACTCCGTGAAGTCGGAGGACTTGGCTTTATATTTTTGTTTCATCTTAATTTCTGAAAAATAAAATACACTTCTTAGAAAGATCATTTTGATCTTGTGTTGAGGGTGTTTTTGTACTTCATAGTATTC
Organism: Capsicum annuum; assembly: GCF_002878395.1. Classification (NCBI taxonomy): domain Eukaryota; kingdom Viridiplantae; phylum Streptophyta; class Magnoliopsida; order Solanales; family Solanaceae; genus Capsicum; species Capsicum annuum. The sequence goes on from NC_061111.1 coordinate 3,259,089, forward strand.
TTGTTTTAAACTTGAACTAATGTTGAAGTTGTTGTGCCTAAATACAGATTCTTGTACCCGAAAATACTTAAAAAATAACATTATGTACGTATATAAATTTTGAATCACTTGAACACATGCAAAAGGTTAGCTTAGGGGTGTCAAGTGGGCCGGGCCGACCCAGCCCGACCTGGTCCAACCCGGCCCTTGTAACTAACCCGGCCCGGTAAGCCCTAGGGCTTTAGGGTTCCGAATCTCGGGCCGGTTATTTTTTTAAAATGGACCCAGCTAACCCGACCCGGATACCTTTTTAAAAAAAAAAAAGATTTTGGGCCAAACTAGCCGTTGGCCCAACGGCCATATAGCCGTTTTTGGGTCCAAACGGCTAGTTTGGGCCCATTTATTCAATAAAAAAAATTAACTTTAAAAAATATTTTTTAATCCCAAAATTTTTTTATAAATACCCTACAACTTCAATTCATTTTTCACACAATTTTTCACTCTCTCGAATCTCATTCTCTCTCAATTCTCAAATATTCAATATATTTAATTTCTTAAAGTGTTCACTTTATTTTTTTAATTTTTCGTTTACAAAGTACGAGCGGAAGTTTCTAAAGTCGCAACCTTCGGATACTTCCAAAATTTGGTATTGTCGTTCCATCTCTTACGTTTAATTTTTATTTATTGTATTAATTGTTTAATATTTAATTTTATTATATTTGTGTATTTTGAATATTTTTAGTTTAATTTAATTTATATTATGGATAAATTAAGAAACCTCGCTACTAAAGGTGTTAAAATTTTTTGTCCCGGAAGCGGTAGTGGTAGTAAAAATTGAATTACTAGCGGTAGAGGTAGTTCAAGTAATAGATATACCTGTGTGCCTTCGCCTCCGATACTGCTTGGTACACCTTTTGAGGAAGAAATAGGTGTAGGTCCTCACGATATGGATTATGTAAGAGCTCAGGAAAATTACGGTATAGAAGAAGAAATAAAGTAGATGTGGTTAATTTAGACGAAGATAATGAAAATATTGCTGAAACACCCGCAGTAGGAGATGCTAATGTTAGATCTGAATCGGTTAATCTCCCTCACCGTCTTCCCAGTGCCCCAAGACCTCGTAAAAGAACTAGTATTGCATGGTAATTTTTTGAACGTATATCAGATATTGAGATGCAATGCAATATTTGTCAACAAATATATAAGCATAGAAGTGGAGGCAAGCAAGGGGTACAGGTACGTTAATGAGACATATAGCTGAGGATCACAAAAGAGAGTTAAATATTGCACAAGGTGGTGGGGATGTTGGTGGGCCAACGCAAACTAGAATGAACCCATCAACAGATCACGTAGCGAAGAAGTATAATAAATTGAGGGACCGGGAAGAAATAGCTAAAATGGTAGCTGTGGGTTGTTTGCCTTTTAGTTTTCCTTCTTTTGATGCCTTTATTCGTTATATACAAGCAATTTATAATCCTATGTTTAACGGTATTCCTAGAACTACTTGTCGGTCTGATATTTTTAGACTCCATTCACAATATTGTTTTTATTTATCTACATTGTCAAAAAATATTCAATGTAGATTGTTCCTAACTTCTGATCTTGGCTGTGTTGTAAATAAAAATGATTATTTAACCGTTACTTGTCATTGGATGGATAGTAATTTCGTGATGCAAAAACATATTCTTGCTTTTTTATATGATGAAGATCGTAAACATACTGGACAATTTATTGCTGATTCTATTGTTAAAATTGCCGGATATTATGGTATCGAAAATAAAATTTTATGTATTGTTTTTGATAATGCTTCTAACAACAAGACTGCTATAACAAAAATAAAATCTACGTTATCTCCGCCCTTGCCTGAAATTTTTCATTTTAAGTGTGCATGTCATATATATAATTTAATTGTAAAAGATAGTCTTGAGTTTTTTGAGCTTTATATTGAAAAAATTCGTCTTGCCGTTGGTTTTATTCAAGGAAATAATCGTAGATCGAGAATTAGAGAATTTAAAGTTAAATGTCAAGAAAATGGACTTACACCGATTTTGATGCCTGAGGAAATTGATACTAGATGGAATTCTACGTATGAATTTTTAAAAACTTGTTATAAATATAGAATTCCTATTACACTAACTTGTAACCAACATTGCGGTCCATTTGCTGATTCTACTGATTGTATGCTACATAATTCTGATTGGGTTGTAATTAATGATATTGTTAAGTTTTTAGAAAAATTTTATGTAGCTGCGGTTGAATTTTTCGGTGCTTATTATCCTACTGTTTGTAATATTTTGGCATATATAGCCGATATTTATGGTTTGCTCAAGGAATATAAAAATAAAGAAGGTTATAAAGAAGCTGTTGGCGCCATGTTTACGAAATTTAAAAAATATTTTTTCCCGATTTCCCCTATTTACTTGGTTGGTGCTATGCTAAATCCGTGCATGAAATATAATAATATGTGTCACTTTAGTACTCTTATTTATACTAACTTAGAAATAAATACTAACCATGATTCTGAACAAGTACAACCTGATTTGTGGATGGCTACGGCTGATGCAAAGGATTATATAGAAAAATTATATAATCACTATGCTGATTTATTTGATTTAGCCGTACCTACAAATATCACTCCAACTGTCGCTCCTCATCCTTCCGAGGAGCCATCATCTTCTAAAAGGCCGGCACATAGCGATTTTTTTGATTCGTTTTATGATTTAAATTGTTGAAACAATGTTGATGAGAGAACTTACACATCAACTTATTGGGAAGAGCTGAAATATTATCTTCGGACGGCAACAGAGGATCGCAGACGACGGATCAACACGTTGGATTGGTGGAGGATTAATGAAACACAATATCCTGTGCTTTCAAGATTAGCTAGAGATATCTTGAATGTTCCAATGTCAACCGTTGCATCAGAGAGCGCCTTTAGTCAGGGATGACAGCAGCTTGGAGACAACCGACACTCATTGGGAAGCAATGCAATGAATGTTCTAGTTTGCCTCAAAGATTGGATTAGAACGGAAAGAAGAAACCAAGGAATGGAACCGGAGCCGAGCGACGAGCTGAAACTTGAAGAAATTATGACTTCACGGGAGAACTCAGCAGAATCAAGTCCAATGCATAGTTTTGCTCACGTTGACTTCGACTATCCTATGCAAGTTTCCATTAATATTAACATGAATGAGTTGGAAAAAATGATGCATAATTTATAGATTTTTCATTTATGTAAATTATAAATCTTGGATCATTTTGCAATCAATAAAATTCCCCAAATTCACTCACTCCTTAGTCCTTGCTTTTTATATTTTTTCATTTAACGATTTAAAATTTTAAATTGAATTTCTAGTTTTCTAATTTAAATTAAAAACTTACTTCTAATATATTATTAATTTACTACCAAATATTATTAATTTATTATATTAAGTAGCATATGTTTTGTATATTTGTACATATATCTTCTATAGAAGTGTATATTTAACGTATACATGTGTATATGTTTTATAAAGTAGTATATAAGTATATCTATATATATTGTAATGTATATATAATGTAGTATATTTTATAAGTAGTAGTATATATACATTGAATGATCCGTATACAAGTGTATATATCTTATATAGATGTATATATTTAATGTATACAAGTGTATATGTTTAATAAATTAGTATAATATAACTATCTATGTATTGTAATCCATATATATTGTAGTATATATTTTATTTTAAGTAGTACATATACATTGATTGGTGCGTATATATGTGTATTATATCTTATATAGATGTATATATTATACGTATACAAGTGTATATGTTTTATAAATTAATATAATATAACCATCTATACATTGTAATACATATATATGTATATTGTAGTATATATTTATTTAAAGTAGTACATACATATTGAATGGTGCGTATATATGTGTATATATCTTCTATAGACGTATATATTTAACGTATACAAGTTTATATGTTTTATAAATTAGTATATAACTATATATATATATATATATACATACATAGTATATACATATATATTGTAGTATATATTTTATTTAAAGTAGTACCTATATATTGATTTAAAATGATTTAAAATGAATTTCTAGTTTAAATTAAAAACTTACTTTTAATATATTATTAATTAACTATCACACACACACACACACACACATATATATATATATATATATATATATATATTGTTGTATATACTTTATTTAAAGTAGTACATATATATTGAATGGTGCGTATATATGCGTTTATATCTTCTATAGACTTATATCTTTAACGTATACAAGTGTATACGTTTTATAAATTAGTATATAAGTATATATATATATATATATATATATATAGTAGTATATATATATATTGTAGTATATACTTTATTTAAAGTAGTACATATTATTGAATGGTGCATATATATGTGTATATATCTTCTAAAGTAGTATATATTTAACGTACACATGTGTATATGTTTTATAAATTCCTATATATATATATATATATATATATATATATATATTTTAGTGTATATATATATATATTATACTATTATAGCATATGTTTTATTTAAAGTAGTACGTATAGTCATATATAATTATATATTAAATGATACGCATATATGTGTAATTGTTTATATATTTTAAAAAATATATATATTGTATATTGGAGTGTATATAGTGTATATTGGATTATTTATTTATTTTCTTAAACGGGTTTGACCGATTTTTAACCGGATTTGACCGGATTTTGGTGGGTTTGACCGGGTTGAATTAAGTGGGCCGAGTTAGGGTAAATTTTAATTTTTTTACTGTTTGGGCCGGCCCGGCCCGGCTAGCATCAAAACCGGCCCGGCACCGACCCTCAACCCGGTTAAAATGATCCGAATTGACCCAGCCCGGCCCGTTTGACACCTATATTAGCTTATATAGTTGTTTAGGAACATTCAAAATGATCAAGATTGAAGATCAACCCAACATCTTATTGAACGTCCCACGTGAAAATTCTAAATGCATCACTTTCCCACGCCCACGCCACAGACACATCCTCTCTTTTTTTCTCGGCAACCATTTTTATCTTGCTGACCACGATTAGTGAGTTCGCAAGCATAACAACATGAACAACCAATATGCCCAATACACTCCCCAAAGATGAGACAGTATTTTATATGATGAACTTATCTACATGAAAAGCACTTGAAAACGTGTGTATAAATCATTTTTAAAATATAAATCAAAAGCGTCTTATAAGAATAATTTATCATAAGTTCAAATGCTCAATTATAATATGTGTGATTCAGATATCTATTTAGATCGATATATTCAGCCAAAAATAAGTAAAAGTATCCAAGAAATATTACTCTCATATTGTTATGTAAAATAAGGAAGTGAGAATCACTTTTTGGTAGAACACTTCACAACTAAATGTTACTAATAGTAGTACTAAAATTTTCTCCTCCTAAATTCCACCAAAGTACTTCATTGTCATTTGTCTCCTTATAAAAGAAATGGAAAACACGTGTTAAAAATACTAGGGCATCTCCTTGAGAAAAAAAAAATAAACAGTTCGGTGCATAAATCATTTTACGATAGCAGGAAAGCGGCACATCCTAAATTTTGAAATATAATATAAATAGTCTATCATAATGTTACGATTCAGAACTCGTGACCTATAGATCACATGAAATAACTTCATATTGAATAAAGAATAAAGCATCTAGTACCCCCGAGTTATGACCAAATTTGCCACAACACACTCCAACTTTACGGGGGCCCTGTTACCCTCCTAAACTCAATTTTAGTATATTTTTGTCACCTTTTTGTGCTGATGCAGTACCTTTTGTCAGCCTTTTTAGCTGACATGACACCTTTGACGCGGATCCTATTTTATGTAATAAAAAGCGCCACGTCAACACAAAAGGGTGACAAAAATATCTAAAATTGAGTTCAGAAGGGTAATAGGACCCCTGTAAAATTGGAGTGTGTCGTAGCAACCTTGGTCATTGTTCGAGGGGTACTAGATACTTATCTCTTGAATAAACTTGGACATCTTCTTAAGAAAAAAAGACAATTCGATGCATAAAACACTCCACAATAGGAGATTTCGGGAAGGGGTCGCCTCATTCTAAACTCTAAAGTATAGTATAGACAGTCTATTCTAACATAAGCATTAATAACTGCTCCCACGACTCAAACTCGTGGCTCACATGGAATAACTTAATATTGAACAAACATAAAAAAAGATGAAGGACTTGATTGCAAAGTCTCCTCTTTTATATAATGGGAGTGGACTAGTATTCTCTCCTTGTCTCATTTTGTTTTTGCTTACTTACACAAAGAAAGAGCACTCCAAATTTAAATTGTCTTCTTTCTCCACACTTTCATTAGCCAAAAATTCACTCAATCATACACACAAAAAACAATCAGAGCAACAAAAAAAAATGAATTTCTTGTCTTCTTCCTCTATAAATATTGACAAACAATTCTGATTAAAACAAAAACAAAAACACCCCTTTTTTTTCTTGAACATTTCTGTCCTATTCTTCAAGTAACAAAGAATTTACAATGTCTTCTGAACTTTTTTTATTTGATAACACTTTCTTTTCTGACCCTTTTTCTCCATCTTTTATTGACAATAATAATAATCCTATTTTCCAAGACAACAATTTTACTATGCCAACCAAAGTTGATGACACTCTTTCAATTGATCAAATTGCATCAACTTTTCTCTCATCATCACCACCAAGTCATCAACTTGAAAATCTTTCACTATGTCAAATTGCAAATCCAAATTCTTTAATTGGTTTAGATGATTTTAATGATTATTCTATTAAATCAGAAGAATTTCAAGTCCATTTTGAAAGTAATTTTGGTGCTAGTGATGATCATTTAATGGTGCCACAAAATGATGTGAAAATGATGCAAAGGAGTTTTAGTAGCAATTCTTTTGAAAATAATAATAAACAAAGTTTCTCTATTTTTACACCTAAGTTTGATAGTTTAATTGAATCTCCAAATTTCCAAACATCAGCAACACTTAGCTCACCTGAAAACAGCTCTTGTTCAGGTCAAATGAGAAGGGTATGCAGCACTGGTGACTTGCAAGTTAGTCCTCCTATCTTAACTCCCATTTTTTTCTACTACTTTTTTAACATGATATGGAACAGTTACAACTGACAGAGGACATGACTCTCGATAGGACGGTGGGGAGGATGCGGATTAGGATAGAGGGTTAGGGGCTGGGAGCGTTTCTTTATTTGTGTTTGAAGTTTCTTGTTCGTGGGTGTTGAGTGAGGTCTATGTTTTCGATTAGATAGGTTTTGAGTAGTATATTACCTAGTGGATATCGGTGTTGGTTTATTTTGCATAATGTACTAGTCTATACTCCTAAGCCCGTCTATCGGAAACACCCTCTCTACTTTTTCGAAGATAGTGGTATGATCTGCGTACACTCTATTCTCTTCAGACATCACTATGTGGGAATACACTGAGTATATTGTTGTTGTACGTTTTTTAAACATATTCAGAAAAGAATGGCATCTTTCGGTAATTAAAAATAAGGGCGAAATTATATTTTTGCTTATTGATTTGACTGAATTTAGTAGTTTAGGTTCAAATCCGATATTTTCATTTAAAAGATTCACTTACTTTATGTCAAAAGTTTATTCAAAAAACATCTTTTCAAGAATCTAAAACTCATAAATAGCCTTTTCGAAAATTTACAACCCATACCACCTTTGTATGAAAATATTTCTAACTCCAAAGTTTTATCTGGTCCAACTTGACATGTTAAAAATATCTCAAAATGTATCTTTTTTAAAAAAGTGTATTCATAATTGACACGACATCATACAAATTAAAAAGAAAAAAAGGTCAAATATGCTCGAACTATTTAAAATGGATCATTTTTACCTTTGGTTATTTTTTTATTTAAAACTATCCTTCGACTATCAAATTAGCTCAGAGATATTTTCTTGAAAAATAAGTTAGTTTTGCTTTTGTACTATTTGAAATAGAGCAGTTTTATCCTCCATTTAAAGTCCACAAGTACTTTTATATTTCAAATTTTCTTGATTATTTATTTTTTATTGTAACAGGAGAAGATGAAAACAAGTCAAACAAGGAACACTTTATCATCAAGTCCATTATCAGGAGAAAGAACATTTATTGAAGAAGTTGCAAATATCAAAGTTGGAAGATATAGTGCTGAAGAAAGAAAAGAGAGAATTCTTAGGTACAAAGCCAAAAGAACTCAAAGAAACTTCAACAAAACCATTAAGGTAATTAAATTAATTAATTAATACAAAATTTCTCCAAATTAGTGTTTATTACATGTATTAATATAACATATAATCATCTAGTACCCCTTAAATTATGGTCAAAGTTGTCACGACACACTCCAACTTTGCAGAAGTCGTATTACCTCTGAACTCAATTTTAACTTATTTTTGTCATCTTTTTGTGTTGATATGACACCTTCATTATACAATATAAAAGAGAAAAAGGGTCACGTCAGCTAAAAAGGTTGACAAAAGGTGTCACACAGCTAAAAAGGATGACAAAAATATGCTAAAATTTAGTTCAGAGGGTCATATATAACACCTATGAAGTAGGAGTTTATCGTAGCAAATTTGGTTATTATAGTTCAGGGGAACTAGATGCTTTACTCTTAACATAATGAAGGGGGAGTCTTGGAGTAACTGGTAAAGTTACTTTCATGTGACCACGAGGTCACAGGTTCAAAGTCTTAAAAACAGCCGACCCTTGTGGCCAGGCCCTTCTCCGGACCCTGCGCATTGCGCTTGCAGGAGTTTCAGTGCACCGGACTATCTTATACATGTATCAATATAATAAAAGGTACTCTTGGAGTAACCGGTGGTAAAGTTACCGCCATGCGATCAGGAGGTCACGGGTTCAAAACTTGAAAACAACCTCTTGCATAAGGCTGCATACAATAAATTAAACCCTTTTGGTCAGACCCTTCTCCCGACCCCCTGAGCATAGAGGGGGCTTCAATACACCGAGCTGCACTATACATGTATTAATATAAGGTAATGTTTAATTGATTAATTAATTATTACAATGGTACAACAACAGTATGCATGTAGGAAAACATTAGCAGATAATCGTCCAAGGATTCGTGGAAGATTTGCACGTAATGATGAAGCTGTTGGTGGTATTGAGATTCCAAAAACTTCATCATCAATGTTTAATAGTAGTAGATATGAAGATGAAGATGATATTTGGGTAATATTCTCTCTTACACCTTTTTCTTAAATTAGAAAAAAAAAAAAAAAAAAAAAAAGTACTCCACTTTCAATATCTTTATTTTTGTATCAACAATAAAGTTTTATTCTTGCTAGAATTTTGAGTTATTTTAATGCACCAGTTTGTGCAAGTTCAACTGAATTCAGTACGTTTGATTCCACAAGTATATATAGAATTGAGTATACATGATAGCATTTAAATTTTGAATCCGTCGCTCACTATGCATTCAAGATAGTCATTCGGATTCCGACTGATAATTTTGCATCGTGAAAACTCATTAAACGAAAAAAATGTGACACTCCATATATACAAAGATATTTTCTATTCGTGGAGCTCGAACACAAAATAAACGTTGAATTAAGAATTGAGGGATCCCATCGATCCACACGATGGCCCATAATTATTGATGTGCATTATTGAAGTTCTTGATTAATGAGTTTAAAAAAATATAAGAATATTCCTTAGTCTTGTATTAATATATTATTTTGGTTGTAGATTGAGGGAGTTCATGAAGAGGAAGAAGATCATCAAGGCTCAATAGGGAGAAGACAATTCTATCACAACTTTGGTTCAATGACACAATATCATCAACAATATTCAAGCCACTAAATTGGATCATAAGAGAATTTATATATATATATATAAAAAAAATTGGATCAACCATGATGAATAAGATAATTAGGTGCACTTGCAAGTGCTACATTTTAAATGTCTATGGAGGGAGTAGAATCACTAGTTAGTAATATCTAGTATTGAGAAGAAATTGTTTTTTCTAGTAATAATTTTATCTAGGAGCTTAATTATTGCTAGTAATTAAGAGGTCATGTACAACTTATTGTCCTCTTTTAATTTATTGAAATTCATATTTACTATCTATCAAAAGAATTTCACCTTTGTCTCTTGCCAATTAACAAAAAGAAACTTAATACTCTATAAGCTTGTAGTACAAGAGATTAATTGTATATAAATTACTTAATTATTCTTCTCTTTAGATAAATTCTCTATTAGCCACTAACAACTTGGTCCTAATGATTCTTAATTGGTCATAAATTTAAATAGTAACACTGGCTTTTGATGCTATTAAAGGAAGTGTTAGATATGTTAAAAACTTCTTTTTGAATGTAATCAAATCAGAAGATAATTAACATATGGTTCACTGAAAAATCAATTCAATTATTGCAACCTATACCCTAAAGATTTTAGTGTGGACTACATAAAGGCAACTCGCTTCATTAAAGCTTTCGCTATACGCTGTTCGAGGAAGCTGGGACGAAACCACTAGGATCTATTCTACGCGACCTTATTTTACATTTTTGCAAGAGATGATTTTCACGACTTGAACTCATGACCTTCTGATCACATATGAGCTATATGTTTTCATTAAATCAAATATGTAGGTGCATTATGGAATCTCTATCAAATTGTACAAACCAATTAATTCAGCAATAATATTACTTAAAACATTTTGATTTTCTTTCTCTAAAGAGAAAAGGAGGATAACAATCGATCGATCAAGGGTAAAATGACATACAGTTTAGACTCGATAAAGTTATTTTTATTCTATTACAAAAGCACATTCAAGATTTTAAGTCAGTAAAGTTTCCTAACACCCCTTGTATAATTAACTTTCTCACCGTTCATATCACTCCATTTAGGTATAATAAATCTATATGTTACATTTGGAGATATATTTTTCTAATTATTTCTTCCTTTCTTTTTAACAATTTTCCACGTCAGATTTGATAGTCAATTTTCCACGTCATCAAATTGGAGAACTTTACATCAATTTCAATTTTCAACTTGTAACATTATCCACCACTTACAAAAAGTTCAACAATAACTTTCTACTACTAACTAGCTTGTCCATAATCAATGTACTTGAAATCTTGGCAACTTGCCATATATTGCATCAATGATATATCTGAATTTTAATTTTACACAGCTTATTTTAATTTGCAATCTTCTTTAATGAATTTTTGAAGTTTTCCTTCTTGTAATATTTTTTTTTGGGGGCTCGAGGTCATTTATTTTAAAGTAAAAAAAACATAAATCTCGACCTTATTAGAATTATTTGCACTCTCTCCCACTTTCTTACTTTACTCTCTCTCCCGATTCATATATATAACAAGGCCGACATATACATAGAAACCTTTGTATATGACAAGGCCGACATATACATAACAAGGTCGATTTATATACATAACACGATCGGCATATACATAGAAAGCTATGTATATGTATTAACTTAAAAAATGGATTTTTTTTGTAATAAGTGAAACTTAAGTTGTGGGTTTGTGTAATTTTTAGTATTTTAAAACTAAATTAGAACAATAAATTACATGAAATACTCAATTATTATTTTTTGGCTAGTTCTCATTATTTTTTTACTACATACAGCAAATGACCTATTTAGCATAATCATAATTGTAATTAACTTCTTCACCGTTATAATTAATTTATGAACTACTACTAGGTGTGATATTATTCAACTCTTTGTTGAATAATTTCTCTCCGTTGGACAAGAAAAACAACAAAATAATACTAATATTTAACTACAAGAGCACAAATTGTTTTTGAATTCTTTAAGGGAAAGTTATAGTAGAAGAACATGGGACCTTTTTATTAAATAATTTATCAAAAAGTTCAGTCAAGGAATTTCAAACCCTAGAGCCTAGGAGATGTAATTTATTATTAGTAATAATAATTAAAAATATAAAGATCCTCATAAACTATACTTAAGTACTTATATCTAATCAACCCACTTTTTTCCTGTCAAATCAAGTGTGATATTATAATTATATATTTTATAATTTAAGCTAAAATTAATTTGAGCCCTTAATAGAATGTTGGTCGGCAACAATGTCTTTTTAATTGACATTTTGTTTGTGATATCATTATGATTTCGTTTACCCATAATCAAAAGTTAATAATAAGTACCAACATCGGTTGTGGTGCAGTGGTGAAATTGCTCCACCCTTAATTAGAGATCTCGGATTCGAGCCCTGGATATGGAGAAAATTTTGTTGGGAGCACTACTCTCTTAATAGGCCCTGCAACGCGCGATCCGGATTAGTCAAGGCTCCAATGTGGGTATCGAATATCGGATGGAAAACAAAAAAAAAAAAGTTAATATTAGGATTAGTCAAGGCTCCAATGTGGGTATCAGACACTGGATGGAAAACGAAAACAAAAAAAAAAAAGTTAATATTAGGGTGCTTCCATACTGTTACACCTGATTCGAGGGTCTTTCAAAAATAGTCTTTCTAACTCCACGAGATAATTATAACGTCTGCTTATACTTTATCAATTTCACTTGATATTCATGTTATTGTTGTTGTTTGTTGGTTTCATATATTAAAATTGTCATAATTGTCAAAGGAAAATAAAAATATACATGTGTCCGCAATATCCACAAATATATGTCTACATTGTTTTTTTTTTCTTCATTTACTTTGCTTAAAAGTATTTGATAAGACAAAGACATGCTTTTCAATGTACAACTCAAATCCGAGTGATAAAACTAAAAAGAACTAAGTAAAATAAATCACCATTAAGAAGCATCTATTCTTTTTTAAAAAATTTATTTAATTATTTGATATCAAAAATTTATTATAATCCGATTAATTTAGATTAGGGTTTAATTCCAATTATGTCACACATATATATATGATCATTTAAGGAGAAGTGCTCCGAGAAATAGCGTTGATTAGTCACTTTTTGTTCATGGCTTCGAAAATTAATCATTATCCAAAAATTTCAATTTTCACAAATAAAATTTCATCACAGTATCTTAAAGTTTCTAACTTTTTCAAATAAAAACTCCAAATAGTTAGTACTACAACTTTTAACCTACATGGGCTAAAAGTGGCTATTTGTGAATTTTGTCCAAGTGCTCCCAACTAAAATTTTAAATTTCTAAATTAAAACTTCACAACATTATTCTCGAGTTTCACACATGAACTGTGAAATTCTATGAACGATAGTGGTTATTTTTCAAAGACATAATCAAAAAGTGATCAATAAGTACTATTTTTATAAGAATTTCTCTATTATCGATATTTAAAATAGTGACTTTTATTTAACGTGAAGAGATCTCGTCCATCTCAATTTATAGTTCAGGGGATAACAAGCATTTATTCATTTTTATAATATAATATTCCACAAGCCAAAGACATGCTTTCTAGCTAGTATAATATATGAAGAAAAAAAATCACTTTCCAAAGTTTGATTAGCATCTTTTTAGAAGCAGCTTTATTTAATTAATAGTTGCCAGTTGCCACCATATATTATCAATAAAATGACAAGCTATATATCTCCTTTACTAAAAAGTTTATGAGAGATTCAATTAGAAATATTCCAAAAAAAAAAAAGTCTTTTTCTTTGACTAGCTAACACTTCCATACCATCTTTAATTAATTTCTTAATTATAATCAGGTTAGGAAAAGTAATGACTTCATTATTTATATTATAAATGATAATAAAAAGAATATAGTTTTCTTTGCTTCTTTTGACACCTATCAAAGATGAAATTAAGATAAAATTTAGTTGTGAACCCTAAAAAGAAACAATAAGTATCTCCAAAGAATAAAAAATAAAGATGTGATTAATGCAAAGATCGAATAACATTTTTTTTTCACCATTTTTTAATTTGTATTTGTCATTATTGCTCTTTATTTATTGTTTTAATTAGGAACAGTACTTTTTACGGCTTCCATTTGTGTTATAGAATCTATTTATTTTTTTTCTAACAATTTCGTTGTGATTGGTGAGAAAAAGAATGTATTCTCACCATAAATAAAAAGGGTAATTCAGTACATTAAAACTCCTTTATGTATAAAAATTGAAAAAAAAATCGTATCACAAAAATTTATTACGAAATCTGAATTACCTTGTATTCCTGTGAAAGGCACTCCAATATTATATTTAAGTGTGCATTATAAAGTTCAAATGTTTAAAGAAATCAAATTGGCTTAGTGTATTAGATTCAATGAATTAATTGATCTTTAAATCATTTATAGATTTGACCTAATTATGATACATGAGGAATCTTTTTATGAAAGCTCTTCCTTCTCATGATGGATTTTTTTTTTTGTTCTTTTCTTTCAAATGAAGCATTGTTTGTCAATACGTATAGAACTTACAGACTAATTCAGATTCACACTGCTTAAAATGGAATAAAGGGAGAAGCGATTGATCATTCAAGTGAAATATTGCATTGATAAATTTAGAGTCATAGAGAGACTTTTTCTTGTTCTCATTTGTTATTCGATAACCACTTTGGACATCCGACCAATCCAAATTCACGCTGCTTAAGGCTGACTAAAGAGAGAACATAACCGATCAATATTTCAAGTGAAACATTACAGTAAAGAATTTAAAGTAAAACAAAAACTCTTTCTTGCTTCTCATCTGGTGTTCGGTAGCTGGTTTAGGATCCCAACTAATCCAAATGCAATTCGATCACTTAAGGTTGACTAAAGGGAGGATCATTTTCTGTTCTCAAGATTCGTACTCAAGTGTAACACCCCAACTTAGGATAAGGGGTCTCACATCGACAAAATACAGGAGGGTTGTTGGGTATATAAATAAGCAAGTCTTACTCTCTCATGACACGTTTTAAAGTAGTGCGGGCCTGGACCCAGAGTGGACAATATCACTAGCGGGTTGGGGAGTTACAGGGATCTCTCGGGCCTTGATGGTTCGGGGTGCCCGTCGCGGCTAAGGTCTCGGCTCGAGTCGTGACATCAAGATTCCTACTTGATGATTCGGGATACCCGTCGCGGCTAAGATCTCGGCTCGGGTCGTGACATCAAAATTCCTAGTTAAGTAGGGAGAAATTAATATTCATTGACCATAGTGCAAAAGGGAGACTAATTTGCATCATTTTTGCTTGCACCATATTATAAAATGATAGGAAGAATTTTTAGTCAACTTTATCTTGGTCACATATAACACTTTCCACTTCTAAATTGCTAGCTATATTCTTCTTATGGTAATATCTTGATTAACTTTAATTAATTCTTGAGATAGAAACAGTGAAAAGAGAGAACCAACTACTAAGTTAATGGAATGAGCAAAATACAAAAAGAATTAATATTTAAATTGATCAACAAACAACCCCAACAAAACTAAGATTCCATTAGGAATATGATCACTTTGACCAACACACTCTTTCTTATTCTCAAGAATAATTCACATTTTA
Organism: Capsicum annuum; assembly: GCF_002878395.1. Classification (NCBI taxonomy): domain Eukaryota; kingdom Viridiplantae; phylum Streptophyta; class Magnoliopsida; order Solanales; family Solanaceae; genus Capsicum; species Capsicum annuum. The sequence goes on from NC_061111.1 coordinate 3,274,547, forward strand.
TTAAATTAATATAGTACTAATTAAGTTTCAATTTCAATATACCCTATCATTGCATTGCTATATATTAGGAGTTCGATTGGACAAAAAAATAAATTGCAAGATACTTGACAAAATATTTTAAAACTCAATGCTTTTATGGGAGGCATGAGAAGACAATTAACTAAAAAATGTTTTTTAAAACAAAAAGTTTTTTTGGACTGACTTTTTCTTATTCTGAAGATCAAATCTTCAATTGTTATTAACAACAACTACAACATATTTAGTGTAATTCAATAATTAAAATTTAGGCAAAATAAATATACACAGATCTTATTTTTATTTTTGAGACTTATTTCAATAAACTCTTGACTCAAAGAAAATATAATCTGGCACAGAAAAGTAAGAAAATTCCTCAATTATTCTTCTCAAATTTTCATCTTCTTCTTGCTCTTTTTCTACCATTTTTAAATAAGAATTGATTTTCAATTATGACAAAAGATAATCATAGCATAGGTGCACGAATGGCACTAATTAATAAACCATAACGAGTGGAATATTTATATTTTTCACAAATTCATATATTAAACTACAAATAATCCATATGTCACCATGATGAAATTTCTCGTTCTAAATAAAACACAATACAAGTCACACGTGTATACACACATGCACCCTTTTCGGAATCAGATTAATTCAAATTCGTGTCAGGAAATTTCACTTTAATGGTAAAATATTTTGTATCAAAGGTGACTTCACTTTCAGGACTCAAACTAAGACCTCTAATGTAGAATAAAAATTATCTACCGCTCAACCACAAACTTTTAATTGCATAAATTTTCATTGATATGTTGGGAAGCTCCTAATTTTCTATATAAAAATATTACTTATTTTCTTACTTATTCAATCAGAATTTCTATGCGAATAGCCACTAAACATTTTCCGATTGGAAATTTTTGAATGAGAAAATAGTGATTTAAAGCATATTATTCTCTTCTATTTACCTTTTTGGAGTTTTATTTTTTCCCTTTTGGAGGGGGTGGGGTTGGGGGTTGGTTAGGTTCTGTAGATAGAGTTATAATAATTAAACTAAAGATAATATGCTTATGTAGTAGTTAGTGATGGCTTGCAGATGACTAAACCACAATATATATTTGGAATTATGATACAATAACAATAGTTCAGTGCATTAAAGCTTTCGCTCTGCATAGGGTTTGGAGAAGGGTTCCATCATAAAGATATATTGTACGTAGTCTTATCTTATACTTCGTCAGAAACTATTTTCAAAATTTAAACCCGTAACCTTTTGATCGCATGGGAGCATCTTTACTGGTTATTCGCTATGGTATGTATATGAAATATATGTCCACTTTGTCTTACATTACTGCATATTATTTGTTTATTCTTCTTGTCTCCACTATCTCACTATTCTTCATGTGCTCTCCACTTAAAACTTTTCTACTGTCTGTTCACTCCTCTTTCCCTTTCCTATTTTTCCACTTTTAAAGACCTATAGGTTAGCATGCATAAAATAAACGATCAGCGGTGGAGCCAGATTTTATCGAGGAAGTTTAAAATTTGAAGAAAAACTCACAAAAGAGGGTTCAACATCTATAATATATGCATAAAAATTATTTTAATCATTTTTAATAGTATAATTTTTCGTCAAAGAGAGTTTAGACGAACTCTCTATTACTAGGCTGGCTCCGCCTCTGTATATGATAATAATATATTGAGTACAGTTTCATAAGTGAAAGCTTAAAAAAGGAGGGATGTATGCATGCAAACGTTAATTGTTTAGAAGAGTGCAAGCGTAAAAAACTATGATAGAAATTTTGAAGACAAAAATGTATTGATATCAAATAATAAAACTAATCAAATGAAGTGTGATAAAATTGAAGAATAAGATGGCGAAGAGAAGAAAGACAAGTGATATAACTAAAGGGTAGCTCGGTGCATTAAAACTATCATAGTTTTAGTGTTTTAGTAGTCCAGGGAAGGGCCCCATCATAAGGGTGTATTGTACGCAGCCTTACTTGCATGATAAGGTACCAGAGTCTGTTTCCAAGGTTTGAACCCGTGACCTCCTGGTCACGTGGCAGCAACTTTACCAGTCACTCGAAGGCTCCTTCAAGCAATATTTTACTAGTGATATAACTATAGTAGTAAAATTTAAAAAAAGGGTGTGGTGGGGAGCCATATTAATTCCTGAAAACCAATTTTATGTAATTGACTAGTAAATTTGGAAAACATTTTTAGTGTAAAACATGTTAACATTATTAGTGGGTACATACTGTATAAATTCAATGTTTATAAACTCTCCAAGCAATTAAATTGATGTTATGAAGATTCTGTGTCAAACCCTATTTAATTTAGTGGAAGGATTAATCAAAACAGTGATAGAAAGGGAATATAGAATATTTTTTTAAACCGATATTTAATTTCTATTTTGAGATTCAACTAATTCAGATTCGCGTTGAAAAGTTTTAAACTTGAGGTTACATCGCGATTCACTGTCTATCAACGACCATTTCATTTCTTGAATTTGAACGTAAGATCTACGATTAAAAAAAAATACTTATCATCCCATCACGACCTTTAACGATACATCATTTTCGTATTCATAATATTTTCTAACTTTCAATATTCTCTTTTTCATTTGTTAAGATGAGATGCCCTTAGAAACTTTCTTGTACTAAATGAAGTACAAATATGTCCATTTCTTATCACTTTTCAAACCCTAAAGGCTATATATGGTCTATTATCTCAAAATTCTTCTAATTTTTAGATAAGCCATCAATGTCCAATTTCTTTTTTCTAACTTAAAAAAAATACTTTTAATTTCATGATGTGCTAGTTGCAAAGTTTGTGGGGTCTTGCTATTAAGTTATTCTCGACCTATGTTACTCGGATTTTTCAAAAATATCGACGAATACGTGTCAGATTCTCCAAACATTTTTAAAGAATCAAACACGAATGCGGCAACAATTTTGAAGAGAGATTCCGAGCAATTCTGAAACTAGTTTTAAGCTTTATGCATCGATAATATACTATAATAAACTATTTTTGACAATTTTATTATCGACTTAAATTCTTGTGGAATAAATGCAAGTTGTTAAAAAGAATGTAAAATGGTACTGTATTCTGTAATAATCACCTTCTAATTTGGAAAAAGACTATTTTATTATTATTTTTTTAATGACAAGGACCTTATAATATATCCATTGCTTTTGAGTTTGTAACTAGCAATATTCTCATTTTATATTGTAGTTTGACAGCTTATAGGTATGAAACAACTAAACTTGCCCTTTCAAATTTGGGATTAGACATCATACTTTTGACCTTTCCTTTTTGTTCAGGTTGTTATTTCTTAGTCGAGATGCGTGCAAATTAATTTGAGTACGCATGTATCAACACGAGTACTAGATTTAGTCAAGTCGTGTGTAAATTGTACATATACATGAATTATACATACATATGTTATAATTTGCCAGCAATTTTAAGTTTATGTGGTTGAGTGAGCAGCTATTCGGGTTAATTCTTCTAAATGTTATTCACTTTTTTTTCTTTGAAATATTTTTCACCTTATTCTAAAATCATTGTTCGGACATGAAAATTTCAATCTGAATATACTTTGCAAAATGTATAACCAAAGACAACTCTATCTTCAGCTTCAACTTCACAACTTCCAAAAATGTACAAAATATCTTGAATATATTGTCAACTACCTACTAAAAATCCTTCCATGGTAAAAATAAAACATAAATTCTTCCATTTAGTGCAAATGTAGGCCTTTGAAAATGAGATTAATAATAAGAACCATCCATTCTTGGAACCATCCATGGGAACCATTTTAAGACATAAAGTATCCATTATATTATATGATCAATTCATAATTTGTCCCTATTAATTTACTTTCTTATTCATTCAAACCCTATATAGGTATGGTCACAAAGTTTCTTCTAGGCTCTAGGTATTTATTTTTTTCCAACTTGTAGAGAAGCCACCCTTTCTATTTTCTTTATAAAGTTATAAATTTATAAATTCAATATGGTAGTTGTGTGCTTGTGGGGTCACGTATAGCCTCACCAGAATATTTGATTTCGAGTCTTGAGAATAAAAAAATATATCAGCTAGAAATACAAATTCATTGAAATTGCTATAAAGATTAAACTATGAAGTGAGAATTCAAATAAAATGATGAATCAAATAGCTTAAACTAACTCTTGAAGCTATAAAATTAAAGTCATGAATTTGGCTTTGGAGAAAAGGGATTCGTTCGAATCCCTATCGCCGGAAAATCATTATATATACATACACACATCAAAATTTCTTTTTACGGATATATAGTATATGATGTACTCCGATCTTTGATGAAAATTATATGTCCGCTTACCCCTTTTAGTAATTTTTAAAATTAATCGTGTCAGTGAATTTTTAAGTACTGAAATGTCAAAAGAGGAAAAGAGCTTATTTTCATACACAAATGGAAGAGAATATTGAACCAACTTTCAAGTTGATAAAAGGAAAATAATTCTTCTGTCAATTATATATAGGCATATATTTATTAATCATTTTCAAGCCATCAATTCAATTAAAGTAATGTCTTAATTTTTATGTAACAATGACCTTTATATATTCGGATAACAAATAATGGCAAAGAAGATAATGAACTGCGTATAGTTTTTACAATCTAACGATCATTTTCAAATTATTACTTTAATTTGGAATATAGTTGAATTTTGCTTTCCTTTTTTAGCATCTACCAAAAGAATTTGCATTGTTCATTGTTTATTGAGTATATTATCTAATTGTTATTAATTGATTTTAATTTACATGAAATTAAACATGCAAGATTGGTTATTGTTATCATTTCGGAAAAGGCCATTTCTTTAATAATCGTGGAATTCGAGCCACCTTGTGCGCACCTCGATTAAATTCACGAGATATTTGTCACCTCCCATCAGCAACGGGTATGAGGTAACTCTGTCCATCAAGACTAAAACTGATGGTAGAATATCACCTAGCGTTTGTCCCTGAAAAAGCGATTTATTTTACTAGCATGTTTTTTGACTTGTTCACGTTGAAAATGGTTGTAGTTAAATGGTATTACTCACTGAGCTAGCGACTTACCCGCCGTTGTTTCTTTTTTGGAAATGATGTTGGTTAGGATTTTACTAACCAGAACATTCAGAGTTGATAATTTCTGATGTCTCGTGGGACATAAAAAAAGTTAAAATAAATTAATTTCAAGATATAATTTATGAGATATTATGATATGAAAATATAAATTATAGGGTTGGATGTGTTATGTGTGTGGGCTAGCTCAAAGGTTAAGATAGCAGCAATCAAACCTGTAAAAAATTCATACGGCCTATTTTGGTCAATTCATATATATATACACATACATACATATATATATATGTGTGTGTACATATCAGATAAAATATATGATTTTTTTTCTTTTTTGCTTTTGTATATAGATACACATATCAAAAATTTTAGGTAATTTTAACATGTATTTTCATAATGTATGATTGAGAGAAAAACAAAAGCCAACTTAGAGCATGTTTGGGATTGCTATTGAAAAATTACTTATTTGAGAAGCACTTTTATAAAATAATTTTCAGAAAAGTGTTTTTAAAGAAGAGCAATTTGTGTTTGGTTAAATCATTGGAAAAGAACTTTTGATAAACAGATTGTCTTTGAATAGTCTTTTCAAGATGTGTTTTTAAGAGACAAGTGACCAAAAAGGACATGCATCAATAAACTTTTACTACTAAAATATTTGAGAAAAAATATTTACAAGTACTGTCAAAATATTATTTAATCTTGCAACGGTGATTCGTCTATTATTTATTGTCACTAACAATAAAAAATAAGGAGTTACATATTCTTGATCATCATCAATAATGATATTTTTTATTTTATTTAAAAAAAAAAGAAGTGAAAAATAAAATAATAATAATAATATATAAATCATAGAATGAAATAAAGAAATATGATGTGAATATGAAATATAAAATTTTAAAATCAAACTTATAAAAGAAAGGGTAGCTTGATGCACTAAGCTCCCGCAATCAAACTTATAAAATATGTTAATTAATTAATAAGAAATAATATATATATACAGGATTTTGCTAACATACTACCTTATATATATATATACAGGATTTTGCTAACATACTACATGAAGGTAGTATGTTAGCATTGTACCCACTTTTGAATTTATTTAAATACCATTACTATTTGCCAGCACATTAAATGAAGGGACCTTTTTGTCTTTCACCAAACCCTCAATTTTCCGTTCCTTCATATCTCCATAGTACTTGTGGCGGGAAAAAGGACAAACCAAACATTAATTAATCAATTATGGAGGTAAGATTGTAGCTTTAAATTCTGTTTCTTTTATTGATTAAATTGTAAGGTTAAATCTTCTAATATTTTTTTCTTTTTGAAATATATGTGTCGAATGATGATTTTATTTATTACTTTTTAATTTCTTTAGATTTGTTCTTATTTTTTTTATTCATAAAACTCAATATCTATGTTTTTGATAACTGATTTTATCATTGCATAACTAATTAATCTACAATTTTAGTGAGTAAAGAAAAGAAACAGTTGATGAGATATGCATACACTAAAGCGGAAGCTTTTGTAATGTGGGAATTATGTGAATGGAAAAATTGTTGTTAATTTATGAAGGGATTGGTGTCACTGTATGGAGGGAGGGAAAAATTGGAGAATTTTGGATGAAAGGATCAAAAAGCGCTTTTGTAAGTTTATCAAGCACAATTTTTTTAAAAAAAATAATTTTTTTTGGAAAAAAATAATCTCAAACAGGTTGTTACTCTACCTTTTCAATGAAAAAAATATATATTTTATGACTATTAATACTAATATTAATTCTATTGCAATAAGTCAATATATACATAATACATAGTAAAACATGGTATTAGACTATTAGCCACACTAAGCTTAATGCTATGCAGGCTTGTTTGGTAATGAGGGATGGACTTGTTTCATATTTAATTGAGATAAAATTATAAAATAATTTATTTTGGATTAATTTATATATGAAGAAAATCACAAATATTTAGTTGTAAAGGATTTACAATTACTGGACCCAATGAAAATTTAGTATATAGAGTCGATAATTATTTCCGATGACATGATCAAACTATTCATTCTCATTATTGAAGGACGTGCGAAAATAAGTAAACAAAACAAAAAAAAAGAGCATCAGCAGTATTATATGAACAATGAGTTGATAAACAAAGATAGCATAATCTAAACAACAATGAGGCATATCATACAGCAATAACAAAATATATGAAAGAGCAAAAACAAAATTGACACGACGGTAAGATGACGAACGCTGGTAATGGATAATGGCTGTCTCAAGCATCAATTGTATGGAGGTAAACAATATATCAGATAGAGGGGTGTATGAAGGTAAGCGATATATGAGAGGTAACGTCATTCGAAGCTGATCATCTTTTAAATTGTGACTGTCTTCTAAATTACAGTAGATTATATCAGATAGATGGCAAATGAAACATTAGTTACAGCCTGCAATGATATTGTTTTTACTGTTGGATCAATTAAAGACATCTCAATAAAATTAATGGCCTAAATAAAAAATTTTAATAAGAGACTTTGAATATATATACAAATACATATAAAAAATAATAATTTAGAACTGTATTTTTCATTTTTATATGTGTTTTTTAATGTAGTATTTTTAAATGACAAATGCCTTTTGTTAACCTGATATAGTAGTAATATAAAAACTGAGAATTAATTTTAGTTAATAGGATGTTAATTGTGTTTTTATAATACATTATCTTGATATTGTTGTAAAAAGTTTATTTATTAATACAAAAAGTTGAGGTAATTACTTCAAAGTTTTAAGATATTTTGGTAAAAAATAGATAATTTTTCTTCTTTTCGTTTTTTATATAATTTCGAACATCTTTGTTTTACAATCTTCAATATTATTTTAAGAGAAAACACTATCATAAAATTCATCATCAAAAAATTTCTAATGCCTCAACATTTTGGAGGCCTAAAACAAACGTTTTATTAGTTTTGCCCTTGAGTCACCCTTGTACGGTCAGACTTTTCTATAACGGCACCTTGTTATAATGACATTTCAGTATAGCAACCTGATTTTTCGGAATCGATTTTTCATATAATATTTTATTTCTCTATAACAGCATTCTACCTATAACATCAGTGACGTTTATTATATCAGTACACTCTTTGTAAAATTACCTCTCTATAACAACATACTGAAATATTATGTAAAAATATTTTGTAAGAAATACCTCATGTACAAAATAAAATACCAAAATATTTATGTTAATCATCATTAATGTCATGCGCATAGTAAATTTCAAGTATGAATATCTAATTTAAAGGAAAAAAAATATTCAAATGGTGTACATCAGTCATTTCATAACTTCACGGAGAAAAGACTACAAATATTTGTCTTTTTTATATTCATATTTTTCACTAATTTTACATACTTTTTATTATAACGGTTAAATAAAAAATTGAACATCAAATTCAGTATACATATATAATAGCACCTCTCCACAGCAGTCTGAAAATCGAACAAACACCGTCACCATAAAGCAGCTTCACCGTCAAATTCTAACGAAGATAAACTCCTATCCACTTCTTGGTGCATGATTTTTACTTTCTTTGATTGATATGTATTTTATATTTTTGTTTTGCTATAAAAATACAAATACATATACTACAACATGTAATTTGATAAAAATATTATTATTTTTTATAATTTATTTAATACTTAAGTATGCTACTTTATGTATTTTTTTCAATTATTAAAGCACAACTGATAATCAAATTATTTGCTTTAAAATTTATGATATAAGACATCTAGAATAGAAAAGCAGAACATTAGAAATAACCAAATAACATCATAAAGTTTACATGCTTGTTACATTGATATAAATGTTTCATATACCTCAAATTCTTCCTAACGTACAACCAAAACAAGCGGTTGCCTTGCTTCTTACGCGAACCTCCGCTACCGACACTTGAAAAAGAAGCTTACAAGGTCTCGTCGCTCCGGTGAATCACAAATTAGATGACAAGGGAGAAATGTAGTATCAATGTATGAATCAACCAAATCGTTTCTTGAATAATTGATGTCTCTTGGTTGGATCTTTAGGCTTGCTTTTAATAAGGCCTTTCTTTCCACTGCTGCATTACACAAACAGATATATATTTGTTAGTGAAACAAATTCACTTTCGAAAAATCTAAAGTTATGTGGTATGTATATTGAAAGAATGGTAATCATACTTGTACTCCATATAAACCATTCCTTTAGCTCCTGACATGGCACTCATAGAACCTGAGTAACGACGGGCTTTTTGAAGAGCTACGTCATCTGCATCTTCATCGAGCTGCTCCAAACCGACTGCGTCATCACCAGCACTCAGTACCTAGAGACGAAAGTGAAGAGCGTGTGAGTCGTAGCAGCAGCACTTCTTGCTTGATGTATAGGGGAAAAGGAAAGTAGAAGAACCTTTCCGAGAAGTTGAAGCTGATCATCAAGACGATGGTAAGATAACTCAGGCCCAGAATCAGCAGGTGGCAAACTTGTGATCACCTAATACAGGAACAGGTCAGAAGAGAGAAATTCTGAACGATCGATGTATCCAGAAGAAAAGACAGAATGACATGTATACTTATCAATGGCTATGCCAAGAGAAGGTACCTTAAAGCTATAACCTTGATCGATCAAGAACTGTTGTCTTTTGGTTGAGTAGTACATTTCCTGCATTTCGACATTTGCTTGTAAGGTCATTACTATTAAAATTGTTGTATCCAAATTATAACATATATGAAGATATCAGAGGTCAACAGAAACTAGCAAACAGAAAAGGATTCTGCACCTGGGTATCTGTTGAGACGAGGGAGTAAAAGAACGCATTATACTCCTCTTTACCTCCTGCCATCCTATCTTGATGCCGCCCCTGCAAACGCGCAACAATGAGATAAACACAGCTGGATTTGGAAACATGTAATGAAATCTAGGGCTTGCATTAGTTCACGTGTTGGGTAAGAAGTTGCAAGATCTAGATATCAGTTCTCATACTTGACACAGGGTTTTCTTATAGGATATATATATTTCCACAGAGGTCAGATATTGATTACACGCATGCATTTCCCTAGAGTAAGCAACTTCAACTTATTATCCTGACGAAAAGACGTCCACAAAGATGAGACAAATATGAAAGTACTCGGTTGATATGCTTAATACCAGTAGGTACATCACAGTAAGCAGTATTAAAGAGTTCTGACTTCCTAGAAATGCTGGGATTTTCAATCCCAGTCCATTAGGACACACACTAAATATTTGACGTTATTTCCACTTTAAAACCACAGAAGGAGGTTTGTTTTTTCTTTTTTTTCTCTGGCGCAGGAGATGCTTATAGAATAGTCTGTTAGCAAGTACCTATTCCTACATATCTCAGGAGGAATTTCAACCTGAAAATAGCTAGGAAGAAGACTAAATATCTTCTCGTCATCTATATGGCCTTACAGAGCATAAAAACAACCTTGTTATTTGTATAAAGGATTTTACCTGGAGCATCACTTGCTAGAGATATTTTATCATGATTTAATCGGCATTTCAAGGGAGGCAAAATATTAATGAGAAAAAAACACACCTTGGCCCTGAGAATACGCCCTAGACGTTGAGCTTCTTGTCGTCTTGAACCAGCATGCGACGAAATTTGTATTATAACATTCGCCTCAGGAATATCAATGGAGTTATCACCCACCTGTAAACAAAAGCGGAGATCACAACATCAACAAAAGAAAAACTTTGAACGTAACACTTATACATAGGTAGCAAAAAAACTACTGTTTTTAACTGTAAAAGGCATAACGCAAATGAATATGGCATGACAAATTAGGGAATCCTGGTTCAGCACAAGCACAGAAGCAATGTTCATAGATCTCAAGGGAAACACACACACACAAAAACATTGTGTGCAAGTGTAAAGAGAAAGACAATGAACAATATTTGGAGGTCCACAATCAATACATTCAATGAATGAGAAGTACTCAAAAGAAAAAAAGAACTTTGTGGTACACAACTCGCAACATCCATCCAAATCACCAAACTAGTGATCTTAAGAATCTGCTTTAACACAATACCTTGGAAAGGAATATGGTGTTAACTTCCTTGCTAGTTTTAAATGCATCAAGAATTTTAGTTCTTTCAACGTGGCTGCAAAACAAGAAAAAGCCCCCATCAAGACATTTTAAATGGAAACCAAAAGGCATCTAAAGTCTAGGTTGCTGGACTCTTCAAAAATGTTGTTGGGTGTGTGCCGGATAGTCCTTAAGCCATGCAGTTTTGGAGGATCCGACACAGGTGCAGTAACATTTTTGGAGAGTCCAAGCAATATAGCGTAAAATAGCAAAGCGACATAAAATCATTGAGATGGCATCTTGTGTAAACCTGGTAGCACCATAGATCATAGGTTTCCGAAGCTTCATTGCATACTCGGTAAGTGCAAAAAGATTGTCGGCGAAGACAATGATCTTGTCCCCACGCTGCTGTTCATGAAAGCGGATAAGAAACTCACAAGCCCTGAACTTATTTGGGTTCATCACATAAAGTGCCTGGAACATCACATGGATATGAGAGTTAAAAGAGAATATGACCATATGTCAAAAGGAAGGGGTGAACTCAAAACAATATTACAGAAAAGTCGCCTTGTAGAAATCAAACCAACATGAATTTGAGAAAGAGAATTTAAAATCCACATTTATGGAACACATTGATAGCTAGAAATTGCAATTTCCATTCCATAGGCCAAGGTCAAGTTCAGTCCCTTTTGCTCATCGGTGGGGGTTCTGATGATCACTGTTTTGGAAACTGGACATCGAAAGACGGAACTGAAATGGAAAACAAGTGAGGTTGCTAAGTGACAATACCACTAGACTTTCAAATCAAGAAGTTGGGAGTTCCGGTCACTAAGGGAATAAACTGGGAAAGGGCCACTATTGTCCCCAGGGAAGGGGGTTTTGATGGTGGACTTCATCAAATGGGAGAAGAAAAAAAGAAATAACTTCAACACGCAAATGCTGCTGAGCAATTGAGGAGCTTACCTTGTTTGATTCTCACACTTTTGATACTTGTCCCAGGGGGAACATTTTCTCATATAACTCCCACTTACATTGGGATACAGGAGACACATATATGCAAGTAAAACACTGAAATCTCTTATATGATTCCCACATACAAGGAAGAAGACAAATAGACTGCCAAATTTGGATTTTAACAATATGGGTAATATAGAAGATTGGCAGGGAAAGAACAAGAAGAAAATTAAGCACTCGGAAGTTCCATGTCTCATCCTTCTTAGCCTTTTAGTGCAACATATAGAATGTCTATGATTGTAGAGCTTCTTAGATTTCTCAGTTATCTCTAAGACTAGAGTAGGTGGAACCCCAGTTTTTGGAAGGTTCCTGGATATGGAGATTGAAATAAAAAAGGGCAGCCCGGTGCACTAAAGCTACCGCTATGCGCAGTGTCCGGGGAAGGGCCCCAGCACAAGGGTGTATCGTTCGCAGCCTTACGATCTTTGTGCTTCTTTCTTTTGTCTATACAAAGTGCTCACTCACTAATCAAGAAAAGACTACTACTCCATACTTTGCACACTTGCACACAATCATGTAAATAGTGAAACTACGAGTTTTTCTCAGCATCAAGATTTCTCATTAGGCTGTTCCACAAAATGATATCAATTTTGATAGAACTGTCACAAAAATAAAATAAGAGATCTTCATATGTTCTAAGGTCCAAACTGCGCTCCTCAACGAGATGAACAACCAAAGGAAATTTAGTCAATGTAATGTCATCAAACGTTGCATTGGAAGCATTAAGAATGGAACAGTTCCAAAGGATTACATACTTGTCGCTTCTTTGAGTTCTCTTTTTTCAAATATTCAGCAAAGAATTCCTTCGTCATAGGACACCACACCTCAGCACATTGTACATTTGCAATAAATCCTCCTTTCACTAAATCCAACCAATTTGCTTCATACAACTTGGGACCAATAAGAAAGTTCAGATCTGTGATCCTTTCGTCTTCTCTGACAAGCGTAGCTGTCGAGTACGCCAAATTGTCCATTAAATTTTGTGAAATAGCAAACAATATTAAAATTGCAATTTGCAAGAACTCTCATTCAGAAGTACGTACCAGTAAGCCCAAGTTTGCAGTGTGATTTCGTGATACTAATAACCTTTCGAAACATATGTGCAGGAACCACGTGCACCTACATAAATGCCAAGAAAGAGACCCTTATAGTTATGCCCGTATACATTCAAAGTTACCTTTAATATCTACTCTCAAAGCTGAAATTAACCTTTGGTAAAATATTATGCAACATGCATTTCCCACAAGATACTTGTACTGAACCAGAACTTTTTTGTAGAAAAAGAGAATCATCCAATTGCACATAGCACACCAGTGGAGAAAGAAAAAAATACATTATAAACATTCGAACAAATACAGATATATTATTTTAGAATAGATCAATTTTCACATATCAGCAATTACTATTAGTTTCCAAATAAAGGAAATTAGTGAGACGAAATTGACCATTATTTATTGGCAACAACTAAGTGCAAGAGTTACACAGAATGGGAAACCCCACCAAGAAATACTTAATCGATAAAGCTATCATATTTCTTTACATCAGATAGTGTATACTCCCTGAGTTTCATTTTTCTAAGCTTGACTCTGCCCGAATTTTAAGAATGTCAAGTAGACTTTTAAATCATGTGTTCTTGAACTAAGAAGTGTATAACATACCAATAATACAGTGAATCTTATGGTCTTAACATGCTATGTCATTCCATAAGACAGTGTCACTAAAGGTAAATAGGGAATATTGAAACTAAAAACTTACTATACAGAAAGGTGCCTTTTTTAAAAGAAACTAAAAAGGAAAGTGAAATGTATATATTGAAACAGCGAGTATGCACGTGTGTGTGTGCACGCGCATCTATTTCCATGTGTATCTGTACGTATGTATGTACGAATCATTTTATGTTCTTCCTTAAACAGAAACAAAAACGGATATGATATTCCTGCTATAAGGACAGCATTCAAAATAAACTATTGTTTTGCATTAACCTCGAAAAGCCTGTATGTATGAACCATTGTATGTTCTTCCTTGAACAGAAACAAAAACGGATATGATATTCCTGCTATAAGGACAGCATTCAAAATAAACTATTGTTTTGCATTAACCTCGAAAAGCAATATACTGGATACTTATTTGAAAGGCAAAATGACCTTCTGGATCCCTGTACTATGGCAGTTTTATAAGTTGGACACTTCTACTTACATGTTTGTCATCTGAACCCTTGAACCCATCAAAAAGCAACATTTTGCACCCTTTGACCGTTGACCTTGCCTATGTGGCAAGGTCATGGTGTCTAGGACAAAGAGAGTGTAGCCACTCGCCTGGGGTGAGAGTGGGGGTCAATTTTTGGTCAATTTTACATTAAAATAATTAAAAAAAAAGGGGTCCTTTTTTTTTCCTCCATCTTTTTAAATTTAAAAATCTTTTTAAAAATTTAAAAATATTTTTAAAATTAAAAAAAAAAAAAAAAGGATCCTTTTTTTCCCTCCATCTTTTTTAATTTAAAAATATTTTTAAAAATTTAAAAGTAATTTAAAAATATTTTAAAAAATTAAAAATATATTTTTCCCTCCCCCCCCCCCCGCCCCTCCCCTCCCCTCCCCACCCCACCCCCACCCCCAGCCCCCACACCCCACCCCAACACTCTTCCAGCTCCCCCTCCCCCCACACACGTTCACTTTTTATTTTCCCTCTCAATTCAATTCTTTTCATTTTTTTAATTAAAATTTAAATTCGAAATCTTTTTATTTTTTTGGGATTACAATTTAAATTTAAATTGAAAGCGAGTGATAGTGAATATTGAAAAAAATTAGTGAATTTCGCTTGAAAAAAATTAAACTTTTTGTGAATTTGTTAAAGATATTCAAATTTAAAAATCAAAAATTTATTATGTTTGTATATATGAATTTGTAGTTAAAAATTTAAATTAGTTGAAGAAGAATTTTAATTATTTGGAATGGATTTGATGTTTATTTGTGAGAAAAAATAAAAACATGATTATTCAAATTTTTCTACAATTTATAAATTTTTCATATTTAATTAAATTAATTTTAATATTTAATTTATTATGTAGCATTTTAAAAATGACTTGAAATTTAATGTAATATTTTTTAATTTTTTAAATGACGTGGCAGACGTGGCAGCTGACATGGCAGCTGACGTGGGGGAGTGTGTGTTACACTCATCAAAAAAGGGTTTAAAATGTTCCTTTTTAGTGGGTTCAGGGGTCCAGATGACAAACATGTAAGTAGAAGTGTCCAACTTACAAAACCAACGTAGTACAGGGGTCCAGAAGGTCATTTTGCCTATTTGAAAGGCACAACTTGAAACATTGCAAGACCAGACATTTACCTCATCCATGAGTAGTAAACCCCATTCTCTATTTCTTATTTCTTCAATGATCTTCTCAGATTCTTCAGAACGTTTGCCACCAAAAGCAACCATGTTATATGTTGTCACCACCACACCGACATTACCACGGAATCTTTCTTTGCTGTCAGATGTGAAACGACATATCTGCTCTTCTCGGATAGTAGACCACAACTTAAACTGGAAAGCCCATTGATCCACAGACACAGCATTTGTTGCTAAACACAGGCAGCTCTTTTTTATTCTGCTTGCTGCAGAAACACCTACTAAAGACTTTCCGGCACCACAAGGCAGCACTATAATTCCAGATCTTGCTCTTCCTGAAGCATTCAACATACCATTGAACCACAGACAGTAGCATTAAATCTATCAATCAACTATGACATGGTACCACAGCCTCGAATACCACGAATCAATCAATCAAATTTTGGCTTTTGTATCCTTACCATTTCCAAACATCTTACTAAGACTCTTCTCTTGATAAGGCCGTGGCTGTGCTTGAGGCTTTAACTCCATATCAAGATCAGGATTAACCTGCAATTTTCAGAGGGCATTAAGCAGAAATACTTGGCCATTTGTAGAAATTATTGATAACACACACACCAAAACTATTTGCCAACAACTAACAATACAATGATGCGAGATAATCTATTGCTCAAATTTTCTAATATTCAAGACCAAATATTTGATTGGCCGCTATGGATCCGGCAATGGCTTTCAAATCACATGGTGCAATACTACTCCCATGCCATTTTAGTTACTAGCTCAAGCAACTTATTCATGTCATCCCTGCCTAGCCGTCCAGTACTCCCTCCATTTTTTTTTTCTACTTATGTTAAATTGGGGGTAGGGGAAGGGAAAATGGAGAGGGGATTACAATGTGGGGAATCAAACCCTCACCAACAAGGTGGGAGTTTAGGTAGCCAACCAACTGAGCTACTACCTCCATTTCCTTTTATGTAAAGGTGTTCGGATGGCACAATATTTATTACATGTTAATAAAAGTGGAATAAAACATTAAAATTGAGTCGAAAAGAGTGAAATATCAGATCAAAGTTTTAATTGGGAATCGTTTAATGCATTTAAATTCTTGGAAGTTGCATCAAATTAGAATTGTGTCAAACATTTTGGAGCATGCCAAAACGTAGAGCATAATATAAATTGAAACTGAAGGAGTAATTAGTATCTTGAAATACTACAAACCATGCCAACAATATATACATATAGAATACCAAAGGTGGACCCCCCTCCCCACCAACCACCAGTTCAATTTAGCCAAATGCCAAGTGCTCTTTAGCATCTAAGATTCTTTCTTCACTGCACATTCCTCTGTCTAGCATCTTGATTGGAAAACAAAAGCCTCTTTTGATATTTTAATTATTAAAATTTTCTTCTTCTAGGCAAAAATAATTCTTCACCAAGAGAATCTAATTTCTATGTTAACAGTAGGAAAGATTCCCCATCAGCTAAAGTACTCATTGTCCACCATGATTGGGAAAAAAAAAAAAGCAACTCACTGTGTCATTCCTGAAGTCATACTCCTCCATCATCGGATAATTCAAAGCATTTGGTAGACACCGCTGCTTCACATTTTCAACCTGTTCATATACAAATTGGAAAACTGTCATCTTCTAAGAGGGGCCAAAGAAAGTTCTGCGTTCACACACAAATATGTTCTAACACCAGAGAAAAAGTCTCCAGCAAGAGCAAGCATACATATTTTCTTAGCGTGACTTATCTCAAACCACAAGATACAGCAGATAAATGGGCGATTGTAGCTCCCTAAGAAGATACTTGGAGGATACCGAAGCACAAATATCAAAGTGAAATGGCACAGATAAGGAAAGTTTGATTAGCATCTATTATGTCTTTAAGTAACTGTAATAAGTAGTGAAAATGAACTGTTGCATTAGAGTCTGGTCCTAGAAATACTGTAAACCAGTTGATTGGGCAAACCACCACTTATTCACAATATCCAACAGCATCATAATTGGAGTGACTCAAGTCATATCCAGCAGTATCGAAATTCCACACATCATACTTTAGTGCAAAAACTAGCTCCAAATAAGACGGCCACATATCAGGGAAACAGCAAAAAGATGGGGAGAAACACCTAAACATCCTTAGCAGCTGAAAAGACGACCATGCTAGCATTTGTATTGGTTTAATTGACATAATTAAGATGGTTTATCAGCAATGAGTAACTTCATACGAAACCACAAGAAAACTGGGAGAACTGGATTCGAAATACTATAATCAGCAGTTAGCTTGTTTCATGAAAATGATTCAACTTATTACAATGGCATCTGACACCACAGACTCCCATCTCTGCCAGAAGATGGTAAAATGAGACCTTATTGCAAAGCATTAAATTGTTACCTGGTCAGGGTTTATTTCAAATGAATGAGTTTCTTTTTCTTCAGCCGCAGCTGCCACATCTACTTCGTTTATCAACTCATCATGTCCACCTTCAATTTCATTCACGGGTTTGCTTACAGTAAACCCATCATTTCCATGCATCCCCTATTCAATGCAGGCAAATTTCTTGATAACCATTACAGACTGCAAAACAAGCAACTCAATAATGTTGAACACAAACCTCAGACGAAATCCTAGCTTTTGCTATGATGTCATCCGCAAGCAATCTTTTCAAAACCTAGAGATAATCACATCAAATGAATCAATTTAGCAGTAGGAATCCTCAGTGAACCTTATAGTCAAATA
Source organism: Capsicum annuum (assembly GCF_002878395.1). Classification (NCBI taxonomy): domain Eukaryota; kingdom Viridiplantae; phylum Streptophyta; class Magnoliopsida; order Solanales; family Solanaceae; genus Capsicum; species Capsicum annuum. The sequence continues at coordinate 3,292,821 of NC_061111.1, forward strand.
TCTTAAATTAAAGCATTGCCACTATATAGCTCATTATCTTGCCTCTGGAAATGGAGATTCAATGAAATACCGATTCTTCTTAAGTACAAGCTTCACTTTTCCATAATTAGCAGTAGAAGCATGAATAAAATCAATCATCTCTTTGGGAAGCTTGGTCTTTGACAATTTGCTCAAAACAGCTATTATAGTTTCAGTTTCAAGACCAACTGACACAGCTGCATACAACGAGTGAGGCGTCAAGTTGTACTCATGCATCGACTCCGGCCTACAAAATAAAAGTAATTCCATTAACCCTCTCCAAACATCCAGAAACAAACAAGAACATAGGTTCCAGATTGTCAGACACAAAAAAGGTACCTGCAAACAGGCTCAGCAATAGCAATGAGAAAATCATAGGCTTGCTTATATAATGGAGAGAAGGTTTCAAGGAAAATTCTTCCATCTGCGCAAGCCCACAATGGACGATTCGCATGATCGGGTTTGAGTTCCAGTTTAGTGAAATCCATCTTCTTCCCTTCCCTCTCACCTATTTTATAACAGATTCAAATGTTTCTACATCAATTGAGTTTAAACATAACACAAATGTATCATATAAAGCATCACCAAGTGTAATTATAAAGTGCGGCAATGGTTATACAACAATAACAATAGCATACCTAGTGTAATCCTACAAGCGGAATCTAGGGAGGATAACATGTACAACCGTAGAAATAGTAACACTAATACATGATACTCCCTCGGTTTCAATTTGTTTGTCCTACTTTCCTTTTTAATTTGTTTCAAAAAAAATACCTCTTACCATTTTTGGCAATTCTTTAATCCTAGCCTTGCATGTGGCATGGTTAACACTACAAGATTAAAGGATATTTTGGTACATTTCACATGTCTTTTAGCTTAAAACCGCAAGATTTAAAAGTTCTCTTTACTTTCTTAAAACTCCATGGCAAGTCAAAACCAGACAAGCAAATTGAAATGGAGGGAGTAGTAGTTTCCAAATAAGGCTTTATACTTTTATACACATATATAGTCTGAGCCTAGCTTTATTAACCCGATGTTCTATCAAAAACAACCTCTCTATCTCTACGAGTCGATGATAAAGTCTGCATACACTCTACCCTCCCCACACCCTACTTATGGGATTACACTGGGTATGTTATAGTTGTTGCCTTTATATATAGTTCGAGTCTAGCTATTTAAGCTAAGATTCTATTAAAAACAACCTCTCTATCTCTGTGAGGTAAGAATAAATTTTGCACACACTCTATCCTCCCCATACCTATAGTTGTGATAGGTTGTTTTCGCTTATTGGTGGAAATTGTTGTGTTGTTCTAGCTGCTAGACCGGATAGGGTGTTTTGTGCGTGACTGTTATTTCCCTACTGTTGCCTTGTTTGTTTGCTTGTCTGTTTGGGGCCTTATTTTGCTCTGTGAGTAGTGGCGGTGGGGGTTAATGGTGGAATAGGGTCTTGTCCGCAGGGGCTGGGGCAGGGGGTCGTTTTGGGAGGGGGAGAAGAGGGGAGGGCTGGGGTGGGTGGGGGGTATAGGTCGGGTGTTAGGGCTGGATCGGTGAGGGGTGGCAGAGGTAGGCAAGAGGCGAGAGGCGAGAGAGGGTAGGTTGAGGGTAGGGTCTTGGAACATAGGGACCCTTTAGGGTAAGTCTGTTGAGCTAGTGAAGATTCTTAAGAAGAGGAGGATTAACATTGCGTGTGTTCAGGAGACTAAGTGGGTAGGGTTTAAGGCTAGAGATGTGGATGGGTACAAGCTGTGGTACTCGGGGAGTGAGAGGCGTTGAAATGGAGTGGGCATCTTAGTGGATGAGGAGCTTAGAGGCCAGGTGGTGGAGGTTAGGAGGGTCAGTGATAGGCTAATGTCGATTAAGTTGGTCATTGGGGGGGTTACGTTGCATGTGTGTAGTGTTTATGCATCGCAAGCGGGCTTGGACTAAGATGTGAAAGCGAGTTTTTGGGAGGCTCTAGACGAGGAGGTGAGAAGCATGCCTAACTCGGAGAAGATTGTCATAGCGGGGGGACTTTAATGGGCACATCGGGGTTTTACCGGGAGGCTATGATGGTGTGCATAGGGGTTTTGATTTCGGGGATAGAAATGGTGAGGGAGCTGCCCTATTGGATTTTGCGAGGGCTTTTGGGTTGGTGGTAGTGAACTCGAGCTTTTCGAAGGAGGATCACCTGATTACCTTCGGAAGCACAATAGCCAAGACTCAGATTGATTTTTATGCTGCTTAGGAAGGGGGATAGAGCGTTTTGTCATTCCGAGTGAGTATCTTTCGACCCACCACAGGTTTTTGGTGATAGACTTGATAATCAAGAAGAGAAAGATGAGAAGGGTCGGGGAGGGTCGACCTAGAATTAAGTGGGGAAGCTTGACACCATTTAGTGCGCTGGAGATAGGGGAGAAGGTGGCGGAAATGGGGGTGTGGGAGTGCAGGGGAGACGTGGATGTTATGTGGGATAGGGCTGTCAGCTGCATCACGGTGACTGCTAGAGAAGTGTTGGGTGTTTCGAGGGGCCGGGCAGGCCGGCATAAGGGGGACTGGTGGTGGAATGAAGAAGTTAAGACAAAAGTGGAGATTAAGAAAGGGGCGTATGTTAAGTTGATTGAGAGTAAAGAAGAAGATGAGAAGCGGGCGAATAGGGAAGTGTACAAAGTGGCAAAGAAGGAGGCTAAGTTAGCAGTTACGGTTGCCAAGACAACAACGTTTGAGAGTTTGTATGCGGGGCTTAAGGAGAAAGGCGGGGAAAAGAGATTGTATAGGCTGGCTAAAGCTAGGGAGCGGAAGGATCGTGACCTCGATCATGTGAAGTGCATTAAGGGGGAGGATGGTAGAGTTTTGGTGGAGGATGTCCACATTAAGAGGTGATGGCAGGAGTATTTTCGTGGATTGTTAAACGAGGAGGGGGACAAAAGCATTCGGTTAGGGGAGCTGGAGCACTCAGAGGAAAACCGGAATCTCAGCTACTGCAGACGTTTTAGGGTTGAGGAGGTCAGAGAGGCTATTTGTAGGATGCGGAGGGGTAGGGCAACAGGGCCGGACGAAATTCCGGTGGATTTTTGAAAGTTTACTGGTGGAGCAGGTTTAAGGTGGTTCACTGATCTGTTTAACGACATTTTCAAGTCTGCGAAAATGCCTGAGGCTTGGAGATGGAGTACTATGATTCCGTTATATAAGAACAAAGGTGACATTCAGAGTTGCAACAACTATAGGGGTACTAAGCTATTGAGTCACACTATGAAGATTTGGGAGAGGGTGGTTGAGCGGAGATTGAGGAGGGTCGTGTCCGTTTCAGAGAACCAGTTTGGATTTATGCCTGGTCGCTCGACGACAGAGGCAATCCACCTGGTGAGGAGCTTGGTGAAGCAGTATAGGGATAGGAAGAGGGATTTACATATGGTGTTCATCGACTTGGAGAAGGCGTATGACAAAGTCCCTAGGGAGATGCTTTGGAGATGATTGGAAGTGAGAGGGGTCTCGGAGGCGTACATCAGAGCTATTAAGGACATGTACAAGAAAGGGAAGACTCGGGTGAGGACGGCGAGAGGAGACTCAGAATATTTTTCGGTCGAGATAGGGTTGCATCAGGGATCGACTCTCAGTCCGTTTCTGTTTGCGCTGGTGATGGACGTGTTGACGCGGAGTATTCAAGATGAGGTGCCTTGGTGTATGTTATTTGCAGATGATGCAGTGCTGATTGATGAGACGCGGGGGGTTGTGAATGCAAGTTTAGTAGGCTAAGTTAAAGATTTGGAGGCAAACTCTTGAAGCTAAGGGGTTCAGGTTGAGTAGGTCTAAGACGGAGCATATGGAATGCAAGTTTAGTGACTCGAAGCAGGAGGACGGAGTGGTGGTGAGGTTGGATTCCCAGGATGTTTGTAAGAGGGATAATTTTAAGTATCTCGGGTCTATGATTCAGGGGAATGGCGAGATTGATGAGGATGTCTCTAAACGTATTGGAGCAGGTTGGATGAAGTGGAGGCTCGCTTCGGGAGTGTTGTGTGATAAGAAAGTGCCCTTAAAGCTTAAAGGTAAGTTCTACAGAGTGGCAGTCCGTCCGTCCATGTTGTATGGTGTTGAGTGTTGGCCAGTCAAGAACGCCCACATTCAAAAATTGAAGGTAGCGGAAATGAGAATGTTGCGTTGGATGTGTGGACTTACTAGAGAGGATAGAGTTAGGAATGAGATTATCTGGGAGAAGGTAGGAGTGGCGTCGGTGGAAGACAAGATGCGGGAGGGAAGGCTGAGATGGTTTGGGCATATGATAAGGAGGGGCACGGATGCCCCAGTTTGTAGGTGTGAGAGGCTAGCTTTAGATGGTTTCAGGAGGAGTAGAGATAGGCCGAAGAAATACTGGAGAGAGATGATTAGACTTGACATGAAGTTGTTTTAGCTTACTGAGGACAAGACCCTAGATAGGAAGGTGTGGAGGTCGCGGATAAGGGTAGAAGACTAATGCGAGGGTGGGTTGTATCTTGTAGTTAGGGAGCTCTTGCGTAGCCGGGTTAGTAACCCTAGGACTGTGTCCATTGGTAGGAGCTGCTAGTGTATACTATTATTACCAGGTGGGTCCTTTTCTTATTTCTTATTTTCATATTACTCTTATTTTCGTGTCTCTCGTATTTCTATTTTTGTTAGTCCTTATTTCTTATTTCGGTTATGCCACCAATCCTGTTTTCGTGTATTACTTTGATCTTGCTAACTATTCTTTATCTTGAGCCGGAAGTCTATCGGAAACAACCTCTCTACTTCTTCGGAGGTAGCGATATGGACTGCGTACATTTTACCCTCCCCAAACCCCACTTGGTGGGAATTCACTGGGTTTGTTGTTGTTGTTGTGTACCCTCCCCATACCCCACGTGTGGGATTACGCTAGGTATGTTGATTTTGTTGTGAATTGTGATATATAGTCCGAGTCTAGCTTTATTTAAGCCGAGTTTCTACCGGAACCAACCTCTCTATCTATACGCAGTAAGAATAAAGTCTCTCCAGACCCTACTTGTGGCATTACACTAGGTATGTTGTTGTTGTGTTGACGTTATATATAGTCCGAGTTTAGCGTTATTTAAGCCGAGTTTCTATCAGAAACAACCTCTCTATCTCAACGAGACAAGGATAAGGTCTCGGTAAACTCTACCCTCCCAGACGCAACTTGTGTGATTACACAGGGTATGTTGTTGTTGTTATATAGAGTTGGAGTCGAAGACAATGGACGATACACTATATTCTTGATCCACTTAAATGTAAAGATAGAGAGTAATACTACCATCATGAAAATCATCACCCCCTTCTTCATACTGATCATCAGCAGCAGCTGAAGCTCTATATTCCTCCTTCATCACCAAAAAAACAAAATTTAAGAAATAAAAATACAATCTTTATCAATTTATATTTCAACATTACACCAAATTAACATATTAAATTAGCTGGGAAATCAATTAAAACCTTAGAAGCAAACTTGATCTTCTTACTTGGTCGACCTTTCTCACCTGAATTCAATAACAATTTTTCAACAAACTACACATACAAAGCTATACATACAAATTTAAAAAAAAAAAAAAAAAAAAAACAAATTTTTTTTACTAATTTTTGGGGATTTTTTTTATTTTTTTTGAAATGAAAAAAATACCGTGTCCGTGATGACCCATTTCTGAAATGGTTGTAATTTGATTGTTGAATCCCAAATTTGAGCTTGGAGATATTCTCTCTGTGGTTTTATAGAGTTGTAATGGCGGTTTTGAGGTAAATTGGCAAATACTTAATAAGTCTGGGTGCTTAGGAGAAATATATACTTTTTGGAAAGGGGAAATTTTTGGGTATTGTTATTGTAACCCCTGATTTTTTAAAAAGTTACAGTTACACCCTCAAACTTAAGACAAAAGAATTACATGTTTTTTTTTTTTTTCAAAAAAAGAAAAAGTGTATGTTGAAAAAGTATTTTCCTTCATAATACATTTTTCACTATTTTTTGGAGTATAATTTTACTTGAATGGTGAATGATTTTCGGAACAATCTCATTATCTTTACGAGGTAAGACTAAGATATATAAGATATATAAGAGTATTTTTTATTTTTATGTATATATATAAATTTTGAAATTTCTAAACACAGCATTAGATAGTAATATGTTACTTGTATACCGTACCTTCTCCAGGCAGGGTATGTTGTTGTAATTTAGAAAATTTAAACTTCAGGTTGTTTGGATTGACTTTTAATAAGGAACTTATAAACCAAAAGTCAAAAGTCATGAGTTGATACTACCCTATTTTTTACTTTTAACTTATTTTGACACTTTTTTACCTTGCCAAACACCCACGTGCAGGTTTGAATTTTAGGCACTATAATTTTATTTTACGAAATAAATTTTGGATAATCATATACCTGTTGTTGCCGTGCACAATATTTTTTTCTTGATATTGTAATTATAATTGAGACATCTTGAACATTGAGTTGATTGTTTAGGAATCATACGATCACAATTCACAACATATTTTCTTTCTTGATATTGTAAAAAGCTACTACTTCCTGATACTTGAGAAATACTATTTGTTCTCCTTACCAGACATCAGTAATTTGTGAGAAAATACTTATTTTTTGTGAAAGTATTTTATGGAAAACATTTTCAATCGAGCCAAACACGCCCACTCTAGCAAATTGACATAAATAGAGAAGGTAAATCAGTAGACAATCAAAATCTGCTATGATTTTTCTTCAGTAAAAAGCACACAAAGCCACATCAACCTAATTCTTGAACTACCAAAATGAGATGCAACCAGTGGCCAGATTGTCACATTTACAGAAAGTAGAATCAATGTTCTGTCCTGAATTTCGGGTTTAGCGCGTTTTGATCAGCCCTATACATAGTTTTTCTTAAAGGACACCATGTACAGTCTCAGAATGAAAAGCCGGCAACTTCTTCATCTTCATCTTCGTCTATGGCATCTTCATCGTCACTGAAAACCCGGATGTCATCTTCCTCTTCTTCATCCTCCTCGTCCATCATAGCCTTGTCCTTCCCTTTTCCATCCTTCAAACCGGTGCTCAATACTGCAGTTTCTCCTCTAGTTTTCTCCATATCTTTCCTCAGCTTTTCCATATTCTCCCTTCTGCGGTTTTCCTCTAATAGCTGCTTCTCCTCCCGTCTCTTGTCCAAGTCGGCCCTACAAGGAGAAGTTTGCAACAATAAGAAAGTGGACATAAAAGGATTTTAGCATATCCAATTATCAGTGGTATTTCAAGAAGTATAAACATTAAGTTTCAGGTACTGTAATACTTGTAGGTTTCCATGAACTCCTCAGCGCTGGCATCAATTGCCTTAAAAAAGGCGTCCATCCCAGCACCTGAAACTGCAGAGACTCCAACTGATCTGAGATTCTTGTAGAACTCCTCGAGTGCAAGAGAGAGGCTTCGAGTCAGAGTAGATGTGTAAGTGTTGTCCGCATCTAGTGCCGCATGAAACACCTCAAAATCTTTCATCCACTGCATTTGAAGTAGTAACATCACAAATCATAATTCCAGAAAAGCAGCAAACGAAAGTAAAAGCAAAAAAGGCTGAAAAATCAGTAGAATTTAATTGTGCACTCAACCACAACCACCCATTCCTCCCTTCTCTCTCCCCCCCTTCCCCTTGCACATGCACACACGCATATAAACATATTTTTAAATTGGTAAAAGGCTCATTATATTAATGTGCAGCAAAATGGGTTGCAAGTAGAATATATGAAAGATCAATCATGGTTTCCATGATAAAGACACACAACTGCACAACAATCATCATAACCAAAGGTTTACATGATGACACTGTGGTTTAGACTACTTAGCAAGCAGATACTGCACATAACAGGAACACTTTTTTTTGGGTGTACGGGCCAGCTTGCGCACACCTCGATTAATTCCATGGGGTCATCATTGGTTTATATTAAGTGCACAAATGGAATACTTTCCATAACAAACTTAATATGACTAATAGTGGAGACAGCCAGACCTTTCTCTTCCTCCCTGCGCTTTTCAAGAAAAAAAAAAACAGAGTCGAAGTTTGTCATGTTACCTCCAACGCAAATTCATGATTAGCTACATCCGTCTTGTTAAATGCCAACACCAACGGCAACCTTGTTTTGTAGAGGATGCTACAAGCATACAGCATATTGCTCATAAAAGTAGCTGGACTTTCGGATCGTGGTGTATCAACTACATATGTCACCACAGTGGGAAAAGTAGATGCAAAAGCTTCAGTGATAATTGCACCAGAGGCAGACCAAGTGAATATCTCAATCTGTCCAGGAGTGTCCACGAGAACGTAGTCCAATTGGTCTGCTCGTTTTTCAATAACTGATATCACCTGCAAATAGATAGAAGAGGCTGTTGTCTCGACAGAGCTAGAGAAATATAATGTATGTAAACCTTGAATCCCCTCAAATCCTGCAGGGTACTCCCCCTCTAACAAATGATGAAGAGAGAATTGGTGAAAAGAACAAATACTACAAATAAAACTTCAATAATAGATTTTATTGCTTTCACATCTTTCCACCCTACATTTTCAAAACCAAAGTAACTTTAACTGAGAAGACTATGATGCAATGTTTCAGCAAACTTTAGAGAAGCATCACTATTTGCTTCTACCATCTGGAAAGTCAAACCTGTTGTTCAGAAGAAAAACAAAAAGGTCCAAATCACGGTTTCTAGACATGAGTAACACACTGATACCAACACCATGCTGCACAAAAACTCTTTGAAATAAGAGAAAAAACAAAAAGGTCCCAAATCACGGTTTCTAGACATGAGTAACACACTGATACCAACACCATGCTGCACAAAAACTCTTTGAAATAGGAGAAGAAAATGACTAATCAGCTGATCCAGAGAATTTCAGTTTGTTGCAGCAATCAAAATGTAAAACTAGTCAAACACATCTTTCTAACTAGCCAGAACATTGGACCTCAATACATATAGTGCACTCACCAGGTATCCTCAAGTTTTGAATTGGAAATGGGTTTTTTTGACATAACTAATGTAAAAGCAACAACAACAACATATCCAGTATATTCCCACAAAGTGGGGACATAACTAATGTAAAGGAAAAACAGAAAACCAAAGCCATTGAAGAACTGATTAATCTAGGTTGACCAACTTCAAATTCCTTATCAATAAACCGGAACCTAAAGTATATGATTGAACATAATGAGATATGATACGATCTACATTTGGATTAGACTTATTAATCAAACAGCTCTAGTAATAACTTGAAGATTAAAATCTGGATAACGTAAGTGGATTGGATGAAATTAGGTAACATATTCAATTCACTCCCAGAAAACATGGTCCAAGTGTTTGAGGAACAATTTTATTACTGAGTGCATACAGTCCCATAAAACAATTGTTGACTGACATGCAAATCCACTAAAATTTACAGACTAATATCCCTTAGACATTCACTCGGTCCATTTTTCTATCACAACAAGATACCAATCCAAAGAGAAGACTTGTATACCATAAAAGATGCAAGAGGGAGGAAACTACAAAACAAGGTTTCTCTAGATCACATTAGTTCAAGAAAAAATAGACTGCATATAGATAGACCCTCAAACTTGGAACATTTTCTCAGTTAGACACCACAATTTTTATAGTGATCATCTGAACACCTCTATTTTGTAGAGCTGTATCTCGTGCACACCTGTATCTGTAAGACCGTGTGCATGACACATTACAAATAAAAAGAAACACAGGAGTAAAATCTCAAATTATGATTTGTATCTTTGAAATCGGGAAACTAGGAAAAAAAGACAGTGAATTTGAATCTGGAAAATTGTGTTGAATTTTTGTTAACACAGAAATTACAACAACAACATACCCAGTGTATTCCCACATAGTGGGGTCTGGGGAGGGTAGAGTGTACATAGACAATACCACTACCTCGGGTGAAGTAGAGAGGCTGTTTCCGATAAACCCCCGGCTTAGGACCGATAACAGTATAACAAACACAAAAGATAAGTGCATATAAACTAGTATGGTCAAGCCATATTACCACTAAACAATAATATAGAGTACAACCATGAAAACACTAGTTACATGATAACCCCCACCCCAAAGACTTAACCAGCATGATGTTCCCTCAGATTCAGATATGAAAAACTATAAAAACTATGCCTCAATCACAAATTAGTTAGCAAATAAGATTTAGTCCAGAAATTAAAGATGTCAATTTTCCTCTTGCTAGAGCAGAATCAAGCAGTAAGTTAGAATGAAGGTCGCCTGAATATTGATGAAAAGGCGTCTTCCACAGGAACAGGAGAGATGTACAAAAATGTAGAGGAAAAAGGAAGGTACAAGAAACAAGTCAACTATATCAACAGGTAGACTGCCTCAACCGAATGGATTTAAAAAATCTGCATCAAATTGAAATACTTGCAACTCAATATGAATAAGAAATTAGAAATGTTCATCAATGCCTAACCATAATCAGGTTGGCTAGTCCTCAATGCTTCATTTATTTTCTTCATTAACCCTTTCAACAAGGGTAAAGAATAAAAGGCATCAACTAGACTGTAAGGTTATCAGTGAAAATGACCCTAAAAGTTGAAGACCAGAGCTCTTCCGGGAAGAGGAACACATTTAAGTAAAGCATCAAAACTCTTGCTGATTCAGTGGTTACAGCATCTGGAAGAAATCTGCACCAGGTCATCACAACGATGAAGTACCGCCACAAATATTTTACTTATCTACAAGACAATGGACAAGCAACTTCAGCAGTTGGCATTTACCAACTTGTTAAAATCTGCGACCTGTCGCACTTGTTAAAATCTGCGACCTGTCGCACTTACTTCTTTCCATGGTGTTATCATTTTGCTTCCAAAGCTTTTTTCTTTCATATGATCAAAACCAGAAAAACTTCAACTTAAGTTCAATTCCCCTCCTCAGCATTCACTTATTGCTGATCATAAAGCAGTGTATGAAAGTAAGAAAATTAGCCCCCCTTTACTCAACTAGATAAATGAACACCCTAACTTGATTTTCTTAGCACCCCTTTACACAACTTGATAAAAGTTAGAGAGTAAAAAGCAATGTGGGAAGAAACTCTATGTGGGAAGAAACTCTATGTCGGGTCATTTTAAGACTTTTAAGCGCTTAAAATTGACTGATAAATAAGTTGTATGCCATATCAGACTTCTATATTTACGCGACACATTCCTGCCTAGTTGAAGTGTCTATACGACCACTACCAAAACCAAAGTATCTAACGGACAACTTGTGCAAAGTTTAAGGGCTATCTATGTATTTACACAGGAAAGACAGGAAACGTCGTCTCACAGCCTATTCAATAAAAGAAAAAACAGATCACATCAAAATTTACCTCATCAAACTTTGTGGCAAACAAGTTCAGTGAAGTAAGAATTCCTCCATTTGGCCCAAGATTGAATTGCTTCATGACTTCCTTGTATCGAACGGTATCTCTAATATCAATATTTGCTCCAAATGGAAGGGTCAAGACAGCAGGATCAAGGTTCAAGACATAACCCCGAAGATTGGACGCCATTGTGTGGCAAACAAGCCGATGGAGAAACGTAGTTTTTCCACTACCTAATCGTCAACCAAAACAAGCGCTATATCACCTCTTCCAGTAAAAAATAGATCACAACAAACAACTTGGGACAAAGCTAGTATCTCAAAAACGGTATACATATGAATCCTTAAAGCAAACAAATAGGACTTTACCAGCCATCCCAACCACTATGATAATGACAGGCTTTTTCTTGAAAGGGAAGGATGATCCCTCAATATTAAGATTTTGCATCGACTTAGAGATATCATCATTCTCCTGAACCTATAACCAGAGAATGTATGCAGAAAAGGAGAATATTAGTTAAGGCCTAGCTTCCTCAGCCGTAATCAATCTGAAGAGTTGCAAAAGTAATCCAAATTAAGGATATTTGAAATCCAAATTAAGAATATTTGGAATCCAAAGTAATTTCTTAATTCAAATTGAGAAAATTCACCTTACTGTCAACTTGCATTGAACCCTCAGCCTCTTCTGGTACCTTTGCATCAATCTCCATTCAAGATAACTGCTAAGTCAGTGAAGCAAAGCCTTCTATCAACCTCAATGTAAAGTAATTAAGACCATATCAAGTGTAAAAAACAAAAAAGTAAACTAGAAAAGTAGAAGACAACGAAAAAATGGTGACAATTAATAAATGTTGGAACATCACAAAAGGCCAACACCAAATTCCATAAAGATTCTGCCGACGGCTACGGATAATAACTTTGAGTTTCTTTTTTTTTAATGAAAAACCTCAAACTAATGATCACTTTTGATAAAGCTCGAACTAGTGATATTGTTCTCAAACTAGTATGGAAACTTCTCAAATTCCAAATGGATCATTCCATTTGGAGTCTGATCTAGGATTTTGAGGTTTGGGGTGCAACTGTTTTGAACATAACCACGTTATTTATATGAATCAAATAAGGTATACATTTGGTTGGTTTGATATATTTTGGGCTATGATTCAGGGTACTCCTTTCAATTTCTAAACAAAAATCAATCTGAAAAAAAAGTTTGTATTTACTTTTTTGACACCCTAAAGCATTTTTTTCCCGATAAACCGTTGTGTCAAGGCCCGCTTTCGCTCCCTCAACTAATTCTATGGGTATGGGATACCTTTCACGGCAGCATCAACACATACCCAGATACCTGGTTATACTGTCCACCAAGGCTAGGAAAGATGAGAAGAATAACCTAATGTTTTTTGTCATTGCTGGGGTCTGAACCTGAGACCTCATGTTCTCAACTCAATTCATTGACCACTGGGTCATACCATACGGTGCACCTTAAAGCAATTATAAACTCTAATAATATTTAAAACAAAAAATAGTGTATTCTTTTAATCATTCCTAAATGGCTAGATTACTTAATACGCTGCATCGAATTTGCACCCATTATTATAGAAGTTCAAGTTACAACACTAGAACAAGCTAGATTACAAGCATTCAAAGATGAAAATGTTAAACACAAACCATAAATAGAAGCACAGATAATAACTAGACAGCATAGAGCACCGTAGAACAACTTTTTAACACCTCATTTATTTTTTAAGTTTCTTTTTGATAACCGTGGTGTCCGGGCCAACTTTCACGCACCTCGACTAAATCCACGGCATACCTTCCACCTCCCATTCAGCAAACCTAGGACAAATGGGAGGAATCACCTCATTTAAGTAGATAGACAAAAAAAAAAAAAGATAACACAAACTCTCAATTGAAGCTCATTGAAGAGTAAAATTTTCGCTCAAAACAGTTGAAAATTTTACTCTTCTTTTTTATAACCGTGGTATCCATACCAGCTTTCGCGCACATCAACTACTGAAACTTAAAAGCCAAAATTCAAGTCCTCTTTTTCTTTTCCTTATATCTTAATTCTGTACACTAATTTAACTTTATATATCAATATCATGTGAACATAATCTACAAATTTTTTACAAGATTTTCACTGAGCAAACTCATAATTTAACTTTATATATCAATAACATCAGCTCTATGAACATAATCTCCAAGCTTTTGACAAAATTTTCACTATAACAAGCTCTTAAGTAAAGCAAGCAAAGCTAGATATTCGCAATGGAAGAACCAACAAAAAAGGTCACCGGTACTTGTACTTTTTCAGAAAATGAAGAAGACACCGTCGGAGAATTGCAACCGTGAGCAGGCTGAAGGCGGTGGAGGAAGTGGTGGCGGAGTGGGAACAAGAGGGACGAGGAGGGTTTTGCTCTTTAACGGGGAGGGAAAATATAAAATGACTTTGGAAAAGAAAAGAGGGGAATTTACTTTTAAATAAAAAAAAAAAAGGAAAATGTGAGAATTAATTGAGCTTAATAAGCCCAATAAACAATAGGGCCTATTTGGAAACTATGGTTAAGGTAGTCGTTTGGTTGATAGACCGACTTTCGTGCCTATCGACTAAATTAATGGAAAAAAAAATAATATAAATATACATCTTAACATATTATATTTATATAAATATTTATTTTTATAGAATAATTATAAAAATCACAACTAATTATGTATATTCGTTTGATGTATCGGGAAGGTAATCATGTATCTTGACAAATTCAATATAGAAAAAAAAATATATTGAGGAGCTAATTACGTATCTCGACAAATTCAAAATCAAAATTTTCGATAATTATGCAAAATATCGAAGTTTTCTATAATTAAGTTACAAACTGTCAAAATTTATGTTGTTTTACTTAGCAACAGCAGATATCATGCAACTCTGTCCACCAACATTAAAAGAAATGTGAAGAATCACCTAATATTTTTATTTAAGAATTATAGTCTTGAGATTATGATTTTTAAATTAATTTAAAAGTGGAATGAAATAATTCTAAGCTTGAAGTGATGATGTGGGATATTTAGAATTAAGTTTGAGTGAATTTCTAATGTGTTTGATTTATAGTATTTCATCTTATTTTGATACTAGACGATCTATGCTATGTTTATTTGAGCTTTAAATAAAATTGATTATAAAAAAAGAATTATAGATAAATATGTAAATAAATTAAAATGTACAATAAATTTGTGTTGAGCTAATTTTGGAGTCAAAAGGGTTCGGTTGAGCAGGATTGAGATACAACGTTCAAAGTTTTAAATTTAATGATATAACGCATAAGATGAATATGGAAGCGAGACTCGATGCCTAAAGCTTATATCCAAAGTTTCATGTGATGAGAAAGTGCCACTAATATCAACAGGGTTGTGGTAGGGTGACAAGTACTCTTTATTATTAATCAAAACTCTCAAGTTCGAGCCCCCCTGCGTACGGAGTTGCCTTTGTTGAAGAGTGCTTTGTTCCCAATATGTTACTTCCCAACATGAATTTGAATTTAGTTGGATTCTAATATTAAAGAGTGTTTTGCTCCCAATATGGTACTACGTTGAAAATCAAAACAAGAAAAAATCACCAAAACTTAATATGGATAGAACGTCAGGTTGAAAATCAAAACAAGAAAGCATCACCAGAATTTAAAGATGAATTCTATAGAGTGGAGTATTGTAGAAGTTGAAAGTATTTAGTCACATTTTAATGTTGAAGAGTGTTTTGCTCCCAATATGGTACCAGGTTGAACACCAAAATAAGATTCACCAAAACTTAATGAGGATGTCGAATGCTGGGTTGAAAATCAAAATAAGAAAGTATCATCAAAATTTGAAGACAAATTCTATAGGATGGAGTATTACAGAAGTTGAATGTTACAGATGTGATGGGTGCGTGAACATAGTCGAAGAGATAGATTATAAATGAGGATTTTCAAAAAGGTGTGAGTGCTTTTGGGTGGAGTACAATAATATTTTGTTAACTTCATCATGTACATCAAGGGCAGAGTTACCCTTCGGATAGGGGTTCATCCGAACCCCTTTCAGCGAAAAATTATGCGATATACGCATGATTAATTTTTTTTTTATGTATATATAGTAGATGTTGAACCGCTTCGATTAATTTGTATGTTCACTTATGAATCCCTTAGTAAAAATTCTGGCTCCACCACTGATGTACATATGTATGTTCACTACAATACCTTCATTGTGAACATAATTTACAGATTTTTGAGATAAAATTGTCCTTTAATCTCATACAATATAAATATTTCCTTCCCTTTAATTTCTCATTTAATATTCAACGTTGTACTAGAAATCTGTTAATCCAGCTTTACGTTGCATGGAACCCATTTAAGAATCGCATTTTCTATCAAAAATATTTTCATATTTAAAACTAGACTAAAGTCTCTAATTACGAAAGAAACAACCTCATTCATTGCACCATATTCCACGGCATTCGCAGTGGCTAAATTTTAAATACATCGTACATACTGATTATTTGTCAAACTAGAAGTGCAAGGCCCGTGTCAGCACGGGCCCAACAATAGAACATGCGATTTGCAATTTTTAAGTTTTAGGATTTATGTTAGAATAAGAAGTTTGAGCAGTTGAATGTTTTCATTAGTATGATTGAACTCAGGGTATCACAAGCTTGTATCAGCATGGGCCCAATATTAAGATATTTTAATTATGTACGATTGGTTAGATTGATGTCAATGTGAATTATAAAACATAAATATACAAAACATGTTAACTACTTGATGGTATTTTTGAAGGAGCCAAATTATTTCACAAGATAATCATATATAACTTACTTATATAAATAACACAATTCTATGCATTTTGAAGTTAAGATCTTTAATCATATTACTGAAATTTGTTACATTAAGTATAAAATATGAGATTAAAATTACTACATAAAACTTGACACTTGTTGTATAAAATAAAGAATAATTGTTGAAAAAGATAAATGGTTATCAACTCGTTGCATATTACTTCACATGTGGGGTGTAACTAATAGGTTAATTAAAATTGCATTGTATTCCCCCACTAAGCCGACACAAACATCCTTTGCTTTCATTTTTTTTTTTATTTGTCAACTTGTTATTTGAAGTTAAAATTAATTTAATATTTTAAATTTAAATTTTAAGTGTTTTAAAAATTATATATATATATATATATATATATATATATATATAAACTATAAGTTACCATCTGTCATATTAATTTAAGTTATTTGATTTTGAGAACAGGTAAAATATACTTCAATAAATGTTTTATCGAACTTTGCTTTTGTATATGTTGTTTCCATTGAGACGCAGGAGTCTTTGTTAGAGTGTATAAAAGTAATTTTGAATAGAATATATTAGTAATGTTTACATTATTAATGTTTGTATTGTTTGTACTAATATTATTTCTTATACACTATTTAATGTGTTGTATTAAACTTGTCTTTTCAATCTTGATATATTTAAACAAAAGTTTTTTTTAAAAGAAGATTGCATATACATTCTAAATTTCATCCGAAATTTAGCACGGGTTCAATATATGCAATTTGTTTCTCAATTTATATGACACAAATAGAATTAGGATAACCAATCATACTTTTAATATGTATTTAGATAATTAAAGTTATTAACTACTATAATTTATAATATTTTTTATTTATTTTTCAAATAATATACATTATTTTCTTGTCCAAACTTTTGTGATATTAATAGTCAGTTATATTTATAAAATAATTTAAGTTCAAAATTTTTGTGATTTATAATACTTTTCTTCTATTATAATTAAGTGATACTAATACAACTTTGAGAGTCAACCAAATATTTTATATTTTTTTTAAAAATCCAAGTTGTTAATTATTGTGATTTATAATTTTTTTTATATATTTTTTTGAAATATATAACAAATTAATTTTTTTTTAGATATTTTAAGTTGTTAACTATTGTAATTTATAATACTTTTTATGTAATTTTTGAATAATATATGTTACTCTCCTTGTCCAGAGTTTTGTGTCATTGATAGATAATTATATTTTTTTAGATAATTTAAATTTTTAATTATTGTGCTTTATAATATTTCTTCTGTTCAAATTTAAGTGACACAATGCTTCATAGATGTCTTAAATGACTTACAAGGACTAATTAGAAGTGACAAAGCAAAATTACGATAAAAATACCCGTGAAAAAATTTAAGTGGATCTCATATAAGATGTCAAGTTAATTTAAAACATCAAGAGTTAATTTTTCATTTTTCTATCCATTTTACCTTTTTTATTAAATATTATTATTTTTTTAATACATAAATAATTTATAATAATTACTTAGAAGTGATATAGCAAAATCATGATTGAAGCAGCTGAAGCAGATATGTCATAAATATTTTTTTTAATAAATATTATTAATTTTTAATATATAAATGACTTATAATAATTAATTAAGGATGATATAATAAAATCACGGATTGAATATTATTAACTTTTCAATATATAAATGACTTATAATAATTTATTAGAGGCGATAGTTAAATTATGATTGAAGCATACGTGTCATAAATGCCTATTTTATTTTTTAATATTATTTTTTTAATATATAAATGGCTTATAATAATTATTTAGGGGTGATATAGGAATGTTGGTGAATTTTTAAAAATAAAAAAACACAATTATTAGGTTTATTTAGTTTAAATCATAATTCAATAGGTTTTAGATAAATCGAGAAAAATATCGAACTATTCAAATAAGTTATATGAGTAAAATACATTTTATATATTAAGTTTTTTAAAAATGAAATATTAAAATTTTTGCTTTTAGTTTGAGGTGATTAAAATAACTATAATCCAATAAATAATTAATGCTCAAAATTTTAATTAAAAATTCAATTAACTTGTAGGAATAGCATGCTCAATTCAATACAGATAATATCATTTGCATATACAAAAATAACCAATTATTATTATTTCGTAACGAATTATGTTTAGCCATATATAAGTAAAATCTTGTTACGTATTTTTCTTTAGTTTCTTTTTGTTGGTATATATTGACTTGGCATGAATTTTTTAAAAATATTTATTAAAAAAATTATTTTACTAAATTAGATTTATTATTTTTACATTAAAAATTTAAATTAGGCAAACTTGTATTTAATGAAACAAATAAGGAAGAAAGCAAATTATATGTTTGACATGAAATGTAAATAAAGAATAAAATGTATTTAATTATATTTATCATATTAATTATTACAATAAATTATTATCTTATTAATCAATTTACTTTAATATAATATATTTCAAACAATTATATATATATATATATATATATATATATATATAACCTAAATAAAAGTAGAATATAGATACTCACCTCCATCCTAAATACAATGAGAAATACAATTTTTATAGAACAATTATATCTTTTCAGAAAAATAGATAAATAAAAATAAAAAAATAAATTATAGATAGAGGGCCCTCCAGACCGCCACTGTGTGGGAATATATTAGGTTTGTTGTTGTTGGAGATAGAAGGCCTGAAAAGGAATGCAAGGTCAGAGAGCCATCTGCAGTGGCATTATGATAAATTTCTTAAATGATATTATATATAAATAATGAGAAAATAATGAATTTTATTTTAAAATTTTTGATAGATTCAAGCACAAAAAATTTTTAATCTTTAATTTATAATTTTTTTTAAAGATCCTTAACTTTGAATTTAATGTCAAATAAGTGAAAAGAAAAGAAATATCCGTTCCCAAAGTGGGTATAGAAATCCCCCGGGTTAAGCACCGGTTTGATTCAGCCACCGGTTTAATTTCCCCCTTTTCATTTTGACGACAAGCATTCCGTTTCACATTTCTCTCTCCCTCTCTCTATAAATACTAGCTCTGTTCTCTGTGCACCGGCAGCTCCGTCGACTGTCCGTCCGATCCAGATCATCAAAGGAGAAATGAGCGGTCACGATTCAAAATACTTCTCCACTACGAAGAAAGGAGAAATCCCTGAGCTCAAAGAAGAACTCAATTCTCAGTACAAGGTAACAAAAACTCCTAAATTCTTCGAATTATTAGCTTTGCATTTATTCGATTTGATGAAATCTGTGATTTTAATTTGTCATTTTGAATGGTGATTTTGGGATAGACGTGGTCAGATCTAGCTATTTTTCGCATTTGATTTGTTGTAGAAGTTTCAATAGTTGTAATTAACAAGATTTGATTTTGTAGATTTAGAATTTATCTTTAGTTTTGAGGTTTTATTGAAATATACTGCATTTCTGTGGTTTGTTTATGAAATTGGGGAAGTTATTGGAGCTTCGCTGAATAGTAGAGCTACTGAAACGGGCGAGTTATGCTTAATCAGGATTTTTATTTAGTTTCATGATTTGATTTGTCGAAGGAGCTACACAAGTCTCCATTTGCTTGGTTGATCTCAACAATTTTAAATGTTTGATTTTCTGAATGTGACTTTATGTTTAGTTTTGGGGTTTTATTGAAATATACTGCATTTTCCGCTGTTTGTTTATGAAATTGGGGAAGTTATTGGAGCTTCGTTGAATAGTATAGCTACTGAAACAGGCGAGTTATGCTTAATCAGTATTTATTATTTAGTTTCATGATTTGATTTGTTGAATGAGCTTCGCAAGTCTCCATTTGCTTGGTTGATCTCAACAATTTTAGATGTTTGATTTTCTGAATGTGACTTTATGTTTAGTTTTGAGGTCCCATTGCATTTTCGTGGTATGTTTATGAAATTGGGGAAGTTATTGGACCTTCATTGAATAGTAAAAGCTATTGAAATTGGGGAGTCATGCTGAATCAGATTCAAAATCCAGAAAATCAATATTGTTAAATATACTGCATTTTCATGGTATGTTTATGAAATTGGGGAAGTTATTGGACCTTCGTCGAATAGTATAGCTACCGAAGCTGGGGAGTCATGCTTAATCAGGATTTATTAGTTTCACTATTGATTTATCTAAGCTGTTGTATCTTGAACGTGGGGTCTGTCTGAAACAACCTCTGTATCTCACACCGAGTTAGTGGCATGGACTGCGTACACTTGCCCTCCCCGGACCGTACTTGGTGGGAGTATACTGGGTATATTGTTGTTGTACTATTGATTTATCAAAGGAGCCTCACAAGTTTCATGATTTGATTTATCAGAGGAGCGTCACAAGTTTCACTGTCGTATTGATATTGCATTTTAGTTTAGATGCTTGTGAAATCAGTATCAAATCGAATAGTACTCATTCATCATTAGTGTTGATTGAATAGAATAGTTTTTATTATGTAGAATCCTATTCCAAATTCCAGCGGAGACAGAACACTAGGTGATTCTTCCCATCTATCCTTGCCTTGATGGATGGTGTTACTTGGTACCTATTGTTCTCAATATATATATATATATATATATTTAGAATCCTGTTGAAATTGCTGTATATTCTGTAGGATGCTTATGAGACCGGGGATGTAACTTAAATTGTTATTGAATACTATTTTAGCTTTTGGTTTGTTAGAAAATTTGCTGACATCTGAATGCAGGTCCATTAATGGCTTGCTCCTTATGTGATAGGTTGAAAACACAGTTTCTCTGTGATGAAATGTTCTTAGAAACTAGATGTCTGTTTGTTTGGTGAAATATTACTTCTCTCTCTATATATTTGTACTTGTTATTTTTAAAACTGGTTGCTTTTGATCATTGTGGACATATGTAGTTGAAACTTGTTGCTATTACAATGAACTCAACGTTTCCGGTCTTAAATTTTACTAAACTGAATTATGACATCATTCAATTGTGGTTAAGTTATGTTTACAAGTCATGAGGCTTTTCGTTGTAGCCTTGCCATTCCTTCTTCTTTTTGGAAATTTTATAGCTGCTTATATATCTGTACGGAATGAAGGACAAGAGAAAAGATGCTGTCAAAAAGGTGATTGCTGCTATGACAGTTGGGAAAGATGTTTCTTCACTCTTCACAGATGTTGTTAATTGCATGCAAACAGAGAACTTGGAGTTAAAGAAGCTTGTATACCTGTATCTTATCAATTATGCTAAAAGTCAACCTGATCTTGCTATACTTGCCGTAAATACATTTGTGAAGGTATGTCCGTGATGAAATTCATCATTAATCATTTGTCTTCTATAAATGTTGCGGTTATTCTTCTCAGTACCTACTGATTTGTTCTTTATATATCAATCTTCACCTGTATGGCTACGACAAGAAAAGCTTTAGATATCGTCATTGATCTAGGCTCACCTGTCTGTTTCATATAGGTATGATCAAGAACAGAAAAATATTCAGTAATCTTTCTATCTATCTTTTGAATGGTGTAATGCAATGAGTTTCAAACGTTCATGATACTCCTTTGCCCTGTCTTCAACGAGAATTGAAATCGAAGGGGCTTTCCGATTTGATTTAATCCTTTGTATACCTTTTTTGCTTTTCCATAGACCATAAAGTTTTTCGATCTTCAATTGAGTAGCTCCTGATTTTATTAGGAATTTTAGTTAGTTCTTCTGCTTTTGTTTGTTATATTGAGGGTAGTGATGCCTAGTAATATACTAACATAGCCCTAGAAACTAACACACGAAAAATCTTTAGAAAAAACAGTGGGACATGGAAAAAATAAGACTACAGTTTTTTTTGACAGGTAACTCTTGTATAATTATAATCTACCATGAAGAGATCTTGGACCTTGCGATGAGTCTTTCCCGAGATGATGGTTCTTCTACAAGCTGCCAGATAAGGAACCATCATGAAACTTATTTTTCTCCATAAATAATGAACTCATTTACGATAGGTTGAAATAAGGCAGTTAAATAGGGTGTGATGAATAAGGAAGTAGAAATAAGACAGTTAAATAGGGTATGGCGAATAAGGAACGAGACGTTCTGTCTTATAGTATTTTTCCCTTCTTCTTTTCTTTGGATAACAGTAGTTTCCATACCAGTTTGGGCGAAGGTCACCTAATCTATTGGTATCTGCTACTTCCCACCAACATAAATGTTAGATAACTCTGTCAAGCAAAATTTAGGCTGATCGAAGAGTTCACCTAATGCCACATTTGCAAAGATCAGAACTTTGGTCTCAAAGCTGTCCCTCCAGCTTTTCACGGGTTGCACTATCTTTTGGGCTAGAGCAGTTTTTATTCCTTACTTGAAGGACCTTGTTTATCCCTCCCTCTTTCACAATGAAAAGCTTCTCCAATGGGAGTAGGACATAATGTCTTGCAAGTTGCAACTGTCTGAATTTTAAGGAAGTATTAATGAAGTAAGGACTTGTGTCCTGCTGTTGTCCAATCCGTGCAGTTTGAATTTTAGAGTATGACTGCACAACCTGGTGCCTGCAATTCCTAGTGTATTAGAGGTTTAAAAAATGTGCTTAATTTAATTAACTTGTTCTTTTGAGTTGTATTTATCCCATGTGGATTTTTTAAGGGATTCAAAAGGGGTTTATCATGGTCTTCAGCTACTTCTGTTTATAGAAAAAAAGTTATTCAGCTGCATTATCCCTTGTCTTATGGTTTTGAATTGAATGTTCAAATTCTTTGCATTTACGGATTATATTTAGGGTAGAATTTAAAATTTTCCCATTTGTCATCCTCCCCTTGTTGATGGAGCATTGCATTGTAAACAATTTGGTTTGCAGAAAGATAATCCCACTTAATGAAGCAGACGTTTCTTCTTAATCATTTTGAATTGGTTTGCTTGCTGCTCTAGCATGTTTCTTCTGATATCTTTTTAATGACATGCTATGTTTTGCACTTTTTGCAGGATTCGCAGGATCCAAATCCTTTAATTCGTGCTTTGGCTGTACGGACTATGGGCTGCATTCGTGTTGATAAGATCACCGAGTATTTATGTGATCCCCTTCAACGTTGCCTTAAGGTGAATTCACAAACTTTCTCTTCCCCTGTCTGCTCCTAGTTTTCTAGCCGGATCTTCTTCATTGATTGAAGCCGGTCTGGAACGTAACAGTCCACAATGTTTTCTACCTAAGCAATGTACTTTATCTGCTATCTTTCCATCAGGATGATGATCCTTATGTTCGTAAGACAGCAGCTATCTGTGTTGCTAAGCTCTATGACATAAATGCCGAGCTTGTGGAAGATAGGGGTTTTCTGGACGCTCTCAAGGACTTGATATCTGACAATAATCCTATGGTTGTTGCAAATGCTGTTGCTGCTCTTGCAGAAATTCAAGAAAGCAGTAGCAGACCCATCTTTGAGATCACCAGCCATACACTTTCAAAGCTTCTAACTGCTCTGAATGAATGCACTGAGTAAGCCTGTCCAAAACTAATGCTTTACCGTTCTCAATGTAAAATGTGCTAGGGTTGGCAAATCATCTGAATTGTATACATTGTTGCAAATATTATCCGGCATGTCGCCGGACATTACATTTTCTTCATGGTATTGTTTGATTTGCTTTGTTGTCTGCTAGATGGCACTTTATGAATTGTCTTCTATTACCTTATCTTATTGCGCTTTTAAATCTTTTTGTTAGAACTTGTTTATGTTTGCTCCTTTGTTTATGAACGAGATAATTATCTCTGGATGTAGATGGGGTCAAGTATTTATACTGGATGCCCTTTCCAAGTACAAAGCAGCTGATGCTCGCGAAGCTGAAAACATAGTGGAGCGAGTCACTCCACGATTACAACATGCAAATTGCGCTGTTGTTCTTTCAGCTGTCAAGGTTGGATTGTTTCCTTCTTTCTCACAAACTTACTTTTTTCTAAAAATATGCTCAAGCATGATTAGCTTTGACATAATTAGACATTTTGCTAATACTCATTTTCTGATGTTGCAGATGATACTCCAACAGATGGAACTCATCACCAGCACTGATGTAGTTCGGAACCTTTGTAAGAAGATGGCTCCTCCTCTTGTAACATTGCTTTCAGCAGAGCCTGAAATTCAATATGTTGCTTTAAGGAACATAAACCTCATTGTACAAAAGCGTCCGACAATCCTTGCACACGAAATCAAGGTATTTTCATGGTGTTGCCTAGGCACTTGCAAAATTGGCGATTAAACCTCTCTTTGCTTACCACTGTTACCTATTTGTAACTAAAACTGGACTGCTAAGCTTTTCTTCTATTATTGTTCATTTTCTAGGTATTCTTTTGCAAGTATAATGATCCTATATATGTGAAAATGGAGAAGTTAGAAATCATGATAAAACTTGCTTCAGACAGAAACATAGACCAGGTAAATCCTCTCTGCTTTTGATTCAGTTTAGTTCCTCTGATATAGGTTCTTGTGTGTTGCATTATTAAGTGTAGTTTATATATTTGTAGGTGCTACTGGAATTCAAAGAATATGCTACGGAAGTGGACGTTGACTTTGTCAGAAAAGCTGTCCGTGCTATTGGCCGCTGTGCCATCAAATTAGAGAGGGCTGCTGAGCGCTGTATCAGTGTCCTGCTTGAATTGATTAAGATAAAAGTAAATTATGTTGTTCAAGAAGCTATTATAGTAATCAAGGACATTTTCAGAAGATATCCTAACACGTAAGTTCCGTCGAAGTCTGATATGCTAAAGTTGAGTTCTGGTCTTTTTTATTTTAAGTTTTTTTTCTTCCTTTCTTTTTCAGCTATGAGTCTATAATTGCTACTCTCTGTGAGAGTTTGGACACACTGGATGAGCCAGAGGCAAAGGTAACAGAAGATCTTTCCAGGAGTTGTGCCCGGGAAGTTCTTGGGTCTACAATCTGTTCACAGATTTTGTAACTGCTTCTATCTCTTTGTTGACAGGCATCAATGATCTGGATTATCGGTGAGTATGCTGAAAGAATTGATAATGCAGATGAGCTCCTTGAAAGCTTTTTAGAGAGTTTCCCCGAGGAACCTCCCCAAGTGCAATTGCAGTTGCTGACAGCAACAGTGAAACTCTTCCTCAAGAAGCCGACTGAAGGACCACAACAAATGATCCAGGTACGTCTTGTTGCCATATTATCAAGTGATATCAAGTTATATTATGCAACTTGTCAATTTGCACTCTTCTTATCAATTATAGAATAGAATCCAATCTAACTTTCTATTCAATGAGTTGTTCAATTTCTTACTTCCATTTCAGTCAGCAGCCTTCTGATCAAGACCATGCTAAATTATCCTCTTCAAGTAGGAACTTTTATATCGTCTCTGTACAGACGATAAATAAGAGGAATCAATTTCCTAAAAGAAGGATGACTTATGGAGTTCTCTAAATGTTACGTAATTAGTGAAAAAAAGTTATCTTGAAGCAATGTTTTTAAAAGTGAAAAGCACAAAAAAGTGACAAGGTTCATGGGACTTGAAACAATGTTTCAAAAAGTGAAGTGCACACTTCTTTGAAGTAAAGCTCACAAGTTGCGAAGAATAAGAAAATACCCAACATATATGAGTTTAGCACTATAATAATCAAATTACTATTAAAGTAACTAATTTCAACATCCATTATGCATAATGTCAACATTAATCCAATTTGTCGTAGTTGACATTCGAGAATCGACTGCTTCTTTTTACAGTCACTTTGGGTGTCGTTGTTTGAAGTGCACACTTTTCTGAAGCACATGACTTCACACATGATGCAAGAAGGAAAGAATCTCTTACTTTGCCTCGCTTCATCTCGTCATCGCTTTTAATAACACTGCCTTGAAGCTGATATTGATAGTCATGAAGTACTAAATAGTTGGATTATATTAGGTTATCAAAAAAAAATAGTTGGATTATATTAATCCAAAAATTTGAGGGTGTAAAGAAAAAGGACATTGGGCCTAGCTCAATCCCAAAGCTATCTCACGGCGTGAGGGTTTCTGAAGATCATGTTAGGAGACAATTCATTCCTTACCAAATTTGGGATACTTAAGATTCCCTCTCCTTGCACTACATCTGGACGGTGAACGATATAACATGTGGGCCCAACATTGGGTAAACCAAGAAAAGAGTTGTCTGGTTAATGGTTATGATACCATGAGAAGAAAATGGATCTTGAGCCTAACTCAACCCCAAAAGCTAGCTCATGAGGCATTGTCAAAGACATATGAGGAGGCAACAACCCATTCTCTCAGCCAACTGGAACACTTAATGGAGGGGAAGTTCATAGAATTATGAAAGTGGAAAGCGAGATCAATTTAATTTAACCAGGACATCGATTTGCTTAGTTACTCTTACTCGGACTCTTCACTTTCGGTACTGTACCCGTGTCAACACGATATGGGTGTGGGATCCGTACCCGATCTGGTCAATCGATTTTGGGTACTTTGACCAAAATCCACAGGTTGGACAAATTTAATGATTTCTGTAATCAAAACAAAAGCTTAGGTGAAATTGAAGAAAATGGAATACCTTGTATATAGAAATTTCTATGTTTCGTTTTTTCCTTTCATCTTATTTCGTGATTCTCCTCTTGATCAATATTTTCTCCTCAAGTTTTCCACATAATATCTCATAATTCAAGTTTTATAACTCTATTTTTAGATATTTAGATTATTTTTAGCTGAATCCCCGCACCCGTATCCATGCCTGGCTCCATATCCCCAAATCTTAAAATTGAGATTATGAAGTATCCGACCTCTAAATCCGCAACCGTGTTGGACATCCGCACCCGAGTCCGAGCAACTTAGGCGATTTATATTCATTTCTTTTGTCAATTTCATGTTCAAATGGTAGTTTCAAAAAAAAAAATCATGTTCAAATGGTAGTTTTGCCAAGTCCAAACAATAACTTTGAAGTTTAACTGGTGTGCTTCTCGCAACAACCAGGGTCATTTCTGTATATGATAGAATAGATGCAAGTCTCTTTTCGTTTTTTTTTTTTTTAATAAAGCTGATCCTCTACATATGACCTTGCTCAATGCTCATAGGTGGTCTTAAATAATGCCACTGTGGAGACTGACAATCCAGACTTGCGAGATCGTGCATACATTTATTGGCGTCTTCTCTCAACCGATCCTGAGGTACGTGCAAGCAAATGAGTCACTGTTCTTTGGGTCATCTCATGGACCTTTTTAATGACTTCAATATGCAAGCTCTATCTTCAATTAAAAGGAAGACTTGCTGTCTTCGGGGTGATAGTTGATATGATTCATATCTATTCTCCCCTCGACTGCTATTTTCTTTGCTCCTAGATATGCTTGCGAATAAATGTGTATGTACATAGTTCTGGCATTAAATTGATCTTTGGATGTTTAGTTATAGCAAACTCCTTTGTATATTGCAGGCAGCTAAAGATGTTGTGCTAGCTGAAAAGCCCGTGATTAGTGATGATTCGAACCAACTTGATCCTTCTCTTCTTGACGAACTTCTTTCCAATATTGCCACTTTATCCTCTGTCTATCATAAGCCTCCAGAAGCATTTATCACTCGTGTGAAAACCACTCAGAAAACTGAGGATGAAGAGTATGCCGATGCAGGTGAACAGGGTTATTCTGATTCTCCTGCTGGTGTAGCAGAAAGTGGTGTGTCACCGCCAGCTAGTACAGCTATTGCTCAGCATCCTGCAGCAAGGCAACCAGCTACACCTGCAGCTCCTGCACTGCCTGATTTACTTGACCTTGGCATGGATAACAGCAATAGTGCTATTGTGTCAGCTGATCAGCCTGCAGCCCCTGCCGGGTATGTACAGTTTTGTCTGCACTAGTATTGTGAAGAATTGCCTCACTATCTCTTTTAAGGTCACCAACATAATGATTAAGAGCTGCTAATTCTCGCAATACTATATCTAAAGTTATATATGCAAAAGGAATTCTGTTTTTTGTCGTTAAAAAAGATCTACGCTCGTTTTTGTTTGACATGTTTTAAACTCTTTCGAGATATCATTGTGAAAACCCTTACAGAGCGCTGACTTTTATTGCAGCCCTCCTTTACCTGTCGTATTGCCGGCCTCTAGTGGGCAAGGTTTACAAATCAGTGCCCAACTGGTGCGGAGAGACGGGCAGGTATTTTACAGCATGATGTTTGAGAACAATTCACAGGTTCCTCTTGATGGTTTCATGATTCAGTTTAATAAGAATACATTTGGTCTTGCTGCCGGTGGACAACTCCAAGTGAGTGTTATATTGCCACTTCCTTCTGCAGACTTTTCACAAAGTATTCACGTTACTATCCAGTATAAGGGGAAGATTTGATTGTAGACCCTTATGTAAATTCTACTTCTCTTTGATTGTTTACTTCGTCTTCTGCTCAATAGGTTCCTCAACTGCTACCTGGGACATCTGCAAGCACTCTCTTACCGATGGTTTTATTCCAGAACATTTCTCCTGGCCCTCCAAATACCCTTTTACAGGTTGCAGTTAAAAATAATCAACAGCCAGTGTGGTATTTCAACGATAAAATCTATTTCCACGTACTTTTCACGGAGGATGGGAGGATGGAGCGTTCCACTTTTCTAGAGGTACCATACATTGTTGAATTTCTGTCTAGATCTATGTATTGTCTGATGTTTGGAATTGAGGTGTTGATTGATTGGGGATTGATGTATGTATTACCCTCTGCTCAAGTTAGCATAACATTGAGCCTCGACTATGGTTTCTCACCTCGGAGTGAGCTCCTGCCGACCATAAGTTATCAGCTTTTCTCAGGCATTTACTCTTCTTCCTTTAGAGTATCCAACAAATGACTGGGATCCTTTCAACTCCAGTCCGTTATAATTCTTCTTTACTGCCTCTTTTTCTTCTGTCTGCTTTACTCCATTGCATTGTTGATTTTTTTGACAACCATGTAAACATGTTGTGCCTGACAGCGATTCTTTTTCGCTTCTTTGCCAGACTTGGAAGTCACTACCTGATTCAAATGAGGTATCAAGGGACTTCCCATCATCTGTTATCAATGGTGTTGAAACAACCCTTGATAGGCTAGCTTCATCAAACATGTTCTTTATTGCTAAGCGCAAACATGCCAACCAGGAGGTGTTGTATCTTTCTGCCAAGATTCCTCAAGGAATTCCTTTCTTGATCGAACTAACAACAGTTATTGGAACCCCTGGTGTCAAGTGTGCCATCAAGACTCCAAGTCCTGAAATGGCTCCTCTCTTCTTTGAAGCTGTCGAGACTTTGCTTAAGAGTTGATAGCATGTTTTTCCCCTCCCTTAAATTTATGTCCCCTGTGATTTTGTATTTCGCGCTCTTTTATTGGGACATGATCTTATTTTTGTTCTGATTAATAGCTCGAGAGTTTCCAGGTTGAACTGTTAATTCATGCTTCATCCTATGTTCAGGCGCTTGTTATTATAATTTTCTTTATTGCACGAGTCTTTCAGTCTTTTCAGCTGTATGGAATGTGTATCTTACAAATTTTCTTTTTGTAGTCTCTTATATTTGTTGACATTGAGGATTATCAATTCATTTGTGAACCGTTCGCAAATCAACTTATCTGTAGACCATAATTTACTGAGAGCATCGTTGTCTTGTTACAATTGCTAGAAAGTATTACTATTTGGGAATTAAAGGAGTTGTGACTGTATAGAGAGAGAGAGAGCGCTCCAATTCTTTTAAATTAAACAATTTAGTGACTTTATGTTTTAATGCGTATCTTTTATCTTGGTATATTGAAGAAAAGGAAATAAAAGGTATCACTGCACTCCAATCTGGAATCTTTTTTTTTGTTTCCATTTGCGGCTTACACTGACTGAAATAGAGGATAGCGGGAAAGGCAAGCACTCACTTTATGTTTTTTTCATCACGTGTGTGAGTTTAACACCTGAACTTTCACCAACGAACTAGCAAAACACACCTAAACTATTAATTGTTTTGGGTTTCATACCTTAACTTTCAGGTAGGAAAAGTAAACCATTGATAGCTTGAGTGTGTTTTGTTAACTAGCTGGTGATAGTTCAGTTACGAAACTCACACACTTGATAATAATTTAAGTATGAAATTCAAAATATGAGAATACTTTAGGTGGGTTTTGGAGCATTAACTATCGAAAATTTTCCTAGCTATCCATGTTTGATATACCAATGCTCCATATGCTGCAGCTATGATCTTCTTCTTAAGCTGGCTCCGGTGCTTCCTCTTTATATCCTTGAGAGAGGTATCTATTACTCCCTGAACTTGTCGAGTTTTATTCATGGTATACCTGAACTTTAACTTATTCTAAGTAGACCTGAAAACCAAAATATATCATGGAACTAAAAAAAATATTAAAACATGCCATGTTTTTAAAGTGTGACCAAAATATACTTAACTCTCTTAAAAAGAGAGTTATATGCATTGTTTTTAACGGAAGTAACCAAACGAAGTCAATTTCCAGAAAATGTGCATAACTCTCTTAAAAAAAGAGTTATGCATTTTTTTTAACATCTCTCTCTTAAAAAGAGAGTTATGCATTTTTGCATTTTTTAACTCGTTCAAAAAGTGAGTTATATAATAAAAGTTTAACTTGCTTTTTTCCTTTACGTAAATATAATAAAAATTATATAACTCACTTTCTAAAAACTTACATATTACGTGAACAATTAATTTATCTTTTAAAGTTTTATTTTTTTAGAAAGAAGGCCAACTATTATGAAACAAAGAGAGTAAAACTCACTGATTATATGAGTCATGTAGAAATAAAATGCATAACTCACTGTTTAGGTGAGTTATCCATTATATGAATATAACTCTACAAATATATGAGTTATGTGCAAGTAACTTTTTCCACCAACATTCGTATTTCTCCTATTTAAACAAAAGTATACATTATAGACTCTTCATTCTTTATTCACTCATCTCCTCTTTTGAAACTGCATTGTACCAGATGATACTGAAAATGGTGACCAGCCAAAATATGGTGACTTGTCACGGGGCGATGTTGGTGAGCCTAATAATGCTGAGCGCGGTGAATGCCTTTATGACTCATCATCGAGTGAGGATGATGTGAGGTCAAATTCTGAACAAAGAGGCATGTCCATGAGCCCTTATCCTCAAGAAGAATCAATTCCACAGTCGGCGTCAATATCGCTACCAATCAATAGGCCTCATTTTTATTCCAATGAAGAAAAATACAGTTTCAAAAGAAGAGATGAGTGAATAAAGAATGAAGAGTCTATAATATATATTTCTGTTTAAATAAGAGAAATATGAATGTTGGTGGAAAAGGTTATTTGCACATAACTCATATATTTGTAGAGTTATATTCATATAACGGATAACTTACTTAAATAGTGAGTTATGTATTTTATTTCTACATGACTCATATAATCAATGAGTTTTACTCTCTTCGTTTCATAATAGTTGACCTTTTTTCTAAAAAAATAAAAATTTAAAAGATAAATTAATTGTTCACATAATATGTAAGTTTTTATAAAGTGAGTTATATAATTTTTATTATATTTACGTAGAGGAAAAAAGCAAGTTAAACTTTTATCATATAACTCAATTTTTGAGCGAGCTAAAAAATGCATAAATAAAAGTGAGTTATGTAAAAAGAAATACATAACTCACTTTATTTAATTTTTAATATATAGCTCTCTTTTTTAAGAGAGTTGTGTTAAAAAAAATGCATAACTCTCTTTTTAAGAGAGTTATGTACATTTTCTGAAAATAGACTCCGTTTGGTCACTTCCGTTAAAAATAATGCATATAAGGCTAGAGAGTTAAGTATATTTTGGTCACACTTTAAAAACATGGCATATTTTGGTATATTTTTTAGTTTCATGGCCTATTTTGGTTCCCAACTCTCCTAAGTACTCCGAACTTGTTCTTTTAGTACGTTGCGTGACCCTTTTTGTTGATGTGGCAAAATGTTTGGGTTTCACACTCCATCACGCGCGAGATGGAGTGATTTTTAAGCCAAATCAGCCTTTTTAATGGTTAAAAAACTGGAAAAAAAATGTTTTTCTTTAATTTTTTTAAAAAATTCAATTATCCCTCTCACTATTTATTATTCCTCTTCCTCCATTTCTTTCAATCTAAAAAAAAATTCATCAATTTATTAATTTTGTAAAACTCATGTTTATCTCTTATTTAGTTTATGAAGTAAAACTTTCATCCTTTAATTCATTTTGTAAAATTTTCGTTTATTAATCTAAAAAAAAAAATCATCCGTTTATTAATTCAATCTAAAACTTCAGTTTTCATTTTTATGAAACTACTTCAATTTTGTAATCTTAATTATACATATCATATGAGTTATTGTAACTAAAGAAATGTTCTAAATATCAAAGCAGATATTTTAAAAGGAAAATAACAAAACAAATACTAAAGAAACTAATACACATACTTACAATAAAGAGAATGTAGTTATATTGATTATCGATTTTTAGTCCCTAACGATTTGATTTTTGATTTAATCGATAAGAAAATACTCATAAAATAAAAAAAGTAGTAACTAACATGAAAACAAACCGAATCTTAGTTGCAACCAAAATTCTACTTTATATATATATATATATGTATATATATATATATATATATATAAAGAGAGAGAGAGAATGTAAAATAATAATTTAGCATAAACTTATTGGGTTATCGGTTTACCCAATAACCCAATAAAAAAAATTAAAATCGAATCAATAACCCAATAATTTTTTTTATAAAATCATTAAAAAATCGTTAACCATATAACGATAAATCAATAACATTTTTATCGATTTGTTTTTTGTACGTTCCTAACTTAAATTGTAATTTTTTACTCCGTTAATTATACCAAGAAACGTATTTGTGCATGTGAGTCTCCTCAAAATCTTAATCGAAACACTAATCGGAAACTACTATGAAGCACTAATCAAAAAAATAATAATTTCATATTTTAACACACACCAAAAAATATAAATTTTTAGATAATTGCTTACTTGATCGACGAAAATTCAACCATTCAATATTTTGGAGTAGAGGAAAATTGAAAAATATAATTCTTTTTAGAGAGAATTCGGATAATTAAGGGTAGAAAAGGCTTATTTTTTGATATAGGATAAATATAACGGAAGTGGATGGTATTTATCCACGTGGACAACCACATCAACATTTTTTTCCACGTGTCTGTGCGTGTATTACACGCAGTGGACTTTCAACAAAAAGGGGCCACGCGATGTACTAAAAGAACAAGTTCGGGGTACTTAGGACTAGTAAAAGTTCAGGTGTACTATGAATAAAACTCGACAAGTTCAGGAGGTAATGTATACTTCTCTCTATATCCTTCAGAGTGTCAATGACAAGTTCAAATAGAGTGCTATCTTATTAGTAGCCGTTTGGCCATGAATTTTTTTTTACTTTTTTTCGAAATATTATTCACTTTAGTGAAAAAAGTGAAAATTGAAATGTTTGGCATGAAAATTTCAAATGCAATTTCGGAATTATATTTGAAAAAGTAAAAACAAGTTTTACTTGTTTTCACTTTTTTCACTCATATTTTTCTAACAAAATTTCAAAAACAACTTTAATTAATATATTCATGGTCAAACACAATTTTATCTCTAACTCCAACTCCAAAAAATTATAGAGTAATTTTCAATGTGGTATATGCCACAGTTATGATATGAGATTCCAAATTGGTAATCATAGAATTAAAAAGTTCAATCACATTCCATTATTACCTCTTATCCCACCAATCAAATGACTCCTATGGTCATTTGGTACGCCGTATAAAGAAAACAACTCCTAAATAAAGTTTGGGATTAACTTTATATATGATCGATATGAACTATCAATCAATTACGAAACTATTTTATCTTATTTTACTAAAAGGATGGGATTACTTTCCCATGTGATGGGCGAGATAAAGTAGTTTCATGGGATATCCATACTTATCTCATCCCAGATTATTAAAACAGCATTTTATGCTTTTCCCTCCCTTATTCATGGGTATGATTTTAAACAGTTGTATACAATGACATCAAATCGTTGAGATGGATTGAAAATGACTTGCTACTTAATCATATTGGGTATTTATTTATGCTATTAATAAAAGCTCATAATATTTCTTAATGTTACTTTTCTTTTCATTTCTTTTTTTTTTTAACTGACACCATGTAATATATAATAATACTAAAATTGTTCTACATTTAATCAGATGTTTCAAGTTTGAGCTCTGAATATAAAGAAACATCCTATTGAGACTTGAGAACGTCACCTCCAGAATGGACCTTACAGGCTACAATGAACAACTCGAATTAGTGTACTTCAATGCTGGTACCGAACGCACAGCAAGAAACAAAAAATAAATAAATATAGTAGTATGTTGGTTTGGTTAGTTTATATGAAATATTCATGCCATTACAAAGCTCCAAGTGTCTCTTCTCCAACTTCCTTTTGGGACCATTTTTAGGTTGTATTTCTACCAATAATATGTAGTTATTATTCTACACACAAAAAAGTAGAATATGTAATGAATTTTTTAATGGTTGCCAATCATTCAAAGTTTTTTTTTTCCCCTCTTTACCTTGAACTTTTGAAATATGGAGTACATCAAAAGCCAACTCAAATTTCCCTCTTTAAAGGAGTTGAAATGTATTTGAACAAATAGAATCTAGAAGCTTGAAAAAAAAAGGTCAAGATAGACTAAATTTAATCGAGCTAAATTGAACGAATCATATTTTTACGAAGTTAATTTTGTCACCCCTACATATACAATACTTACTTCTTTTTATGCTTCAAATATGAAAATTCTTTCTAAAGAAGTGGACAATAATACTAATGAACTATCGGCTTACATTTAGAGGTATTGTATGTATTATTTCTCAATTGATTTGTTTGTTAAAAGATCTCAAGATAACACGTAAAAAATATTTGAAAAAAATATTTTTGTTAATCTATATTATAACTGATCATAGAATATCATTTCGTTGTCTGTTTGTTTATATAAATTTATGACCATTGGTGGAGTTCATTACCAATTTAAAATCATGAATTCCCGCTCTCTCTGTTCTCATTGTTTTAGTTATATATTCTGGTCTGTACAAAAGATTTATATATATGCAAAATTATTACCTCACGATCATTAAAAGTAATTTATTTGTGTTTGAAAGTTAATAATAGTACTTCCTATGTTAAGTTGGGATAAGTTAGAATCAATTATACACACACACACATATATATATATATATATATATATATATATATCGTGACTTTTTTATTTATGCTTCGCTCTTATTATATATCTATGTGAAGTTTATATTGAATCTGATGACATGTAGGTCTTTCGAGACGACTTTCTTCCGTAATGTCTTCACACACCTACGAATCGTTACATTTACAAGTCGACCGAGGACATAATTAAATTACGTCAAGCAACACGTCTTAATTTATCCCTATTACGTGCTACTTATACTTTTTTACGACCTCTTATTCCTTCTCACCTTGATAGTATATTCCTTTCCAACTAAAAAAGAATTACGTCGTTACTTTCAAATCAATCTCTAGCGAGCCCAGTTCACTCGAGACCAAACAATTCATTTATGATTAAGGAATTGATCAACGTAAAGCTTCAACACAAAATAAATCATCTCACATTTAAGAATACATATCTAACTTTCTTTTATATTAGCACTCTTATCTCTCTACATGCTTAAGATACAAATAAAATAAAATAAAAATTTCATTAATTAGCTAAAACCCCTATTCACTAATGCAACCACCAATTAAACCTCTACCTTATAATATCAAAAAATCATTAAAAACTCACACCAATTATTTAAAATTATTATTTTGTACAACTTGTAATAAGTCAAACATTATACAATATTCAATTATACAAATAACATAAGCATAAAATTAGTACTATAAAATAAAATCAGAAAAAAAAAAAAAAAAAAAAAAAAAGATATACGTATCACTACCCATACTACTACGGACTAAAGGACAGAAAAAAGTAATTGCAGAGCATGTGGGGATGTGGTCCCCACTTTTTTTAACTCCTAATGGGTCCCACTTTCATAGTGACGTGGGTCCTTGTGGGCCCCACATGAAGTGCGTTATGTTTTCCCTTCTTTTAATTTTTATTTTTATTTTAAAGTTTTACGTATAAAGTATAATTTGTGCGCTCCAGCTGCCTCGTAAAAAGAGCGGATTTCAAATCTATATTCAAATTTAATTAATAAAATTC
Source organism: Capsicum annuum (assembly GCF_002878395.1). Classification (NCBI taxonomy): domain Eukaryota; kingdom Viridiplantae; phylum Streptophyta; class Magnoliopsida; order Solanales; family Solanaceae; genus Capsicum; species Capsicum annuum. The sequence continues at coordinate 3,329,188 of NC_061111.1, forward strand.
TATTCAAAAAATTCACACGTAAAATGTCTACAGGGTACAAACAGTTGCGAATTAAGAAATTATATGCAAAGTGACGGACTTAGAATTTAGGAATAGTAAATGTATGAAAAGTTCGAACAGATATATTGATGTTTAAAATTTTATTTGAAAATTAAAGTATTTGATTATTTTTTTATATTAATAAATGCTTTTCAAAATTTTATAACAAATTTTTTGTATTTATTATATAATTATACTTAGTCTACGTGAAGTCATACCTATGTTATTTTATTATGTTCTATATATTTTTTTTTCTATATATTCTATCCTTTGCCTTGAACCGGAGGTCTATCGAAAACAGTCTCTCTACTTCTTTAGAGATAGTGGTATGAATTGCATACACTCTATTCTCCACGGGCCCACGATGTGGGAATATATTGAGTTTATTGTTATTGTTGTTGTTAGTCTACATGAATTTTAATAAGTTTCGAAGCACTCAATATTGGACTATAAATCCGCTCCTGTCTATGTATGAGTTGCGGTTGAATGATTGGAATTTCTTAATATTTGATTAATGGTGTTGGATTTGATTCCTGAATATAGAAAATGTTCGTTGCGAGCAATGTCATAAGAATGAGCCATGCCAACATATGCTTCGAATATAATTGAACTCCAATACAAAATATTATTAAATATAATCAGAGTTTAATATGAATTTCGAGCCTTGCTTTGCAACATGTAATTTAAACACAATCGAGTTTTAATGTAAATACCATTGGATATAGCAGAACTCCAATATAAACGTTGAAATATCGAGTTGAACTGTGAAATATAATCCAACTTTAATATGAATATTATACCTCGCAACATGCAATTTAAATATAATCGTGCTTAAACGCAAATATCATTGAATATGATTAGATTCCAATATGATACCAAATACCGAATTGAAACGATAAATATAATAAAACTTCAATACGGATATCGAAATCTACAATGTGTAATCGAGATTTAATTAGCCCTGACTCCAATATGGAAAAGAAAAGTTTGTGAATTAAGGTACAAACGATATATGCTTTTGGTATTTTGTTAGGATAAGATCCGACAGCTGTAATTTTTTACTGACACGTGTACGTTGGATTTATTTTCCCTCTCTTTTTGGTTCCCGGTTTATTTTTTGAACCGGCTTCTCGGCTCGGCTTATAAGCTTTGGACTGTGAAATTACTATTGTGGGGTTGAGAATGAAGCTACGTTGTTAGGGGCTAAATGGGAAAAACAAGAAATGATTTGTGGGGTGAATCTTGACCGTTGATGCAGTTGCTGGAGATGTGCCAGACAAGGTGGTACAAAAATAAAGAATTTTGAAATATTGGATAGTTATCATGGCACACAACGAATTTTGAAATATTGGATAGTATTTGCGGATTTTTTACGTGGTTGAGATGGTTTGAACGTGTGAAAAATTAATATGTTAACATTTTTATGAGGAGGTGTAAAAATCGGATATAATTAATATGATAAGGAATAAAAACAGATCGAAGAAGTACTGAGGAGAGACGATTAGATAGGACATGATGCAGTTTTAGGTTATCAAAAACATAATGTTACATTGAAAAGTGTGAAAGACGTGTATTAGGATGAGAGAGTGGTAGGATAGGTGTTGTCTTTCTTGTCGAGGGCTTAGGCTGGTTAATTTTGTTGATATACTAGTCGTAGTATTGTAGTTCTTGCTTTGTTTATTATATTTAGATTATTGTACTATAATAGTGTTGTTTTTGCTTCTATCTTGTAAATTTTGCTTTGTTCATTTGCTAGCTGTCATATTTTTTTTATTGTTTCCTTCTTTGTATTTGAATTTGCTCCATTAAGTTAAAGATCTTTAAAAAATAATCTTTCAATCTCAATGAGGTAGTGATGAAATCTGTGTACGCTTTACTCTTCTCAAATCTTACATGTGAAATTTTATTGAATATATTTTGTTGTGTTCTCATACACTATGAATATAACATTATTATTTTCAGATGTGAACCCAGAATTTGAGCTTGACGGGTGCATCTTTATATTTAAACATAATAATTGATAGTGCCAAAGTTCGACATATAGTTCTTCGAAAACTTAATATTATTAAATATCATTAATTTGGTTTAATATGACAAAAGAGTATTATTCACCCTACTTGAATTCGATGCACTTTTATATTTTCAACAATAATAGAGAGTTTTTCAAAAATAGAAAATTTGAGAGATTTGTTTACTAAATGGTTGTTACGAGAAAACGTTGCATTTAAGTCTATTTCAAACTTTAAATTGCTAATTTTTAAATAGAAAATAAGTCAATGATTAAAAAATAAAAGTAAAATAAACATTATATAGTATAAAAGAGGGGGAATTTACCTTTTGAAATTGGAGGAAAGCTTATATTTTTGGAATAGAAATTAAAATACATAAACAATGTGTGTGTGAAGGGGGTCGGGGGGGGGGGGGGGGGGGGGGGGGGGAGAGCAGCAATAATACTGCAGCAAATTGTACTTGGAAAAAGGAGCAATAAAACAATTGTAGTTGGGTGGGTTTCGAACCCAAGTCCTCCACCCAAAAGGAAATTTTATGCTACAAGTTCAACCACTGCACCAATACAAATAGTTGTTTTTGAGGGTGCACAACATATATTTAGTTAAATTCACTGGTATATATACAGATATACAACCTATATATAAGAGTTTTTCTCGAGGCTAGCGGGTGCACGTGCACCCCTACTCTATACGTAGGTTCGTCTCTGATTTTTTTGATATTATGAATGCCGTTGCTTCACATTACTCTTATTAATGTCTATAAGTAGGTCTTTTATGTGTTAATGTACAATATTATTCAATGCGAAGTAAAGTACGCCATGAAATAAGATAAGCTTATTATGCTCTAAAATCTAGTTAAGAGTCTTTGATTACTTCTATCAATTTAATATATTTGCGTACATGTATTTAATTTAATATCATAAAATTTATTTTTTATGTAATAATAAAAAAAAAATTCGGAGAGAGTTGTCCAGTGGAGGTTAAGGAGGTTAGTGTCTATTTCGGAGAACCAGTTTGAATTTATGCCCGGGCGCTCTACGATAGAGGCAATTCACCTAGTGCGGAGACTGTAAAACAGTACAGGAAAAGCAAGAAGGACCTGCACATGATGTTTATCGGCTTGGAGAAGACACATGATAAAGTCCCTGGGGAAGTCCTTTGGAGGTGAGTAGGGTCCCGGTGGTGTATATCAGAGCAATTAAGGATATGCATGATGGAACTAAGACCCAGGTGAGGACGGTGGGAGGAGATTCAGAGCATTTTCAGATCTTGACAGGATTGCATCAGGGATCTACTTTTAACCTGTTTTTGTTTGCTTTGGTTATGGAGGTGTTGACGCAGCATATCCAAAGAGAGGTGCCCTGGTATATGCTTTTTGCAGACGATGTGGTTTTGATTGGCGAGACCCGGGGAGGTGTGAATGATAAATTAGAGGTGTGAAGACAGATCCTTGAGTCTAAAGGGTTCAGGTTGAGTAGGAGCAAGACCGAATATTTGGAATGTAAGCTTAATGGCTCGAGGGAGCAGGACGAGGTGGTAGTAAGGTTGGATTCTCAAGTGGTGTGTAAGAGGGATAGTTTCAAGTACCTCGGATCCATGATTCAGGGGAATTGTGAGATTGGCGAGGATGTCTCTCACCGGATTGGGGCGGGATGGATGAAGTGGAAGCTCGCCTCGCGGGTGTTGTGTGATAAGAAGGTACCGCCTAAGTTTAAAGGCAAATTTTACAGGGTGGCAGTCCGCCCAGCCATGTTGTATGGAGCGGAGTGTTGGCCAGTCAAGAACTCTCATATTCAAAAATTGAAGATGGCAGAAATGCGGATGTTACGTTGGATATGTGATCTTACTAGGGGGATAGGGTTCGGAATGAGACTATCCGGGAAAGGGTTGAAGTGGCTTCGGTGGAGGAGAAGATGCGGGAGGTCCGTTTGAGATGTTTCGGACACGTGATGAGGAGGGACACAGATGCACCAGTTCGTAGGTGTGAGAGACTTGCTTTGGATGATTTCAAGCGGGGCAGGGGTAGACCAAAGAAATATTGGAGAGAGGTGATTAGGCGAGACATGGAGCAGTTACAACTTACTGATGACATGACCCTAGATAGGAAGAGCTGGAGGATGCGTATTAGGATAAAAGGCTAGTGACTATCAGGGTAGATAAGGTAGGGCATTACCTGTTTGGTGTATTACTCTTGTTTGGCTACCTTGTTGTGCCTGCTATTCTTTGTTTACTTGCTTTCCATTGTAGGGGCGTTTTTATGTCTTGCCATCTTATTCCATGTGTTTTGTACGGTTGTGATTACTTATCTTATCTTGAGCCGGGGGTTTTTCGGAAACAACCTTACTACTTTTCCGGAGGTAGTGGTATGGACTGCTACATCTTATCCTCCCCAAACCTCACTATGTGGGAATACACTGAATTTGTTGTTGTTGTAATAATAAAAAAAAACTAATCAAATTATATAAATGGAATTTGAAGAAGTAATGCATATGGAACTAATAAAAAAAATGCATATGAGATTTCGTTCCTTCTTCTTGGAGGTAACAGGTTGTTTCTAAAAGATATTCGGCTTAAAGCACATATATGAAAGTAATTATTAAAGGAAAAACATCACTGAAAAACTATAATAGCAAAACATTCAAGGAAGAAACAGTAACAACAAGAAAATACATCAGGTAATTGATACACAATAAAACGACACATGATACAAAATATCAAAAGAAATTAACTACATGAATATATAAGGATAATGCTACGACAGACACAATAATTCAAACTACCACTAAATCCAATTCCATCTAAACTCAAGACAACATTCAATTATCTACTAATTTTCTACCTTAATTCGTAATTTCCACATCCCCATATCTAAAGTTATGTCCTTTGTAAATTAAAATCGCATCATATTTTGTCTAATCACGCAACCCAAATATTTTTTCGACCTTTATCTAGCTTTCCTCATACCTACCATATCTAACTTCTAGTATCTCTTTATCGAGACAACTTAATCAATATCTTTTGTAAAGTCATATCTTTTGTAAGTTAAAGCTGCATTATATTATATTCAATTATCCCTCCCAAATATTTTTTTGATCTACCTCCAGCTTTCCTCGTTCCTACTTCCCGTAGCTCCTCATCAAGACATGTATGTATTTTCTATTCATATGTTTAATTCATCTCAATTCTACTTCTCACAATATATTTTGATTATTCTCATTTCTAAACTTATCTTTTTCTAATATAAAATCACGCATTCATGTCAGCAACTTTATTTCTACAACGTAAATCTATCTCTTCTAATATAATCACATCCTCCTCAACAACTAACATCTTTTCAACTCAAAAAAATTCTTAACTCACCAACAATCAACCCCATACACCAAAATCTATTTAATCATTACTATATAAAATTTTCTTTTAAATTTATAATTAAAAAAAAAAAAAAAAAACCTGCTCCAAACCAGGAAGCATAGAGTAAATCACAAAAATAATTGGATAGAAAATGTAGTCTGTATTGTCACTTTCGAGAGTGCCTCGGATTCCTTTCTAAACGTCACCGGTTCAGTCCGGTTCATTTATCACCAGGACAATTAAAAAAAACTCGGCTCAACACGCAACCGGAGCCGCCGGCTCAACTAAGCCGCTTAATTTTTCAAACCGGTTCATATATGAAAAGAAGATAAGGTAGAAAAAGCCAATTGGACCGTACAAGTGGGTCACCCATCATCTTCTCTCTCTCTCTCTCTCTCTCTCTGTTATTTCTTTAGCAGTAGAAGAAACAGCTCCTTTCCATTTCCAATAGCAGTTGTGCAACATTTACTGTATGCTCTCTCTCTCTAGATAACTGTAATACTCCAATTATTACTATTTACTCTCTCTAGATTACTCGAAAAAAATCGTGCATTTTGTGCACTCTAATTCTCCAAACTCTGATTTTTTTTTTCTGAATCCACTGTTGAGTGACTGGTATTTGCATTCACACTCAGGTAATGGATTTGACGTGTTTGGATTTGCTACAGTTTGGTGTATGAGTGAGTGTGTGTGTGTTTTATGCATTGTAAAAAAATTGAACAAGTTTTTTTGCCTTTCAATTTGAAATGAAATTTGTTAGTAATTTTGAGTTATTCTCGAATTTGCAGTTTATTTTGTTCAAATCTTCTGAATTTTTGCTTTTGGTTGAGTTTTCTACAGTTTTGTATGTGTGTTTTATGCACTGTGAAAGAAATGAAACTCTTTTTTTGCTTTGAATTTGAATTTTGTTAATAATTGTGAGGTCTTATCTAATTTGCTGTTTTTTTGGGGGGTTCGTTTCTACTGATTTTTTGCTTTTGGTTGAGTTTTCTACAGTTTTTATGTGTGTTTTATGCATTGTGAAGAAAAAAAAAACTTTTGCCTTTTTCAAATTGAAATTGATTAATAATTCTGAGCTCTTCTCTAATTTGCTATTTTTTTTTTGTTTGTTTCTACTGAATTGTTTGCTTTTGATTGAGTTTTCTACAGTTTTGTATGTGTGTTTTATGCATTGTGAAAAAAAAAAACCTTTGCCTTTTTCAAATTGAAATTTATTAACAGTTCTGAGCTCTTTATCTAATTAACAGTTTGTTTGTTTGTTTGAATCTACTGAATTTATTGAGCAATTTCAGCATATTGCTTGCTTATTTTTTCTACAGTTTGATATGTGTTTTATGCATTTAAAAAAAAACTTCTGTCTTTTTCAATCTGACATTGAAATTAATAATTCTGAGCTGTTTATCTACTTCTTGCAGTTTTTTTTGTTCGAATCAACTGAATTTGTCGAACGATTTGACGTGTTTGCTTTTTTTGCTGGATTTTTTTTTGTACAGTTTGGTTTATGTGTGTTTTACGCATTGTGAAAAAGACTTTTTCTCTTTTTCAAATTGAAATTGATTAAGAATTCTTAGCTCTTATCTAATTTGCAGTTTGTTTGTTTGAATCTACTGTATTTGTTGAGCAATTTCAGCATAAACAAACTTCTTTCTTTTTCAATTGGAAAATTGAGATTAATAACTCTGAGCTCTTCTCTAATTTTCAGTTTTGTTTTTCTAATCTACTGATTTAGTTGAACAATTTCAGCTGATTGTTTGTTACAGTGTTACCTTTTTGAAGTTTTATATTGGGAAATTTGCTTTTGCTTGATTTTTTTCTACAGTATGGTGTGTGTTTTATGCATTGTGAATTTTTTTCACACTTTAGTCTTTTTCAATTTGAAGTTGATTAATAATTTTGAGCTCTACTCTAATTTGAAGTTTATTTTTGTTCAAATCTGCTGTAATTGCTTGTTTGAGTGTCACTTTTTTTGAAGTTTTACATTAGGAAACTGCTTTTGCTTGATTTTTTCCCTACAGTTTGGTCTTTGGTGTGTGTTTTAAGCACTGTGGAAAAAAAGAACTTTTGTCTTTTCCAATTTCAATTTAATAATTCTGAGTTCTTCTCTAATTTGCAGTTTTTATGTTCAATTTGTTGAACGATTACAGCATGATTGCTTGCTTGATTTTTCACCTTTTTAAAGCTTTTACATAGGGAAATTGCTTTTTCTAAAAAATAAAATAAAATCTTGTCAAATCAACTATTCTGGTTTTTTTTTTTTTTTTTTTTGGGGGGGGGGGGGGGGGGGGGGGCGTGGGGGGCATTTAAATCAACAATACTACGAATTTGTAGTATCATGCATATTTGTCTGCCTTATTCCTTGTGCATTTTTCTTTTTGTCGGTATATTATATCTGATCTTCATCTTAGCTAAGTACGTTTTTTTTGCTAATTTTTATTGACTTAGAGAGGTCAAGCTTAGTTAATTACCTTAATCTTAAAATGGATATGCTTTAGAAATAACATTTTTTTTAATATGCTGTAGATTTTAGTGGATCATGCATTCTTGCATTTATTACTCATGCTGAATCCGTGACTTGCAGAAATTTTATTGCTTGTTGGCTCATATAGCATTCAACATTCCATAAGTAATTTCGTGTCAGTACATCAGATTGTAAAGATCACTCTCTTTTTGTGCATCTACTTTTAGTATATGTGGCTGTATGAAAATGCCTTATTTGGACAGTTTAGTGTCAATACTTTGTGGGAATTATTTAGGTACCCTTTTTGACATTCTTGATAGTTGCTTTTTCAGGATTTTCGTTTGAGATAGGGAGTTCTACTTCTTCTTTAGGGTGATTGATTCTCGTTCTTGAAACTTAAAAAGATTTCAGTCTCTGTCAGCAAAGCAATTCTGTTGTGAGGTGAATCCTGTTGTTGGGACTGAATTGATATTCTTGGGATTTAGTTCTGTACTGGAAGTTGGTTTACGTTACATTGAAGTTGGAGTTTGATCTGCTACCCAAGTCGGTTGTCATTGGCGCTTTGTTATTTCATTATATGATTGAAATGAGGAGCAAGGGAGAAAGAATTAGCCACTATGTAGAATTCCATAGTTTGGTTTACCAGTAGCTAATTTAGTTTGGATCTCCATTGCCATCTTCATTGGGATCACTGATTTAGTTTAGTTGTTGAGACGAGCAAAATGCTGGAGACTCAACTATGTCCTGCTCGGGTGTTATCACCTTTCCGCGAAGAGAGTGGTGACGAGGAACTGTCTGTACTTCCAAGGCATACCAAAGTTATTGTGACGGGAAATAACAGAACTAAGAGTGTTTTGCTGGGGCTTCAGGGGGTTGTCAAGAAGGCTGTTGGACTTGGTGGTTGGCATTGGCTGGTGAGTGGTTCATTCTTTTTAGAAGTGTATTTATTTTTTCCTTGTTACCTGACGTCCCCAACTGTCCAGAATGAATATCTAGTGAAATCTACTATTTAGCATCCTTGTTTTCTGATTCTGTTGTCGATTTGATTTTTGAATGAATTTTCAAACTTCTTTTTCTCAAATTGAAGGTTTTGAAAAATGGGGTTGAAGTCAAGCTACAAAGAAATGCATTGAGCGTGCTAGAACCTCCCACGGGGGATGAAGAAGACGATGAATATGACTTTGATGACTCGACCAGTGGTTCAGACATTGGTGAAAAAGAAAACCATCACTTTGGTTAGTCTCCATTGTCTGAACTTTGTTTTAATCAGTTCTTCTAATTTCTGAAAAGGTTTCTTATTTGATTATAATCCTTGTATTTGGAAGCTACTGGTGTCGTATACAGAAAAGTGAGCAAGCCTAGAGTTCGTTATACAAGGCCATGGGCCTTGTCTGGACCACCAAAGACAATGAACCGTAGCAATTGCAGAGAAGTTGACCCTAACTATTTGCAACCGGTAAGCACACATAAAGAAAAGTTTTCCTCTGCCCGGTGTTTGAACTGCTTTTTGTTGATGTTGTGGTGTTACAGAAACGTAGTTTATTTTTTGTGAATTGTGACGGTCTTGCTTGAACATGCTTGTTTTATTAAATTGTTTCTTTTTTTGGACTATCAGAGGTTGAACTTGGCAAAACTAGGAACTGGTTCATTATGGAGGTACTGGCGAAACTTCAACCTTGTAAGTCTCTGCTAGCATGAATCATTTTTCTACGATCAATCAAACAGATTGGTTCAAGTTATTAAACATGCTTCGCGTAAATGCAGGCACATATTAGCCCTAACCCGACAAAGGATCAACTGCTCAGCGCTGTTCAGCAGCACTTCTCGTCACAGGTCTGGTTCATTTTCACGGTATTCTTAACTTCACAATCTTACTCACCCCCGCCCCCCCCCCCCCCAAATTTTCCTAACGGATGCTTCCAATCTTTGCAGCGAGTTGACGAGGTACAAGTGGTGGTGGAATTTATCCGTGCAGCCAAGAGATTAAGATCAACTGATACACATTGAGATTTGTTGATGATGATGATAAAAGGGAAATTTGTGAAGAAGGTTGGATTATTATGTGTAATATAATGCATATATAGAGTAAATATTTATGAACCTCTAACTTAGTTCAGCTAATTATAGCAACTCTACTAATGGAGACTAGGTGGGAGCTTCTTTGTTAGCTTACTCCCCCAAAAATTGTCTCCCGGATCCCTAACCTTTGTATTATGGGGCTTTGACCCAGACCCGAACCCGGTTGATATTTATAACCTTCATTTCTAGTGTGAATCTTACCTTTTCTTTTTTGCTTTCTTGGTGACTGAAATCCACGTCTTAAAATCGCAATATTATTCTCAAGTTGGTACTTTCATCTATCCATTAGTGGACGGTTTTATCTGATATGTGTTTGGGATTGTCGGTGACAGTAATAGATATCTCGTGAAATTAGTTGTATGATTATGCATGCTCCATGTGCCATTGTTATAGAAAATGAAGGGTGTATGATCACACCATCCATTTCCATTATATAAAAATGCAAACTTAAATTCATTCTTAAACCTTTGGGACAGCAAATTATTTATGCTGTACATGTCTTAATCAAGCTTATTTGGCTTTATCCTTTTCTTTTTATTTTCTTTTTGGCTGTATTTGTTGACATTCTTGATCAATAAAAATATCTCAAACCATAATTTATTTATTTATTTATTTATTTATTATTTTGTATGTAAAAATTTGTGGATGTGGAAGCCAGGCTGTAAATAGGTGTCACGAGTCAACTATAAGTTGGCAGATGTAGACCCATTGGTGTGGGGTTTTATTTTTATTAAATATAGCTACCAACCGAAGAGATACCATATTTGTGCAACCATACCTAACATTGGCTTCACATTAATATTTGATATAAAGATAGCATTAAAACTTCTTCAATGTTAGAAATTTAGAAAAGGCCAAAACCTCAAAAGTTTATTGTATGTAGCCTCAATTTCTACGCTTTTAACTTGTGATTTGAATGATATTAATTTTACAGTTACTTCAAGACTTTGTTCTTCGATAATATTTGAAGAGGGTAAAAGAATTATGATATGAGAGATTGAGAAGAGTCCCTTTCTCTTCACGTTACTTACATTAAAAGTTGGTGCCAAAACAATTCTATTATTGGTCCCTACAAAAGATTTTATGCAAAAGATTAGAGGTGCTTCTTTGGATTTGCTCTATTATTTCTGTTTTAGTGGACCCATATTGTTCCCTCCACTCATAAATAGTTATTTACACGATTGTTATTTGAAAATGAGGAAGGTGATTTATAATGGTTAGTAAAATTTGAGGAGAATTATGAAATCCTTATCTCCAAATTTCAATTGAGGCAAAACAATAATACAAGAATATATTTGGTGTAATTTCATAAATGGGATATGAAGAAGATAAATCGTATGTGGATCTTATTTCTATCTTTGTGAGTTAAAAAAATATTCACTAATAAATTATCCGTTTAAAAGAAATATTTCAAGTGTAATCTGAAAAAAAAAAATTAGCAATATACGCAGAAGAATAAGAGACTACACTTAAAAAACGATCACCCCACCTCTCATACATAAAATGTGACACCACTCGACTATAATAAGAGATTCATCAATTTATACGAAGGTAAAAATGAGTAATTTATTCTTATTTATTTAAGTCTAGATCGATAATCACTTTTTTCAAACGTGAGAAAACTCCTCCATGATAATATTTTTGAAGTTTAAATTCTAGTCCATGTGAAACTTCAACTTAAATGTATTTCATAACTATAATTTAACAACTCTATAATGCTGACTAATTTGGAATTATAAGTCCTAAAAGTAGACAAACCACATTATTTTTGCATTTAAAATTTGTGAGGTGGGGGATACCTTTGCGTTATATTCTTTCTTTATGTTGATGCCATTATTTTTCTATGCGAAGTCAAACAACATATGGAGTGTAGTTTCGTATTTATTCGTCACTTTTCTCCGATTATGGTAGTCCAACTTGTTTAAAAACATACAAATTAAGCCTAGGTATGGATTCACACGAATACAATAATTTTTGCTTGGACTCTTATATATATTAAAAAAATTATTATAGGAAGGTGTGGAGAATTCGGATTAGGGTGAAGGGTTAGTGGGTAGGAGTTCGATCGCTATAGTAGGGAAGAGTGCTTAGTTTGTGTCTGTGCTGAAGTTTCTTGTTCGTGGTGTTTCGGTGGCTTTGAATAGATAGTTTATGATATTACCTTGTTGGTGTCTTGTTTCCTTTATTATCTAGCAGTGTATTATCCCATTTCGTTGTGTGCTTTTATAGTTTATGATTTTTTGTTTGTTATACTATTATCTGTCATGAGCCGAGGTCTATCAAAAACAACTTCTTTATTTCATCTAATGTAGTGGTATGGCTGCGCGTACACTTTACCCGCCCTAGACCGCATTTTGTGGAATACTAATTAAGTTGTTGTTGTTGCATTAAGTATCTATAAATAATTGACTTTGAATTTAATTACTTATGATTGTATTTATTTAAGGTTGAGATATGAACGCATAAACTTCAAATCTTGAATTTACCTGAAATTATATATACGTCGATTTATGAGTAATGTTTTTATAAGGGATCAAATAGACCTTATTGGTGTATGGGGTAAAAAATTGGGCATGACACGTGGACGAATCGGGAATCGACATATTACAAGAAGAATAAGTCAAACGTGACTCAACACCGTGGCACATGAGTATCCCTCCAATCTTTAACTGAAAAAAAGTAGCCACATTTGTAACGGATTCAAACTCACGACATATGAGATGTTAGTAAAGCCCGCCTAATTTAAAAAATACGAAACCCCGAAGGATTCAAACTCACGACATATGAGATATTAGTAAAACCCGCCTAGTTTCAAAAATACGGGATTGCGGGTCAAGATAAGGTCAAGAGTCAAGTCGTTGTGGAATACAATAACCTCTTTTAACGAATTCGCTCTATTATCTCCCATTTTCGATCGAGCTTTCGTTCTAATAATATCTGTGTGTAAGAAATAGGTCAAAATGGGCTTACGATATTTGGGCTTAGTACAAAATATTTGGGCTTGTTGGGCTTTTAGTATAAGGCTTTCAACTTTTGGACATTCCACAGCTTTGTTGCCAGTCTTTCTTTTTGGAAAAAAACTAACCCAATTTAAACTTAAGCCCACCTATCAAAGAAAGAAAGAGAAACAACGTAAATCACGACAGTTTGAAGCTTGATTATAGAAAATTTCGATAATTTACATAATTACTGAAAAAATTTAATTTTGAGTCTGTCGAAATACATAAACTGATACATCCAAAGAGGATACATTCTTTCTTGTAAAGATACACAATTAGCTCCCGAAATATTTTTTTTTATTTTAGATCTGTTGAGATACATAATACATCAAACGAAGATACATTTTTTCCTTGTAAAAGTACATATTATTTCCTAATACATTTTTTCGATTTTGAGTCTGTCGAGATACGTAATTAGCTCCCGATACATCCAGCGAAAATACATAATTACTTAAAAATTTTATAATTACTTTGTAAAAGTGGAGATATGCGTAGATATAATAAGTTAAGGTGTATTTTTATGTTATTTTTCCTTGAATTATTTAGTTTTTGTTTGTTCCTATATTTAATAGTTGTGCAAATGCTATAACCTTTAGGAGATTATCCATTCAAAAATCGTTTGATTCGAGTCTAAAATTTACTCATATATTTGATTGATTCGAGTCTAAAGTTTGCTCATATGTTTGTGTACTGTACATGCCCTGAACTATCTGAAATAGCTTAAAAATACCCCTCGTTACATTTTTGGCTCAAAAATACCCCTCCGTTAAATATTTGGCTAAAAAATACCCCTCCCTCTAACGGAATTCGAAAAAGGTTCAAAAATACCCCTCGTTAGTTTTTTGTCTCAAAAATACCCCTCCCCTTAACGAAATTCCACCAAGCATACCACCTAGATAAAAAAATAAAAATATGTCGCTATGCCACATTACCATCCACATGTAAAATGTTATATTTTTTAATTATATGACATTCCTTTCTTATTTATTTTTCTTTTTATTTTTTTGCAAAACAGTTTTATTGATCTGAAAAAAATATGATCAGTAAAATAAAAAAATTCTAAAAATATTTAAATAAAATAAATCAGTGTTTTTACTGAATTTAGTTTAACGTTTTTGGAATTCTCGACATTGGAAAGATATTAAATAAATTTTGTTAAAGGAGTACAAATTATTCAATTTTTTTCATTATATGATAAACTTTTCACTTAGATTATTAAAGAAAATTATATCCATGTTTTTCTAATGATTAAAACATATCAAATGTCATTTACTTTTCTGAAAGTGAAATTTTCAAAAATTCTAAGAATACTTGATGATTAAACATAAAATTAGAAAAACTATCAACATTCATTGAGTTCAGAAAAAATAAATCAACATCACTGAATATAATTTTTTTTTATTTAACTCTTTTATCAAGAAAAAAGGAATGTCATATAATTAAAAAATACTAACATTTTACATGTGGATGGTAATGTGACATAGTCACGTGATTTTTTTTTTACGGAAAAGGCTCAAAAATATTTCGACTTTGATGATCCTAATGGGATTTGATCGATCTTGTCTTTTAGGGAATCCCTGGTGTAACAGTGAAGTTGCAGCCATGTGATCAGGAGGTTATGTGATCAGGTTGTATAGTTGTGACTTATGAGGTGAAGTCGTGCATTTATATGATATGTTTCTTCCCTAGTCCCTGTTCATAGTTAGAGCCTTTAACCAACAATTCTCATCTCAACGTTTGTTCTATGTTTTGTTATAACCACTTCAGTGGTCATATTAAAACTATAGTTACAATCTACAATGTATTTATAATTTACTCACTATGCTATTGTGCTTCTGCTTCATGTGTTAAACTTTAATATTCAAGAAATTTTAGAGGTCGATATAATAAGTTGGCTAACTTTTCTGGTGAAGTGAAACAATTTCTTTCTACTATTATTCATTCTGTAAGTATGATTAAATTTTGAATTTCATTAGGAAGTACTACAACAAATAATACATCAAGGTATTTTTTAGCCTTTTTCTTAAAAAAAAAAATACTTGACTTTGCCGCATTACCATCCACATGTAAAATGTTTGTATTTTTTAATTATATGACATTCCTTTCTTCTTGATGAAAGAGTTAAATAAAAAGATTATATTCAGTGATGTTGATTTATTTTTTCTGAACTCAATGATTGTTGATAGTTTTTCTAATTTTATGTTTAATCATCAAGTATTCTTAGAATTTTTGCAAATTTCACTTTCAGAAAAGTAAATGACATTTAATATATTTTAATCACTAGAAAAACATGGATATAATTTTCTTTAATAATCTAAGTGAAAAGTTTATCATATAATGAAAAAAAATTGAATAATTTGTACTCCTTTAACAAAATTTATTTAGTACCTTCTCAATGTCGAGAAATTCCCAAAACGTTAAGCTAAATCCAGTAAAAACATTGATTTATTTTATTTAAATATTTTAGAATTTTTTAATTTTATTGATCATATTTTTTTTTTCCAAATCAATAAAACTGCTTTGCAAAAAAAAGAAAAAGAAGAAGAAGAAAGGAATGTCATATAATTAAAAAATATATCATTTTACATGTGGATGGTAATGTGACATAGCCACGTGTTTTTTTTTTTATCTAGATGACATGCTTGGTGTAATTTTGTTAAGGAGGGGGGGGGGGTATTTTTTAGCCAATATTTAACAGAGAGTTATTTTTGAGCAAAAAAACTAACGAGGGGTATTTTTTATCCATTTCAGATAGTTCAGGGGTATTTTTGATCCTTTTCCGAATTTCGTTAGATGGAGGGATATTTTTAAGCCAAATATTTAACGGAGGAATATTTTTAAATCAAAAATCTAACGGGGGATATTTTTAAACTATTTCAAATAATTCAGGGGTATTTTTGAGCCTTTTCATCCCAAAAAGGGACAACAGTTGAAAATTTGATTAAAAAATTTTGAAAAGGTGGTAATAAAACTCCATTAGATGCATTATTACTTTGAATGATAACTTATTGAGACAATATTTTATTCCAATCATGAAAAGTGTCATGGATTTAAAATGATTGTTCTCCACTCTTAATTACCACAATTCTGTTGGTTACATTATATTATTTTTTTATTTTTGTTTTGTTGCTAAGTAAGTCGATCCAATATTAGTATACATTATCCTACATAATTTTGAACTAACATATCTTGATTACTTTATTAAATGGATTACATTAAAGATATGAGATCATCCTTGTGATTTCTACAACTATTTTATACATGTATAAAGTTCAAGTATCAAAATAGCTTTTTTTAAAATTTCATAATCATAAAGCTTATTATTTTTTCCATTTCAATTTATTTGAAGCGTTGTCAAACTGAAAAAAGTCATTCTATTTTTTTAACAAATTAAAAAATAATAAAAACAATAAATTAAAATGGGAAGAGTAAAGTTAATAGTGAAACTTTGAAAACATACGTATCATGATTGCATAAAGATATTAAAAAGATCTTGAGTTTAATATATAACCTATAAGTAACTTTTAAGGAAGCAAAAAATGGGCCACCCTTTATTTTATAAGATCATAAGATGTTTACATTTGATTTTGATTTAATTTTTTAAATCAAAGATTTTGAATAAGTGGTTTTGGGAAAATATTATTAGTTTGTATGTCGTAGTTTGTTTTGGAATTTTTTTTTATTTGATTAACGAAATAATTTGTAACTACATAAATAATTCGGCTATGCATTTATAATTTTGTTCTACCCACATAAATAATATTTCAACTTCTTTGAAAATTCTTATTATTGTTTTTTCTCTTGAAGTTTCCCATGACGTGTCAATTTTTCTATGTACTACTAAGAAAAAAAAATACCAATATGAATAGTAAGTTTGGTAAACAAGGCAAGAAAGGTGGCTATCTCACTTATCCCCTAAATATTTGGAAACTTCCTCAAAATGTACTATTGACAATGACACATGTATCTCAAAGATATTGATAATTTATTCGTACTTGATATTTATATTAAATTAATAAATATAAAATACGTATTTCATACAAAGAAAAGGAGCTAAGTATTTGACATAATTCGATAATTTGATTAAAGTTTTATATTTATACTAAGAAATTATTTTCTATAAAAAAATGAATCTTAAATATTTACTGAATTAAGGGCGTAGGCGTAGCTATATACGTCAAAGAATGATCAGTTGAATAAATATATTAGATGTGTTGATATTGGATTGCGTTAAGCTTGTACTGTTACTTCATATTTGAGAATAACATACTCTTTAAAATAGTCTAACTATAATATATTTCTCTCATAAAATGATAACTATATATACATCTCCATTATTGTTGTATTAAAAATTTAAGACAAAAAATAGCAATAATTTCCAAAAAAAAAAGGTCATACTTATTTTGGAACATATATACTCCCTCCATTCCATTTTACTTTATTTTTATTGATTTTAACTACGAATATATTTTATTAAATTAATCTTTTAATAATGATCTAAAACTTTAAATTTGATTGTTATTTTAGTTATTTAATACCGAGGGTAAAAAAGAGAAAATATATATTTTCTCCATTTCTTTTTATTTACTCTATTTGAATTGGGCACACTCTTTAATTAACCTCTTATCCCTATAAAATTAAAAGTAATTTTATCAGTATATCCCTAACTAAAATGTATAACTCTTTACAAATTAATAACGATTACATCTATTGAACAAGGGCTTAATAGGAATATTTTGATCAAACTATTCTTCAATAATTAAAAAAGTAAATATTTAAAAATATAAGTACAACTCAAATGAAGGAAATAAAAAGAAATGAAGAAAGTAGTAACAGACTTCTCTTGATTTTAAAAATTAGCTAAATGAATTAAAATAATTATTTTAATATAAAAATCAAGTAAAATAATTTTTTTAAAAAGTAATTTTTTTTTACCAATAATTGAGGCTAAAGTGAACGAATTAAAAATATAGTAAGTACTCTCTCCGTCCCATTTTACCTGTCTCGAATTTTTTAATATAATTTTCTCATTTTATTTGTCATTTCTCACGAATCAAGAAAAGATAAATTATTTTTTCATATTTTATCTTTTGCATTAATTATTTTTTCTTCAAATTAAAATGTAAATATCATTTAATAGAGATACTATGATAAACTAGCAATGTTATTAATTGTTTTTCTTAATCAATATGCCAAGCTAAATTAAGACATACTCCCTCCGTCCCAAATTATCCGTCTCAAATTTCCTAATTTGATTTCCCGTTTTACTTGTCTTTTTTCATTAATCAAGACGAGACGTATTTTTTTTTTTTCATGTTTTACCTTTTGCATTAATTATTTTTTCTTCAAATTAAATTGTAAATACTCCCCCCGTCCCATTTTACTAGTCCCAAATTTCTTAATTTATTGTCCCATTTTACTTATCTTTTTTTACTTATCAAGACAAAACATTTTTTTTTTCTCATTATACCTTTAGTGTAATTGATTACTCCTTATTATTAATATTCTTGAAAAATATTACAAAGAGGAGTACCATTAAGAATATAAATAGTGCTTTTGTATTAGCCATCCATCAATATTAGAACCAACAACAAGACATAATTAAAAGGGGTAAAATGATAAAGTTACATTACCAATCATTGTTTTCTTAATAGCTGTGTCATCCTAATTTAGGACGGGTAAAATGGGATGGAAGGAGTATCATTTAATAAAAATACTATAATAAATTAGATATGTTATTAATTATTTTTTTTAATTATTGTGTCATCTTAATTTGAAATGGATAACTTAAAACGGAGAAAGTATAAAATAAAACCAAAGGAGTACTATGGAATTTTCACATTAATTATTTATTCATGTATTTACGGACTTTCACACTCTCACGCATTAGTCGTTGCCCCGTACAAATTTCCCAAAAGAAAGAATAAATCAAAGTCCTTTTCCAATTCCCACATTAATTATTAATAATGAATTATTTGTACGATTCATTTAATATTACTTCATTCGTCTACTCCCTCCGTTTCATTTTATTCGTCCTAAATTTTTTAATTTGGTGTCCTATTTTACTTATTAAGACAAGATAATTTTTTTTTTTCATATTTTACCCTTTGCGTTAATTACTTTTTCTTTAAATTAAAATATAAACATCATTTAATAAGGGTACTATGGTAAACTAACCATGTTATTTATTATTTTTCTTAATAGCTGTGCCATTCCAATTTGGGATGAGTAAAATAGAACGGAGGGAGTACTATATTGTCTTGGAGTAATTAGTGTAAGCTGCTGTCGTAGGATGTAAAAATCATTTATACACGTAAGTGAAAATATTTTGCGAAAATATAAGTTAAGATTTATGTATAATAGATTTTTATGACCTAATTTTTCTTCAAATTTAACACGTAGCAGAATTTTTAACACACCAAACGGAGAAATGATTCATCAAAAATAATTATTTTATTTATTATATTCATAAAGTAATAGGAGTATAGTAGACTTACCATTTTATTTTTTTTTATTTTTCATCCGGTGTTTGGTGTTCGCATTGGAGCCCCGATTAATTCGGATCGCGCGTTGCAGGGCCCATTAAGGCAGCAACGCTCTCAACAACGTTTTCTCCATACCCAGGGTCGAACCCTTGATCTTTGATTAAGGGTGAAACAACTCCACCAATTGCACCACAACCCATATTGGTCATTCTATTTATTATTACTTCTTAAGAAATTGTTGTTGAATCTAAGCAAGTAAAAATACGCGGAAGAGTAATAACAATAGCAATAAATATATTGTTGTAGTATTACTATTATCTGATCATAAGGTATCCGTTTGAGCTGTGAAAGCCTCTTGTAAATATACAGAATAAGATAATATACAATTGATTCTTATGGTTCAGCCATTTCTCAAATTTTACATATAATGAATTTAGTACATCAAACTATCTTTTATGTTCATTAGTACTTATCCAATTTTAAAAATTAAGAAATCATTTCAAATTTATTGTTACCTATAGTTATTGTAAATTGAATTTATTATATTCAATTGAGATATAATAAATATTCTATTATTTTTTTCATTTATTTTACTTATTTTTTTTTAACTTGACATATTTATTAAGAAAAATATTAATTAAAAATATATTTTACAAAATTAATCCTATTAATGATGTTTTAAAACTCTAAAATATTAATTAAAATTGTATTTTACAAAATTAATCCTTTTGACTTGGCATATCCATTAAGAAAAATAATTAATAGCATGACTATTTTATCATAGTTCCACTATTAAATGATGTTTATATCGTGTCTTGAAATTAATTTGGAGAAAAAAATACTTAATACTAAGAATAATATAGAAAAATATTATCTTTTTTGATATATTAAAAATAACAAGTAAAATAAAAGATTTAACTAGAAAATTAGTTATAAACTTTATAAATTCATCCCTTATTTTTAAATTTCGTACGATACATAAAATTAAAGGGAGGGAGTATATAATTCCAAAATTGGAAGTGGGTGTGACACACTCTCGCACAAAATAAGCACAAGTGCCCAAACGCTCTTTCCGTCTCCACCCCGCACCCCTACCCCAACCCCACCCCCCAAATATCCCCCACCCCACCCCCCACCACCCCCAAAACCTTTCCACCGTTTTTCTACACTTTGTGCAAAATTCAATCACATACAACAGCAGCTAAGGTAAACAATCTATACATACACCAATTCTATCTCTATAGGTTTACCTTCACTGTTCATTTTTGTTGTTGTTTTCAGCTCAATTCGACTTGCTACCTTCTTTCTTTTTGGTGAATTTTGTTTAGCTTATAATGGAATTCTGGAGATTATATATATATATATATTTATTTTTTTTTGGATAAATTTTGGATTTGATTTGGTTGTTTTTGAATCATTTTTCTGACGAATTTTGAGGTGTTTGATGCGTAAGGATTGATTGATTACAGTGAGCTTCTCTAGTGTTTGTTTTGTTATTTTCAGCTTCAATTCGACTTGGTTGCTGATTTTTTTTTATTCTTGGGAATTTCAGCTTATTATGGATGTATATGGAATTCTGGTGATTGTATTTTTTTTTTTTTTGATGATTTTTTGGATTTGATTTTGATTTTGATGTTTTCTGAATCATTTTTCTTTTGAGTAATTTTGATGTGTATTAATTGCTTCATTTTTGATGTGTTTGGACTGGAAATAGGGCTTTGTTTGTGTTAATTTAATGGCGATTGAGTTGCTTGTAGTTATGTAGTGGTTGTTTTCAGCTTGAATTCGACTTGCTAATTGATTTGTTTTCTGGAATTGCTTAGCTTATTATGAAATATATATGGAATTTTGGATTTGATTTTGTTGTTTTCAGCTTGAATTCGACTTGCTAACTTTTCATTTTCCTTTATTTTGGAATTGACTTTGATGATTGGCTTTACTTATGTATTGGGGAGAGGTCAGCTGCCGTTTACTGTGTTATATGGATTTCTGTAAAACTCAATTCATTGATGAGCTCCGGAGTATCCAATGATTTCTAGTGTTTGATGCATAGTGATTGATTAATTGATTTCGATGATCTTCTGTAGTATTTATTTGCTAGTTTTCAGCTCGACTTGTTTGTCGATTTTTTTCTTTTTGGAATTGCTTAGCTTTTTATGGAGATATATGTAATGCTGGAGATTATATTATTTTTTTCATGAATTTTGTTGTTTTTGAATTATTTTTCTGTGGAATTTTGATGTGGATTGATTATTGCAGTATGGTGTGTTTGGACTGGAAATAGGGCTTTTATTATGTTAGTTTAATGGTAATTGAGTAGCTGTACTTTATGTATTGGGGAGAGATGGGGGGAGTTCAGCTGCTATTTACTGTGTTGTTATCATCCAAGAGCTTTCTGCTTATATAGACTAGATTTTGGCGGTTTGATCGATCCGCGAGAGAGTTGATTGAAAATTTCGAGTTCTCTAGCTTATTATGGATATATATGGAATTCTGGAGATTGTTTCATGAATTTTTTATTTGATTTTGAATCATTTTTCTGCGGAATGTTGATGTGGATTTATTATTGTTTCATTTTGATGTGTTGGATTGGAAGTGGCACTGTGTTAGTTTAATGGCGATTGAGTAGCTGTATTTATGTATTGGGGAGAGGTCAGCTGCTGTTTACTGTGTTATATGGACTTTTAAGTTAAAATTCAATTCATTAACATCCATGTGTATTCTGTATACGCGAGACAACAGATTCAAAAAATTCAGAGAGAACTCTGGTGCTACATGATTTTTAGTGTGTACAACTTGTTTGATGCATAGGGATTGATTGATTACAGTGAGCCTTTAGTGTGTATCTTGTTGTTTTCAGCTTGAATTTGACGTGGTTGTTGATTTTTTTTTTTTGGGGGGGGAGGGGGGGGAATTGCTTTCATTAGTTCATTAGCTTATTATGGAGATAGATTGAATGTGGATTATTTTATTTTTGCATGAATTTTGGATTTAGGATTGTTTGTTAATTTATCATGATTGATTTTGTTGTTTCTGAATCATTTTTTTTTGGAATTTTGATGTGGATTAATTGTTTCATTTTGATGTGTTTGGACTGGAAATTGGGCTTGTTCTTGTCAGTTTAATGACAATTGAATAGCTGTACTTTATGTAATGGGGAGAGGTCAGCTGCCGTTTACTGTGTTATATGGACTTTTAAGTTAAAATTCAATTCATTATCTTCCATGAGTATTATGTTTATATATAGACTGGATTTTGGCAGTTTGATCAATCCTTGAGAGAGCAGATTCAAAAATTTGAGTTCTCTCTGGTGCTTCAGTGTTGAGCTCTGGGCACCAACAAAATGCACCTTCCTTTAATTGCTATTCTATTCTTGTGAGAAGCTGCACCTGCATTTTGAGAATGAGGTGGGGGCGGGTTCAGAACGAATATTAAGCTACTGTATTTCTCTCAATTCTCTTGTAGAATTTTACAAGCTCACGCTAACCTAGTGTTGTCTAGTAACAAAGGCACCTCACGGATTTGTATGAACTTAAATGAGTACTAGTTAAAATTAATGTTCCAGATTGTGGTTCACTTGATTGATTTGATTTCAATTATATATGAACAAAGTCCAATTTTCTGGGTTTCAGTTGGCTTATTGACCTGGTAATATCAGTAAGACTAGCTTATCTTGGTAGAGATAAGTGTGAGACTCAGACCCCCTAGTTTTATAAAACCTCTAATTTGCCTTGAATAACAAGTTATTTAACAATATTTATATGGCATTGACTCTAATAGTGTGGAAGGGGTATAGAGGCATGGTGGTGGTTGTTTGTTCACAAAAGAGAGATATCATGACTAACTTGACACTTTTGCTTCTGAATTGAAAGTCAACCTGCTAATGTGTGAACTGTTTTTCCCTCTTAGCTGGTGCGGGAAATTCCGTACATTGTGGATGCAAGTATGAAAACAAAATTATACCCTTTCTAAACCTGTAGGGATCCTAACAGCGCTAGAAGTGATTCTGCTTCATTTACCAGTTTCACTCTAAACCAAATACTTAATAATTGTTGGCCTTTATCTTTTGGATGGAATTGTATTTATCTTCAAATCAGTTCTTCTTTTCCAACTTCCCAACAGCCCACCAGATACAAGCCAGTAAAGTGTTCCACTGCTTCTCCTTTCTTCTATCTGCTCCTACTCTGTCCAGCTTCTAGAAGTAGTATTGCGGGGCAAGGTCCATTTGCTTCCAAAAACAAAAGAACTGCCATAGAAATATTTTGGGCCATGGTTCATCTATACTTGGTTAATTAGTTCTATAAGTTTGTAACCCTTGATTCAACACTGGCATCTCTGTTCTAGTCCAATCACCTGAAAGTGTGGAAGGTATCACTTTCATTTTGCGAGGCCACTACAAATATTATTCAACCACGTGACATCGATTTTATATAACCATCACATAAGCTGAAACGTTTGAGATATAATTCTGTGACATAGTTTTGGTGGTTGTGCTTAGTGATAACATATTCTTTTGTCATGATCTATTGCATCTTCCTTAAATTCCCAAACTGGTCTCACTTATAAATAAATCGAACTGGTTTCTGCTAGTGAGTAATTTCCGTCAAACTATCGGAATTGCTGCTTCTTGCTCTCATAACAGTGTTTTCTCCTGATCGTTCTAGTAACTTGCTCTATTGTGTACGATGTAATATCCTTGTGCTTGCTACATCTGGAAGCATTCCTTTGATCGGTATTTTTATGATCAATCTAGAAGCCAAGCAGGCTTCCTTTGGTTCTTAAATTTGATGCATAATAATGATAGTATTATGTTGTAATGTTGCAGAGAAAAGAATGAGCAAGGTCTTAAACATTGCTGGCGGATGACCTAGATAAATTATCAGAAAAATGGGTAATTGTTGCTGCTGCTGTTGTGCTTCAAAGCGAGTGGAATTGAATGGTTCACCCTCATTCTATCGTGTAAGTGATGTATCCTCATTCCAGATGACATTTACCTTCTATTAAATCCTGAATATTTTGATTACAGAATTCTGGTTGGGAAGTCCCTTTGAAGATCAAAATTTTTTCGTAAGAGGAAAAATTGAGTTCAAGCCGCTTCCTTTCTTTTGCTGTTTTATGTAAAAACCATGCCAATTCTACTTATCAGAATTTTAATATGTTTCAAAAAGTTTAAACAGGGAAGAACTGGCAAACTTGGTGTGCAAATTTAGGGACTCATTGTCTGAGAGTTAGAAGAATTAGGACACTAACTGATAGTGTCAGATTTCTGTCCAGTGAGTGTCCATTCTCGAGGAATCATTACCCAACGTTGTATGTGTTGGTCATGCCTCATAGGATTCTAAACCTGGTTCCTGAAATCTTGCCCCTGTGCATGATGTCATAGCATGCTGTGACATCGTATAACCATTGTGGATATAGTTAATTGGACTGTTTTCTCTTTTATGTAGGGTTATCATCATTTTTTTCCTTCCTATTTTCCCCGTACCATTGTATGGACTGCGTACATCTTACCCTCCCCAGACCCCACTATGTGGGAATACACTGGGTTTGTTGTTGTTGTTGTATTTTCCCTGTACCATTGTATGCTCACTATGAGCATTTTCCAGAAAGGACCTTTGGTTCTCTTTTGCAGTTTTCTTCTTGGTATGTTTGGTTATAAGTTCATTCTATTCGCATAACCTTTTATTTTTTTCCTCCTTTTTCTACTTTGAATTATACAAGAGGGTTAATATGATTTATTTTTAACTCTTCAAAATGGGTGCGTGTCGGATTCTCCAAGAGGAGTGTATTTTTGGAGAATCTGACACGGGTGTGACATCAAAAGTGAATAGTCTGCGCAAATACCAATTCCATGCAACTGCTGCATTGTCTTGTATATAGCATAGTACATAGGTCCTTGACAAGAGCCGCTGGTCTATTATCATAGTCCGTCAGCAGTCTTTTTAGTCAAGAAAATAAGGAGGATACAGTAAAGACAAAAGGAATTGAATATAAGACTATGAATTACGTTTCTCAGTATTAGTAACTGAAGTTCACTATTACGTGGTAAATGCTTTCTATAGTGGAATATTATTGACCTTTCCAGTTGAGGGATTAACTGCTTTACAATTCTTGTCTATCGGAAATAACCTCTCTACCCCCACAAAGGCAGGGGTAAGGTCTGCGTACATCCTAGCCGCCCCAGACCCCACTTATGGGATTACACTGGTTATTTTTTGTTGTTCTAGCTGGTTTTACAATCATTCTGTATTTTGTGCTGTGCCCATATTGATCTATTCAACTTTAAAAAATTCTACAGTATCCTATGGTGCCAGAAGAGCGTGAACCCTTGTCATCTCATCATGTCACAGCTGCAGCATTCTCCACTGCGCTTTTGGTTGATACGAATCTGGACACCTCAAGTCCTGACACTTACAGACCACCTCCAATGCCAATGCCTTATGAAACATATGTAGGAAGGCCCAGGACTCCACCAGGTCCAGATAGCATCAAGAATGAGGCTGCTGTTCAAGAAACAAACAGTGAAACTGGTGGCGCACTAAACTCAGCAGACACTCCTGAAGCTGTAGACAAGGATAAAAAGGAGTCTGAAGGTAATAAAGATTCCGAAGGCAACGTGCAAACAGATATCCAGCTTGATGCAATAAAGGAAGTGGAGGATGATCTTGAGAAGTCCGAAGATCTCAAAAAATCCAATGTACCTGTAGTTTTACCACCACAAGAGGAGTGTCCCATCTGTCTTGAAGGTGAGAAATATCTTTAAACACTGCCCAACTCCTCGCTTATAGCTTCACCTAGAAACTGTAAGATGACTCTACTCCTCGTTGCAGAATACGATGCTGAGAATCCAAAAATGAGCACAAAGTGTGAGCATCATTTTCACCTTTCATGCATTCTTGAATGGATGGAGAGAAGTGAAACCTGCCCCGTCTGTGATCAGGTTTGTTTCAAACTGTAATAACCTCAACCAGATCGTTAACTAGTAATATGAATTACTGCTATTATACCATCATAATCATTGTCCTCTTCACTTTTTATTGTAGGAAACGGTTTTTAACCCTGCAATCGATGGATAGCAATGGTAATTCCGCCAATAGGTGGTTGGTTACTGAAGTGACTTATATTGTATGCGATGTTGTTCAATACTTTTGTGTCCGTGATAGTTAACAGCTTTAGCCATATAGTTTCTTCATTTGCTTCAAATCGTTGAGCTTGAATGTGGTAATAATTAGGATAATGATTGATAAGGTTAAAAAAGAGGGAGGAAGAAGAGAAAGATTGGGTTTCGATACATTGCATAGGTTCGTTTCCATTGTGAATATCCTTATTTTTAATCCACGATATATAGGCATTTTCTAATTTGCAGTTCTTTTTGTTTGTGCATTTCTGTATCTCTTACCCTAGACAAGAGTCTTTTTATTTTATTTATGTTTTTTTGGGTCATTTGATTATGAATTGGCAGCTCTATTTATGTTTGTAAATATGCAGACAGTATAGCACTCCATTTTTGTGTACAAGATCACACTTGAAGCATTCAAACTTTGTGCAATTTTGCATTTGGTTCATGTAGCTTTAAGAGTGTACTTTCTCCGTCTCAAATTATCTGTCGTGATTTTCTTGTACTAATAGGAAAAGTAGTAGATTATCCCTCTTTCTAATTAAAAGAATTTAAACGCCCCTTAAGCAACATTAATTGGGAGGGTTATTTTTAATTTAGTTTACCCTTAATGGATTTTGTGCAATCATAGATATCACCCATAAATAGGTTAAAATTGGGGATAATATTTATCTTAACTATGCAAGGGATTCGGCGAAAGTTTTTTTGAAATAATGAGAATTCAGTTCCGAGAGTCGATGAATAATGATTTGCAATAATTTACAGCTCCAAGACTCGATAATAAGAATGGTTTGCTTCACTTTTACCCTTTCCACTTAAATACATATTATTGCTATAATAACTTTAATTATGGCAAACATTACGAGCCATTCATAACTATAATGAAAACGAATTACACAAAAATCTAATGATGACTCAACATGTGACTTGACGTGTAATTTGTCATTTAAGAATTGGTCTCATATAAAATCCACATGGGAAAATTATATTTCTGAGGGACTTTCTAAAAATAACCTTACTTGAATATGTTATTCTTTGGCGCTTGAATCCTTTAGAGCATGTTGGTATCGTAGGTTCAAAATAGTAAACAACAAAATCGAAGTAAATTAAAAAAACAAAAAGTAAGAACTTTAAGATATCCGAGTTCACAGAATTTATCGTGTGTATTTAAGGAATTTAATCTTCTTATTATATCTGAAGTTTTGGGTTACTTTCTTCCAGCATAAAATAGATATACTTACTGGAGTAGTGATACCTCAAACACCAACGAGATTTTGGTGCACGCAACATATCATACATGACTATATATTTATTTGTTAGAAAATATGCAAAGAAAGTTCTTAAATTTTGATGCTGAAAATTGAGGCTAGTTCTCCGAAATTTAGAGCCAATGAAAAGGTAGTATGAAGAGGTGCTTATCGTGTCTTATCGAAAAAGTTACAACATATTAGAAAAGTCATAATCCATCGGAATGGTCATAACCATTAAAGTGAAAAGGTGCTGCTACAATTGCATCCTTTTTCATGGTGCCTTTTCATAATTCTTTTTCATTTTCCATTCACACCTCTTAAGTAGACATTTAGCCATGAAAACTATTTTTTTTTCTTTTGAGTTGAAGTTGTATTTAACCATGAAAATAAATTGAAGTGAAAACAAGTTTCACTTGTTTTCATTTTTTCAAATTGTATTTGAAATTCTTATGGCCAAACCTTATAATTTTTACTAAAGTGAAATAATTTTTTTAAGAAAGTGAAAAATTCCGACCAAACGAGCTCTAAATATGGCATTAAGGCATATAAACAAAATCTCGATATAGTTCCCTGTAGAATTAAATATAAGAGAAAGTTTCAGAAATTACTATAGTTTCATAACTAATTACCAAAAGTGTAACTATTATTTCAATAGTTACCATTCTCTGTAAATCTTAAATTGCCAAACACTGGTATTTACTATATTTGTTCGTATAACAAATACAAAATATGTCAACTGTATTAGTACACACAATGAGTACGTACAACCTACATCAATAATTATATTTGTTCATGCGACAAATATAATTAAGGCGAAATATATAAATATACTGATGTATACTAGAATACAAACAACAAAATATAGGTTGTATATATATATATATAGGGTTGTATATAAGTCGGTTTGGTTCTTGTTGATTTAGTTTAGCTTTCTCGATTTATTACTTTAACTAATGGTAAACGTCGAAATTTTAAAAATATAAATGCAATTCGACATATCAGATGTCAACCGAATGTTGTGCCTTAACCATGAAATTAAGATGTCAACTCAATGTTATACTTAGGCGAAGCCATGAACAACACCATATGAACGTTTCTTAAAAAAATTATAAACTACATATAAGAGAACGACATGATAAACCTCTCAAAAGGTGAACACATAAATTTCTTGCTCGATAAGGACTAAAAGAAAGTTCAAACCTAATGATTATCTATAGTCTAATGAAACTTAACTGTAAATTTTCATAGACAATTAAGATATATATTATATTCACAATTAGTATCATTTGTCATTCTCATGTGTTACGTTACTGAACTTTCACTCCAATTATTCTGTTTGGTCCTACTTAACTTGAACTCTAGACTGTTACTCCCTCCGTTCGCTTTTACTTGTCATTATTTTTCTGATTTGATTTTCTTTTTTACTTGTCATTTTTAACAAATTAAGAAAAAATATTTTTTTTTAATGTTTTACCCTTATACTATTTTCTCCAAACCGTTTTCCAATAAATATTTCTAAACATCAATTAATAAGGGTAATATGGTAAAATTACTATATCAATCATTGTTTCCTTAACGAGTGTTTCATATCAAAAAGTGACAGGTAAAAGCGAATGGAGGAAGGAGGTATGTCTCTACACCCCTAACTTAGTGTTAAATCTGTCCAGAGTCTCATCAATCAAAACTGTGTCATTGAAAAATAACATACACTATGGCACTTTACCTTGTATTTGCCATGCAAGCCATCCATCACACGGGGCAAATAGAAATAGACTAAGAGTTGATCCTTGATGTAGCTCCATCATATAACTGAAAAGTGTCCCGAGTTTTCTCTCACTGTTCTTACTTTGATCTTGGATCCATCATACATGTTCTTGATTGCATTAGTATACATGATAAGTACTGCTTTGACCTTCCATCATCTCCATAGAATTTTCTTTAGACTCTATCATATGCCTTTTCTAAATCATTCAACACCACATATAGATCCCTCTTACTCTTCATGTAATGCCCCACCAGACTCCTTACGAGATGAATGAATTGTATTGTAGAACGCCCCGACATGAATACAAATTGATTCTAAAATATAGACAATCTTTTCAAAAATAGACTAAAACACCATGTAGATGTATTATAATAAATCCTAAACCGCATTCAGTGTGAAAGAGTAAATAAAAATAAAATTTTGATTTAAAGTTTTGTTGATATTAACTAAAATCCATAATTGAATACAACATAAATTTAATCACAAGCTTTAAATCAATATTAGAATACTCATCTCGATGACTAAACGATTCCAAGAAAGTATATCATTCAAAACATTCTCAAAATTAGTGATATTAAATAGATCTCTTAATAAGTGGATTTAAATCTTAAAGGACAAATAAAAAACGAAAAAAGTAATGTGTAATAATAATTTACCTACTTAGTAATTATACCAATTTATTTCAAAATAATTAAGATATTAATATTTAAATTTAAGGCGAGAGTCGTGAAGTTTAACTCTCCTCTTGTAATGTTTTCGAAATAGATGACAAATTAATCCAGGGATTAAAATAAGTTAATACTATTATCCTATGTTTGATACGAGATAATAAGTAGTAATAATAAAATCTAGGTCTAAGATTTTTTTAATAAACTAATTCATAATAAGTACGAAATAACTGTAATCACAAATTTTATATCAACACCAGAATGTCAATTTCAATGAGAAATGACCCCATAAGTTTATTCATTCAAAAATATTTCTTAAAATTAATGGTATGTATATATTTCTTAACGAGTGGTTTAAGATCGTAATAACAATAAAAGGATAAGAAAAAGTTAATTATAGTAATATTTTGTTCCCTTAGTAATTTTGTTAAGTTTTTTTTTAAAATATCTAAGAAATTAATATTCGAATTATAAGACGAGAGTTACGAGGTTTCCGAATTATAAGATGAGAGTTGCGAGGTTTACAAATTACTCCTATTAGATTAGGGTTATAGGGTTATGACGTTTTCAAATTATAAGACGAGAGTTACAATGTTTACGAATTTTAAGACGAGATTTACGAGGTTTGACTCTCCTTTTTTAGTGTTACCAAAAATAGATTACAAAATTATCTATAGATTACAAAAAAAATTATATTATCTAGCGGTCAATACGAGTGGTGAATAATAATAAGTTTTTGATGTAAATTTTTGTTGGTATTATTAATGGAGTAGTATTAATAACCTAATGCACATAAATATAACTTAAATTTTATATCGTTATCAGAATACTGATCTTGATAACTAAACGACCCCTATAAGGTATTATTTTTCCAAATCGAGTAATCGAACGGGAACTAATTTTTTTTCCCCATTATTCTCATTATTAAACTCTGTACCTTATACCCTTCTAACTTTTTCTTACAATATTTAAATTTTCTAACTTTTTCTTACAATATTTAAATTTTAGGTTCATTAATATTTTTAGATTATATGCTACCTTACTATTTACTACATTTTTTCAAAAAATTAATCTTTTGCTTTTTACTTTAAAATTGTTTCCATTTCTATTTTGACCAAATTCACAAAATCTAAGACATCCTTTTACTTTAATTTTTTTTTTCTATTTATATTTTGATCAAATTCACAAAATCTAAGAAATCAAAAAACCCGTTATAATTAAACAACAAGACCTCCTATTTTTTTTCATTCTTGCAAGCAAAAAGAGGTAGTGAACTTGAAGAATTTTAAATGAATTCGAAAAATCCGTTCTCGCTTACAGAAAGTAAAAATCAATGTCGAGCGATCAGATAAATTGATTTTTTTTTTTTTGTTCTTTTATGTACATGAAATTTGTCATTTTGACTAATCTAGTATGTGACTGATAAAATGATTTTCGTTATGTTCGAATCAGAACGATCGTGTAAAAGTTCTTTTAATCGATTTCAATCCTCCATACAAATGATTTTTTCACTCTCCATTGATAAAATCATCCTGCGTTGTTCCGCGGTAGATTCAGATTGATCGTTTAAGTTCTTTTGGTGATTTCAATTCTTTAAAAATTAATGTCTCTTCTTGATTGAAAAAATAATCCTATGTATCCGAAGGTAGATTCAGAATGACCGTATAAAGTTCTGTTGAGTGGTTTCAATTCTGTTTAAAAATAATCCCTTCCATTGATAAATCATCGCATGTGTTCGAGAGTAGATTAAAAAATCAAAATGATTGCTTAATTTTTTTGTGTGTGATTTTGATTCTCTTTGAAAATGACTTTTTCCTCTCTCCTTCAATTATTTAGTAAACTCAAAACAATGAATTTATTTAAACATTCTAATTTTATACTAAATCACAGCATAACTTCCTTTTATTCCCTTCCAATTAAAAAATAACTACTCATTTAAGGAAGAGAGACGAAGAGAGAAAATAAAAGAAAGAGATAAAAGATAATTTATTCATATATATATATATTTAAAATTAATGTTATTAAATAAAGTAATTAATAGTATTACATTAGTTAATAAAATGTAAGCCATATGTTTGAAATATATTAATTTGGATGTTGTTATTAAAATTTTATTTATTAGTATGAAGTTTGAGCTAGTTAATTTAAAGCTCTAAAATATTTCTGATAAGAAAATTAGATAACTTTTTCTTCCCTTTTTTTTTTAGATAATTTTTTTAAATGTATTTCACAATCTTGATTATTTCAAGTGAAGTTGAAAATGACAAAATTTTCTATTAAAATTTTGAGGCCTCAAAATTTTTGGGGGCCTAAGGCAAATACTTTATTAGTCTTACCTTTGAACCACCCTTGCTTCATACTTCTGAACAGGACAGTTCTTGACTAGTCAACACTTTGCACCATACAACATAGTTGATCTAACTATCACGTTGTCAAACTTGCTTTTAAATTTTGTTGGTACCTTGTTATCACACAAAACTCCGGATGTGAGCATTCACTACATCCATCCTACACCAATACAGTGAGTGACGTCCGCCTCAACCTCCCCATTTTCTTGTATAAGAAATTCAAGATACTTGAAATTTTCTCTCTTCTAGATGACCTGTATATTAAGCTTCACTTTCATGTCAGTCTTATATATTACGTCACTGAACTTGTACTGTAAGTATTCTGTTTTGGTCCTACTTAACTTGAACTCTAGACTCATCCTTTCGTTTTCTTTTACTTGTCACTATTTTCCTGATTTGATTTTTGTTTTTACTTGTCAATTTTGACAAATTGAAAAGATCAACAAAAAAAATTCATGTTTTACCCTTAGTATCAATTATTTATTCTCCAAATCATTTTCCAATACCTATTTCTAAACATCAATTAATAGGGGCAATATGGTAAAATCACCATACCAATCATTGTTTTCTTAACGGGTGTGTCATGTCAAACAGTGACAAGTAAAATCAAACTGAGGAATACGTATGTCTCTGCACTGCTAACTTAGCGTTAAATTTGTCTATAGTCTCATCAATCAAAACTATGTCATTGACAAAGAACATACACGATGACACTTTACCATGTATTTGCCATGCAATCCATCCATTACACGGGGCAAAAAGAAATGGACTAAGAGCTGACGTTTGATGTAACTTCATCATAACTGAAAAGTACCCCGAGTCTTTTCTCACTGTCCTTATTCTGGTCTTGACTCCATCGTACATGTTCTTGATCGCATTAGTAAATGCGACAAGTACTTCTCTAGCCTCCAAGCATCTCTATAGAATCTCCTTGAAACTTTATCATGTGCCTTTTCTAGATCAACGAATACAATATGTAGATCACTCTTACTCTCCGTATAATGTTTCACCAATCTCCTTACGAGATGAATGAATTCTATTATAAAGCGCTCCGACATGAATACGAATTGATTTTAAAAAATAAACTATCTTTTAAAAATAGATCAAAACACTATGTAGATGTATTATAATAAATCCTAAACCACATTGAATAGGAAAGAGAACAACAACAACATACCCAGTATATTCTCACAAAGTGGGGTCTGAGGAGGGTAGAGTGCAAACAGTCTATACCACTACCTCAAATGAAGTAGAGAGGTTGTTTTCGATAGACTAACGGCTCAAGACAGACAACAAATATAACCAAAACATAAAAGCACACAACAAACAAGGGGTGACACACCACTAGATAACAAAGAAAACAAGACACTTACAAAGTAATATTATAAACTTGCTATACGAAATCATAGAATACAACATAAATGTAATCATAAGTTTTATATCAATATTAGAATACTGATCTCGATAACAAAACGATTCCAAAAAAGTAATTGATTCAAAAATTTCTCAGAATCTCTTAATAAGTGGATTAAAATCTTAAAAGATAAATAAAACACTAAAAAAGTAATATGTAATAATATTTTACCTACTTAGTAATTATATCAATTGATTTTAAAGTACTTAAGAAATTAATATCTGAATTTAAGGCGTGGGTCGCAAAGTTTAACTCTCCTCCTTTAATGTTTTCGAAATAGATGATAAATTAATTCAGAAATTAAAATAAGCTAATATTATTATCCTATGTTCGATATGAGATTATAAGTAATAATAAAATCTAGGTCTAAATTTTTTCAATAAACTAATTGGTTTGGTCCAACTATGGGGTGATATGGCTCAAGTGCAATAGAGGAAATTGGTTTGGTCCAACTATGGGGCACCCAAATCAAATGGCTGTTCATACTACATGTGGCACTAAATAGACGACTAGCCACTAAAGTTAGATTGGCAAAGTGGGGTCTAGTGGACAATGTGACCTGTACTCTATGCAGAGGCGGAGCCAGGATTTCAACGAATGGGGCTCCATATTCAAATAAAACTTAGAATTTCAATTAAAGGGGCAAAGAAAACTTAGTCGAAGGGGGTTCAACACCTACTATAACCACATAAAAAATAATTTTAATCATGTATAAATAGTATATTTTTCCGTCGAAGGGGGTTCGACCGAACCCCTGAACAGAAGGCTGGCTCCGCCCCTGTCTCTATTACCTTTGATATAAATAGTTTCGATAGAGGTTAGTCTTATGTATGCACTAAACCATGAGGCTTTTGTTCATGGTTACTGAACTCTCTGTTATGTATTGCTCAGTTAGTGAATAAAATATTTTACTTACCAAAAAAAAAAGTATGAAGTAATTATAATCACAAATTTTATATCAACACCAGAATATCAATTTCAATAAAGAAATGACCCCATAAATTAATTCATTCAAAAATATTTCTTAAAATTAATGTTATGAATATATTTCTTAATGACTGGTTTTAGATCGTAATAACAATCAAAGGATAAAGAAAGTTATTTATAGTAATATTTTGTCTCCTTAGTAATTATGTTAAGTTAATTTTAGAATATCTAAGAAATTAATGTTCGAATTATAAGACTAGAGTTACGAAGTTTTGGAATTATAAGACGAGAGTTACGAGATTTTCGAATTATAAGATGAGAGTTACGAGATTTTTAAATTATAAGATGAGAGTTGCGAGGTTTACAAATTACTCGTATAAGATTAGGGTTATGGGGACTATGACGGTTTCAAATTACAAGACGAGAGTTATGATGTTTACGACTTCTAAGACGAGATTTACAAGGCTTAAATCTCCTTTTTTAGTGTTATCAAAATAGATTACAAAATCGTTTAAAGATTGCAAAAAAATTATATTATTATCCAACGGTCAATAAATGAGTGGTGAATAATAATAAGTTTTTGATATAAATTTTTGCTGATATTATTAATGGCGCAGTATTAATAACTTAATGCACATAAATATAGCTCAAATTTTATATCATTATTAGAATACTGATCTTGATAACTAAACTACCCCGATAAGATATTATTTTTCCAAATCAATTAATCGAACGGGAACTAATTCCCCCCCCCCCCCCCCCTCCCCCCTCCATTATTCTCATTATTAAACTTAGTACCTTATACTCTTCTACCTTTTTTTTTACAATATTTAAATGTTAGGTTCATTAATATTTTATATTACATGCTACTTACTATTTACTAAGTACAACATTTTTTTTAAAAATTAATCTTTTTCTTTTTACTTTAAAATTGTTTCCATCTCTATTTTGACCAAATTCACAAAATCTAAGACATTTTTTTACTTTAAATTTTTTTCCATTTCTATTTTGACCAAATTCACAAAATCTAAGACATCAAACACCCTTTATAAACAACAACAACTCTTATTTTACTTCATTCTTGCAAGCAAAAAAGAAAAAGAAAAAAGAAAAGGTGGTGGTGAACTAGAAAATTTTAAACAATTTGAAAAAAGTCCGTTC
The DNA here is from genome assembly GCF_002878395.1 of Capsicum annuum. NCBI lineage: Eukaryota > Viridiplantae > Streptophyta > Magnoliopsida > Solanales > Solanaceae > Capsicum > Capsicum annuum. The sequence goes on from NC_061111.1 coordinate 3,365,258, forward strand.
TCACATACAGAAAGTAGAAATCGATGTCGAGCAATCAAATAACACTTAAAAGGTACATTGATTATGTTTTTTTTTTTTTTCTCTTGGTTCTTTTTATGTATATGGAATTCGTCATTTTGACTAATCTACTATATGACTGATAAAATAATTTTTGTTGTGTTCGAGGGTAAATTCAGAACGCTTGTATAAAAGTTCTTTTAAATGATTTCGATTCTCTATACAAATGAGTTTTTTGCTCTCCATTGATATAATAATTTTACGTTGTTCGGGGTAGATTCAAATTGATTGTTTAAAGTTCTTTTGAATGATTTTAATCCTCTTTAAAAAAAAATAATTTTTCCCCTATTCATAGATAAAATGATTCGGTAGATTCAGAATGGTCGTATGAAGTTCTGTTAAATCATTTCACTTCTCTGTAAAAATGATCTCCTTTATTGATAAATAATCCAATGTGTTCGAGGATAGATTCAGAAACCAGAATAATCGATTAAAATTCTTTTGTGTCATTTGAATTCTCTTTAAAAATGATTTTTGTCCCCTCTCCATCAATTATTTAGTAAACTCTAGTCAATAGATTTTATCGAAACAATTAATTTCTTTAAACATTCTAATTTTATTAAATCACAACATAACTTCCTTTTATTCCCCCTTCTTATTAAAAAATAACTACTCATTTAAGGAAGAGAGACGAAGGGGGGGAAACACGAGAAAGAGATAAAAGATAATTTATTCATATATATTTAAAATTTATGTTATTAAATAAACTAATTAATTGTTCTACAATATTTTATCTGCTTAGTAATTACTATGTCAATTTTATTTAAAACAATTAAAATTATTTAACTCTCCCTTTTAAATCCTTTCAAAACAAGATTATTAAATTATCCTGAAATTGTAATAATCCTGGGATGATAGTTTTGGCTGAGTGTTCATGGTTTAAAAACCAATCCGAATCGAAAATCGAAACAAATCAATTTTGGTTTGATTTAGATTTAAAACTTCGAATTCTTTTTTAATTATAGAAAAAATAATAGAATTGTTTTCGGTTTGGATTGATTTCTAAAATTTTTGGACCAAACCAAAAATTATATTTGATTTAAAATTTTTGAAATCAAATTCTAGAACCAAAGCGAAAATTATATTTTGTTCTAACTTTTTGATTGGTTTAATTTTAGAACCAAAAGAAAAATTATATTTGATTTAATTTAATTTTAATAATTAAAAGATCAATTAAATTGTTTTGGTTTTGATTTTACTCAAAATCAATTCAAACTGAACCATGAACACTAGACTAGGGCTAACATATCTCGTTCAATATGAGATAATAAATGATAATAAGATTATGACCTAATTTTTATGATATTTAGCTAATATTTAGAGTCAAATACATTATAAATGCAATTCCTAATTTTATATCAATAGGATAATATGAATCTCTATTATCAAATACCATAAAGTTGATTGCTATTAAATAAATTTCTCTAATAAGCGGATTAAAACTTTAAATGATCATGAAAAAATGAAGAAAGTAATTTATAGTAATATTTTATCTACTCAGCAATTACGACAATTTTGTGTTAAAATAACAAAGAAATTAGTATCCAAAATTATAAGACGAGAATTATTTAGGTTTAATTCTCGTCTTTTAGTCTTTTCTAGATTACAAAAATTATTATGAGGTTCTAATAATTTTAGAATACTATTCCACATCCAATATAAAATCCTAAATAATAGAATTTGAGTATTGCCTGAGTTGGTTGAGCACCCTCAGTGTTTGTGTCATGACCCGAGTCGGGGCCTTGGCCGCGACTGGCATTCCGAACCACGAAGGCCCGAGATACCCCTGTAACTCCCCAACCCACTAGTGATATTGTCCACTCTGGGCCCAGGCCCGCATGACTTTAAAACGCGTCACTAGGGAGTAAGACTTTCTTACTTATATACACAGCATCCCTCCTATGTTTTGTCGATGTGGGACTCCCTTCTGTATTTTGCCGATGTGGGACTCCTTCCTAAGTTACTCAGTGCGGACGGAGCAAAAAGTGGAGTCTTGATCAGAGCAAGCCGCCCTATTCTATTACCTGACATAATTGGGAGAAGCTCATCTAAAACTAGAGCTAGAAACGCTTTATTTCGTTTCGTTCCCGTTCTTCATTTCTTTCTTCTCGAATCCAAGGGGGACTTCTCATATTTCAAATCTTTTTGCGATGTGCTCCGTTTACTATTCTTTCCTACTTTCTTCTTTTTACCACGCGATAGGTCAGCGAAGCCTGAGCGGGCGCGGAGAAGGAAAGGCCAAACACTTCGGCCTAACGGGAATGAGCAACGAGTGTTTTGCCGATGTGGGACTCCTTCCTAAGTTGGGGTGTTACATACACCTCCCTTATGGACTCAGTGTCCTCGCTGAGATTTGCCCCACCGAATGAGATTTGCCTATATTCAGGACTGAGGTTTGCCCTGCCTTACTGGGATTCGCCTACACTCAGTTTGAACTCTGGTCCACATCGACTTCTTTCTCGATTAGAGCCGGGGCCCTGGTCGCGACGGGCATCCCGAACCACGAAGGCCCGAGATACCCCTGTAACTCCCCAACCCACTACTGATATTGTCCACTCTTGGTCCAAGTCCGCACGACTTTAAAACGCGTCACTAGGGAGTAAGACTTTCTTACTTATATACCCAACATCCCTCCTGTGTTTTGCCGATATGAGACTATTTCCTAAGTTGGGGTATTACAGTTTGGTTCCCATTTTCCTCCCCCAAACCCTAAAAAAATAGATAGGTCTAAGATTTTATTGATATCGACTAACACTTATAACTAAATACGATATAAATATAATTTCAAATTTTATATTGAGATTAATTTCCTAATCCTAATAACCAAACAACTACATAAAACACTATTTTTCAAATTAATTAATCTAATGGTGATAATCGATAGAGTGTGAGGGTTGCTCAGGATAGAGTGCCACCTTGATATGATCAAAGTCATCAGTTCGAACCTGATTATTTCTAAGAACAATATTTTTCAAATTGGTTAATCTAATGGTGATAATCGATAGAGTGTGTGGATTGCCCAGGATAGAGTGTCACCTTCGAGCCTGGTTATCCATAAAGCCCAATGTGAGTTTCTTTTAATTGGATTTGCTCCCCCACCTCTATCCCCCTTGTGGAGTTGTGGTAAGAGATCGAAACCCACCTCTCCCCTAAACCCTTAAAAACACAATAGTAACACAATATTTTTCAAATTGATTAATTTAATGGTGATAATCGATAGAGTGTGAGGGCTGCTTAGAGTGTCACCTTGACATGATTGAAGTCATCAGTTCGAGCCTGATTATTCATAAGCGAGTTTTTTTAGTTGGATTTGTCCCCCACCTCTATCCCCTTTGTGGAGTTGTTGCAAGGGATCGAAACCCACCCCTCCCCAAATCCTAAAAAACACAATAGTAAGTATCAACACATCTAAGATTTTATCAATATTAATTAGCTAATACTTATCCCCCACTTAAGGGATCGAAACCGACCCCTCCCCCAAACTCTAAAAAATACAATAGTAAATATCAACAGACCTAAGATTTTATAAATATTAACTAGCTAATACTTATCCCCCGCTTAAGGGATCGAAACCCACCCCTTCCCCAAACCCTAACACAATAGTAAACATCAACAAGATCTAAGATTTTATCGATATTAATTAGCTAATACTTATAACTAAATATGATATAAATATAATCTCTAGCTTTATAGCGCAATCAATATCTTAATCTCGATAATCAAACAACCACATAAAGCACATTTTTTTCCAAATCAATTAATCAAATCTTATGATGTGTTTTTTTTTCCATTTCCTACTCGATATTCAAAACCCCATTAGGATCTCGACTAATTCAAATCACGCATTGCATGCACTCGAGCCATGTCGTTAAGACATAAGAGGATGGACCAAACAATTTTTATTTTTCCATCATTCTCAATATTTTTTTTTAAAGCTTTATATTATATACATATATATTCTTCTACAATTTTCTATAATATTAAATAAATATTAGGGTTCTTGATATTCAGATTATATCACTACTACTTCCTTATTATACTACTTTCCCCCAACATTAATTTTAATTTTGTTTTCTCCATGAATGTTTTTTGTTCTAATTGACAAAAACCTTAAACATCAAAATTACACCTGTCAACTCCATTTCTTTGAGCTGTCAAAAAACCAGGTGATTTTGTTCTTGAATTCTTTTTTCCTCCATTGCTGACTATTCAAGAAAAGGTAGAAACAAAAAAAGAGTGAATTGATAGGTGGTGGTGGGCTTCATGGAATTTTATAAAACAACAATTGTAGAGGTATATGATTTTAATAAAAAGAACCCCTTTTAAATTTTTTTATCAAAATTTGTTTAATTTATTTTTTCTTGATTTTTTTGTTTTTTAGTCATTTTCTTGATTAATGTATATTGTACTTGAAAACCCCAGAAAAAAGGTGTACTCTTTTTGTGTTAGTTGTGCGTTGATAGATTGTATCACTCTTTATTACAATAAAAAGAACCCCTTTTTCAGTTTTTAATCAAAATTTAGTTAGTTTATGTTTTCTTGTTTTTTTTTTTTGTTTTTTTTTTTTTGGTGTGTGTGTATTGAATTTAGTCATTTTTTGATTAATGTATGTTGAGTTTAGAAATCCCAGAAAAAAGTTTAATCTTTTTGTGTTAATGGTGAGCTGATATGTAGTTTTTTTTTGTTTTTTTGGGTTTAGTGTTTTAGTCATTTCTTGAATAATTAGTATTGGTTGTGCTAAAAACCTCTGAAAGGTACAATTTTTTTGAGTTAATGGAAGGATGGTCAAGGTTAATTGGTGTTGAGAGTTTAAAGAACTTGTTTGATCAAGTTCTTGGTGTTTATCTAAGTGAGGGAAGTGAGAAAAAATGGGTTAGGCCTTTTCCAGTTTTGACTTGTAATGGGCAACCTCTAGAGTTGTTTAAACTTTACTGGATTGTGAGGAAAATAGGTGGTTATGACTCGGTTTCGAGCAAGAGGTTGTGGGATTATGTAGCAGATTTTTGTGGGTTGGACATTGGGGCTGTTGGCAGTGTGAAGTTGATTTATGTTAAGTATTTAACTGAATTTGATCATTGGCTAAGGGAATTAGTTAACGATGGAAACGTGGGGGGAGGAGAGGGTGTTGTTGTTCGGCAACTTGATTTGTTGTCGAAGAAGTTGGAGACGATGTTTAGGAGTTCGTTGCCCCATAGTGGTCAGGAAAAGAAAGAAACTAATTATCCTTCGATAAATGGTTGCAAGGAAGAGCTTATTTGTAAGGTCAATAGTCAGGTTGATTTTGAAATGTTTACAGCTGAAAGTGTTAATGAAATTAATGATGGTGAACACAGGATTCCCAACCTTTGCAATGGTGTCGAAACACCTGTTTCCAAGACTGACGAGGGAACCGTCTTTGTGGTATCTACCGAGGGGGTTGTTGAGGAAGTCCTTTATCCTACCGAATCAAAAAGGCAGCATGACGATGAAAATGACGAAAAATTTGTTACCCAGAATGGTAAAATTTATTCAGCATCTACCGACAAGGTGATGCAGGACGTAGTTGTTTCTCGCAAGAGAAAAAGAGAGGCTTCGTGCGTGTCTGGAGTGTTGGACTGGATTAGCTACGTTGCAAGACATTGTAAGGTTCCTGAAATTGGAGACATTCCAAACTCTTCGAAGTGCAAAGGTCATACAAGCGCTGAGTACTGGTCCAAGGTGTTGCTGATTAGGAAAAAAATACTGGAGAAAGAATCTAACCCTCAGGTATTTATCTGGTTCATCCTTATTCAATATAGTTGGAGTAGTTGGCAGCTATTTCTTTTTCGTCGTCGCTTTATCTGAATGATTTCTTGTAGCACTGGGTAATTGCTTCTTACATGCCGGGGGACCTTTAAATACAATTTCCTTGTATTATTTTCTCAGAAGTAACTAAATGAGAATCACATCCCCCATCCTAAAGTCCATTTTCTCAATAATAGTCACATATCATTGCCATATTGAGACGGTTATGCTTGTAAATCTTTCTTCTAAAACTTACTGTATAAGGATCTCCTTTGGCCAAAGAAAAAGTACTGTATTAAAAGGATGACATATATATTTAGGTGGAAGTTTTAAGTTTGCAATAGTGGTATCGCAATAGTGGTATTGCAAACTTAAACTTCGGCTTCTGCTGATACATTCGCCACCTAAATATACATGTGAATCAAATTGTGTGATTTGTTTTCTCACATATGTCTTCCTGCTAGTTAGAAATTTGATCTTGAATGATGTGTCGTTGTACGACTTCTCAAGTATCAATTTATTGAGAACAATTTGTTGTCCATTTTTTCATGATATAAACCAACAGACGAAGAAGAAGAAGAAGAAGATGAATCCGTTCATGTACAACGAAGAAAAAATCAACAGTCAACCCGCAGAAAAAGTAAGATTCAGCACAAGGATCCCCATTCCAAAAAGACATATTCTCTGCCAAGGTTACACCTCAGGTCCGATCTCGCAAAAGAAAGGTGTAACTCATAAGAAGAGAGAAGTTGTTGCTGTGCCAGATATTAAAGGTGATACTGATCTTGTTGAGGTGCCAGTAACACAAAAGAATGTTAGAGGTGCTGATGTTGTCGAGGTATCAGTAAAACAAAAGAATGTTAAAGGTGCTGATGTTGTCGAGGTATCAGTAACACAAATGAATGAAGATCGCGTTGATCAGCCGACACACGTTGAACCTCTTGTGGGTCCGCTCTATCAAGCGGAGGTCCCTGAATGGACTGGAGTGGTTACCGAGAGTGATTCCAAATGGCTAGGCACACGAATGTGGCCTCCAGAAGTGGAAAAAACAGCAGCATTGGTTGTTTCTGATCCTCCTATTGGAAAGGGAAGACCAAGTGCATGTGACTGTATATTTCCGGGATCTGTTGAGTGCATCAGGTTTCACATTGCTGAGAAGAGGACTAACTTGAAGTTCGACCTTGGTCCATTGTTCTTTCACTGGAGGTTCCACCGCATGGGGGAGGAAGTATCGCTGTCATGGACAGCTGCCGAGGAACAAAGGTTCAAAGATTCCATAAGTTCTACCTCGAGAAAGAACTTGTGGAAGAACTACAAGAAGCTGTTCCCGTCCAAGACTTGGAACATGTTGGCTAGTTATTACTTCAACGTGTTCCTTGTCAAGCGTCGGAGGTATCAAAACCGGGTCACTCCAAAAGACCTCGACAGCGACGATGATGAGAAAGGCTTTGGTTGCATCGGCGGCGGTCTTGGTGACAGTGCAGTCCATGTACCAAACTCCAGGTCTTCACTGATATGCTTCCACAATAAGGCATCTGGTGATCTGGTGTAATACAACATGAGCTTGGCAATTTTGACACAGAATTTGGTTAGTACTAGTGGTTATTTGATGTTGAACATCAAGTGAGATGATGGGGGCAAGGGCAATTACTTTTTAGTAGACTTTATGTGATATCTTGTTATGTAAAATTATTTTTTGAATATTGGCAAATAGTGCTTTATCATAGTTTAAACAATTTACATACAAGGATTCAAACTCTTCTTTAATGTTGTTTTATGCTTAGCAGCAATGTATAAGATTAGCCTAAGATCAGTTTTGATCTAAGCAGCACACATGTGCTATGGGTTAAAATGAAATAATGTTGCACGAGGCAATTTGGTTTATCTTTCATCAAATATGTTGTTCATATCTTTTACTCTTTACATTTCTTTCAAACTATTTTTCAAAAACGATTTTTCTTGAGTAGGTGGTCTACCGAAAACAACGTATCTATCCCATGAAGATGCGGGTAGATAGAGGTGAGGTTTGTCACAAACACTCAATTTTGTTGAAGCACTTGTCTCCAACTCTCGTTGACGCACTTAGTCACCAACAGTCAATTTTGTTGAAGCACTTGTCTCCGACTCTCGTTGACGCACTTTGTCACCAACACCCAATTTTGTTGAAGCACTTGTCTCCAACTCACATTGACACACTTTGTCACCAACACCCCATTTTATGAAAGCACTTGTCTCCAATACTCATTGACGCACTTTGTTACCAACACCCCATTTTATTAAAGCACTTGTCTCCAATTCTCATTGACGCACGTTGTTACCAACACCTAATTTTGTCGAAGCACTTGTCTCCAACTCACATTGACACATTTTCTCACCAACAACCAATTTTATTGAAGCACTTGTCTCTTTTTAAAAAAAAAAAAATCTTAACTCTCGCTAACGCACTTTATCACTAACAATCAATTTTATTGAAGCACTTGTCTCTTTATCAAAAATAAACTCTTTTAACTCTCGTTGATCCACTTTTTCACCATCATCCAATTTTATTTATTTTTTTACCCGCTTCTCCAATTCTATTAATTGACTTTTTTAGATAAAAAAAAAAAAGATTTGCAAACGAACTATTTCATCAATTTCCTTAGGATAATTGTTGGGATGCTTGAGAATGTCAAAAGGTGAAAGGTAGACTAAAAACAATTACTTGGAAGAAAATGGCTCTAAAAGACCATGACTTTTCTGACTTATTGAAAACACATCATAATAAATTACTAGATGGGATTGGTAGATTTACATTTATGATTTTTATTTGTCAGGGGGCTTTTATTTTAAAAGTATATTGTAAAGATTGGTATGTTAACAGAAAATATAGATTACTTGTAGTGCTGAACAGTGTCAATCTATTGAGCATTGGAATGTATAACCAACAAGGTTGCGGTGAAATAGTAAGTACTCCTTCATCATTAATCAGGGGTCTTGAGTTCGAGTTTGTCTGAGTATAGAAAATCATCTTTGTTACAGAGCGCTTACCGCTTAATGTAAGACTTCTCGGCGCGGATCCAAATTTAATTGGGCCCAATATGAATACGAACATTTTGATTGAACAAAGTACGTGTATCAAACCATATGTATGAAACAACAAATAATAATATTTTCTGTATAATTCCACAAGTAAAGTCTGAAGAAAGTAGGATATATATGATCAGATCTTATCTCTATCTTTATAAACTAAAAAAGTTATTTTCGATATATCCTCGACTTCCCTTATATATGAAATATGACATTTATTTAACGTATACTTTTTAACATCTCTTCGTGGTTGAGCTAAGAAAAAAAGTTCAAAAAATTCATATGATAGAATAAAACATGTTATAAAAATTTATATTAGCCCAACTTGCTTGGTTTGATGGTTGTTTAACATCTATCAGCTTTATTTGTTGCGGCATGACTATTTTATAACAACAACAACAAATCCAGTGTATTCCCACCTAGTGGGGTCTGGGGGGTAAGATGTACGCAGTCCATACATCTATCTCTGAAGAAGTAGAAAGGCTGTTTCCGATAGACCTCCGGCTCAAGGCACGAGATACCACACAAACACATAGTAAAGCACAGAAGCAGCTTACATAACATAAATACGGTACCCATAAGTAATATAAAACAGAGGAGAGCAGAGGAAAGCACACAGATTCGTAATGAAACATGGAACACGGAACACGGAATCATAACAAGAATAAAACCCCCACCAAGTAATTCCCTACACTAGCGACCCAAACTGGCCCTAGTCCTCTGCCGTAATTCGCGTCCTCCAGACCTTCCTATCTAGGGTCATGTCCTCGGTGAGCTGTAACTGTTCCATGTCCCGCCTAATCACCTCACCCCAGTACTTCTTCGACCTACCCCTACCCCGCCTAAAACCATCCAACGCTAGCCTCTCACACCTACGGACCGGGGCATCCATGCCCCTCCTCTTCACGTGTCCGAACCATCTCAATCGTGCTTCCCGCATCTTGCACTCCACTGAAGTCACACCAACCTTCTCCCGGATAGTCTCATTCCGAACTCTATCCCCTCTAGTCAGCCCACACATCCAGCGCAACATCCGCATTTCTGCCACCTTCATTTTTTGAATGTGGGAGTTCCTAACTGGCCAACACTATTTTATATGGTGTTAAAATGATATTCAAAATAAGGTTGTGTTTTAAATTAAATATACAAGGAAGAGGTTATTTTCTTTTAAAATTTTACCAAACTTTGATCTTTTTGACCAAACGAAGATGATAAGGGTGGGACTGCCCCATCAGTAACTATGGGTGTCAAGTGGGCCGGCCCGACTCGGACGATCCGACCCGAGTCAGTCCTCGTAACTAACCCGGCCCGGTTTGACCCGGCCCAATACGCCCTAGGGCTTTAGGGTTTCGGGTCCCGGGCCGGTTATTTTTTTAAAATGAGGGAAAGTTTCTAAAGTCGCAATCTTCGGATACTTTTAAAATTTGGTATTGTCGTTCCATCTCTTACGTTTAATTTTTATTTATTGTATTTATTGTTTAATATTTAATTTTATTATATTTGTGTATTTTGAATATTTTTAGTTTAATTTAATTTATATTATGGATAAATTAAGAAACCTCGCTACTAAAGGTGTTAAAAATTTTTGTCACGGAAGCGGTAGTGGTAGTAAAAAGCGAATTACTAGCGGTAGATTTAGTTCAAGTAGTAGATATACCCGTGTGTCTTCGCCTCCGGTACCGCTTGATACACCTTTTGAGGAAGAAATAGGTGTAGGTGTTCACGATATGGATTATGTAGAAGCTCAGGAAAATTACGGTATAGAAGAAGAAAATGAAGTAGATGCAGTTAATTTAGACGAAGATAATGAAAATATTGCTGAGACACCCGCAGTAGGAGATGCTAACGTTAGATCTGAATCGGTTAATCTCCCTCCCCGTCCTCCCAGTGCCCCAAGACCTCGTAAAAGAACTAGTATTGCATGACAATTTTTTGAACGTATATCAGATATTGAAGTGCAATGCAATATTTGTCAACAAATATATAAGCATAGAAGTGGAGGCAAGCAAGGGGGAACGGGTACGTTAATGAGACATGTAGCTGAAGATCACAAAAGAGAGTTAAATATTGCACAAGGTGGTGGGGATGTTGGTGGGCCAAGCAAACTAGAATGGACCCAGCAACCGGTCACGTAGCGAAGAAGTATAATAAATTGAGGGACCGGGAAGAAATAGCTAAAATGGTAGCTGTGAGTTGTTTGCCTTTTAATTCTCCTTCTTCTGATGCTTTTATTCGTTATATACAAATAATTTATAATCCTATGTTTAACAGTATTCCTAGAACTACTTGTCGGTCTGATATTTTTAGACTTCATTCACAATATTATTTTTATTTATCAACATTGTTAAAAAATATTCAATGTAGATTGTCCCTAACTTCTGATCTTGATCGTGATGTAAATAAAAATGATTATTTAACCGTTACTTGTCATTGGATGGATAGTAATTTCGTGATGCAAAAACGTATTCTTGCTTTTTTATATGATGAAGATCGTAAAGATACTGGATAATTTATTGTTCATTCTATTGTTAAAATTGTCGGATATTATGGTATCGAAAATAAAATTTTACGTATTGCTTTTGATAATGCTTCTAACAACAATACTGCTACAAAAAAATTAAAATCTACGCTATCTCCGCCCTTACCTGAAATTTTTCAAATTAAGTGTGCATGTTATATATATATATAATTTAATTGTAAAAGATGGTCTTGAGTTTTTTGAGTTTTATATTGAAAAAATTCGTCTTGCTGTTGGTTTCATTCAAGGAAATAATCGTAGATCAGAATTAGAGAATTTAAAAATAAAGAAGGTTATAAAGAAGCTGTTGGCGCTATGTTTACGAAATTTAAAAAATATTTTTTCCCGATTCCCCCTATTTACTTGGTTGGTGCTATGCTAAATTCGTGCATGAAATATAATAATATGTGTCACTTTAGTACTCTTATTTATACTAACTTAGAAATAAATACTAACCATGATTCTGAACAAGA
>NC_061111.1:3377234-3405156 GCF_002878395.1 Capsicum annuum
ATAAAGAAGGTTATAAAGAAGCTGTTGGCGCTATGTTTACGAAATTTAAAAAATATTTTTTCCCGATTCCCCCTATTTACTTGGTTGGTGCTATGCTAAATTCGTGCATGAAATATAATAATATGTGTCACTTTAGTACTCTTATTTATACTAACTTAGAAATAAATACTAACCATGATTCTGAACAAGTACAACCTGATTTGTGGATAGCTACGGCTGATGCAAAGGATTACATAGAAAAATTATATAATCATCATGCTGATTTATTTGATTTAGCCGTACCTACAAATATCACTCCAACTGTCGCTCCTCATCCTCTCGAGGAGCCATCATCTTCTAAAAGGCCGGTACATAGTATTTTTTCTGATTCGTTTTATGATTTAAATTGTTGGAACAGTGTTGATGAGAGAACTTACACATCAACTTATCGGGAAAAACTGAAATATTATCTTCCGACGGCACCAGAGGATCGCAGACGACGGATCAACACGTTGGATTGGTGGAGGAGTAGTGAAACACAATATCCTGTGCTTTCAAGATTAGCTAGAGATATCTTGAATGTTCCAATGTCAACCGTTGCATCAGAGAGCGGCTTTAGTCAGGGACGATAGCAGCTTGGAGACAACCGACATTCATTGAAAAGTAATGCAATGAATGTTCTAGTTTGCCTCAGAGATTGAATTAGAGCGGAAACAAGAAACCAAGGAATGGAACCGGAGCCGAGCGACAAGCTGAAACTTGAAGAAATTATGACTTCACAGAGAACTCAGCAAAATCAAGTCCAATGCATGATTTTTCCCCTGTTGACTTCGACTATCCTATGCAAGTTCCCGTTAATATTAACATGAATGAGTTGGAAAAAATGATGCATAATTTATAGATTTTTCATTCATGTAAATTATAAATTTTGGATCATTTTGCAATCAATAAAATTCCCCAAATTCATTCACTCCTTAGTCCTTGCTTTTTATATTTTTTCATTTAACGATTTAAAATATTAAATTGAATTTCTAGTTTTCTACTTTAAATTAAAAACTTACTTCTGATATATTATTAATTTACTACCAAATATTATTAATTTATTATATTAAGTAGCATATGTTTTGTATATTTGTGCATATATCTTCTATATAAGTGTATATTTAACGTATACATGTGTATATGTTTTATAAATTAGTATATAAGTATATCTATATATATTGTAATGTATATATAATGTAGTATATTTTATAAGTAGTAGTATACATACATTGAATGGTGCGTATACACGTGTATATATCTTCTATAGAAGTATATATTTAACGTATACATGTGTATATGTTTTATAAATTGGATATCTTCTATAGAAGTGTATATATGTGTCTATATCTTCTATAGACGTATATATTTAACATATACAAGTGTATATGTTTTACAAATTAGTATATAACTATATATATATACATATTGTAGTATATATATATGTATATTGTAGTATATATTTTATTTAAAATAGTACATATATATTAAATGGTGTGTATATATGTGTATATATCTTCTACAGATGTATATATTTAATGTATACAAGTGTATATGTTTTACAAATTAGTATATAACTATATATATATACATTTTGTAGTATATATATATGTATATTGTAGTATATATTTTATTTAAAGTAGTACATATATATTGAATGTTATGTATATATGTGTATATATCTTCTCTAGACGTATCTATTTAACGTATACAAGTGTATATATTTTACAAATTAGTATATAACTATATATATATACATATTGTAGTATATATATGTGTATATTGTAGTATATATTTTATTTAACGTATGACATATATATTGAATGGTGCGTATATATGTGTATATATCTTATATAGATGTATATATTTAACGTATACAAGTGTATATATTTTATAAATTAGTATAATATAACTATCTATGTATTGTAATCCATGTATATTGTAGTATATATTTTATTTTAAGTAGTACATATACGTTGATTGGTGCGTATATATGTGTATATATTTTATATAGATGTATATATTTAACGTATACAAGTGTATATGTTTTATAAATTAGTATAATATAACCATCTATAAATTAGTATATATTTTATTTAAAGTAGTACATACATATTGAATGGTGCGTATATATGTGTATATATCTTCTATAGACGTATATATTCAACGTATACAAGTGTATATGTTTTATAAATTAGTATATAACTATATATATATATATATACATACATACATAGTATATACATATATATTGTAGTATATATTTTATTTAAAGAAGTACCTATATATTGATTTAAAATGATTTAAAATGAATTTCTAGTTTAAATTAAAAACTTACTTTAATATATTATTAATTAACTATCATATATATATATATATATTGTAGTATATGTTTTATTTAAAGTAGACAAGTAGTACATAAATATTGAATGGTACGTATATATGTGTATATATCTTCTATAAGCGTATATATTTAACGTATAAATGTGTATATGTTTTATAAATTAGTATATAAATATATATATATATATATATATATATATATTGTAGTGTATATATATATATATATTATACTATTATAGTATATGTTTTATTTAAAGTAGTACGTATAGTCATATATAATTATATATTGAATGGTACGTATATATGTGTAATTGTTTATATATTTTTTAAAAAATATATATTGTATATTGGAGTGTATATAGTGTATATAATTGTAGTGTATATAGTGTATATTGGATTGTTTATTTATTTTTTAAACGGGTTTGACCGATTTTTAACCGGATTTGATCGGATTTTGGTGGGTTTGACCGGGTTGGGTTAAGTGGGCTGGGTTAGGGTGGGTTTTAATTTTTTTACTATTGGGCCCGGCCCGGCCCGGCCCATCTAGCACCAAACCGGCCCTTAATCGGCCCTCAACCCAGTTAAAATGGAAGGGTCGGTTTTGAGTTGGCCCGGCCCAACCCGTTTGACACCCATATCAGTAACAAAGGTTTCAGATTCGAGCCCCAAATATGAAAGAAATTCTATTGGGAGCACTAACCTTAGACTGGGCCCTATAACGCACGATTCGAATTAGTTGTAGCTTCAATGTGGGCAACGGATACCGGGTGGAAAAACAAAAAAAGATTTACGATATTGATGTTACAATTTGAGCAAACAAATTTCCACAATAAACGTAGAATTATTTTAATTGACAAGTTCAAAGCACAAGGACTTTTGTTTCCTTATGTACATGCTTCACACACTTTCTATATCCCATTAAAAGCACGAGGAGTATTCAAGGTGAGGTGCCTTGGTGTATGTTATTTGCGGATGATGTAGTACTGATTGATGAGACGGGGGGAGGGGGATGAATGACAAATTGGAGGTTTGGAGGCAAACCTTTGAGTCTAAGGGGTTTAGGTTGAGTAGGTCCAAGACGGAGTATTTGGAATGCAAATTTAGTGACTCCCAGGATATTTGTAAAAGGGATAGTTTTAAGTATAATGGGTCTATGATCCAGGGAAATGGTGAGATTGATAAGGATAATTCTAAACGTATTGGAGCAGATTGGATGAAGTGGAGGTTCGCCTCGGGAGTGTTGTGCGATAAGAAGGTGCCCCTTAAGCTTAAAGGCAAATTCTATAGAGCGGCAGTTCGTCCGGTCATGTTGTATGGAGCGAAGTATTGGACAGTTAAGCACGTTCACATCCAAAAATTAAGGTGGCGGAAATAAGAATGTTGCGTTGGATGTGTGGGCTTACTAGAAGGGACAGAGTTAGGAGTGAGATTATCCGGGAGAAGGTGGGAGTGGCTTCGGTGAAGGACAAGATCCGGGAGGGAAGGCTGAGATTGGTTTGGGTATGTGATGAGGAGGGGCGCGGATGCCTCAGTTCGTAGGTGTGAGAGGCTAGCGTTGGATGGTTTCAGGAGGAGTAAAGGTAGGCCTCAGAAATACTGGAGGGAGGTGATTAGGCATGACATGGAGCAGCTTCAGCTTACTGAGGACATGACCCTAAATAGGAAGGTGTGGAGGTCGAGGATAAGGGTAGAAGGCTAGTGTTAGTGTGTGGGTTGTAGCAAGCAGTCAGAAGAGTTCTGGGTTAGTAATCATAGGACAGTGTACATAGGTGTCTTTGGTATGTGAGTGTATGTTACTTCTAGGTGAGTGTCCTATTTCTTATTTGCTATTTTTCTTATTCCGTGTTGCTCTTATTTCCCGTATTTCATATGTCTCTAATTTTTATTATTTCTTATTCTTTATTTCGATTATCTCATCCATCCCCATGTTTACTATCCGCCGAGGGTCTATCGGAAACAACCTCTCTACTTGTTCGAAAGTAGCGGTATGGACTGCATACATCTTACCCTCCCCAGACCTCACGCTGTGGGAATACACTGGGTTTATTGTTGTTATATATATATATATTGTGTGTAGTACTAACAACAATAATATACTCAATAATCTTACAGGTGATCTAGCGAGGGCACTATGTACCATGTAGGCAACCTACATAGTATAAATATGTATATGTGTAGTGCAACATATTTAACAAATATAAAAGTATACACAACTTATACATTTTATAGATACTTTATAAACTAAGTATAAACAACATAGATATGTTGACCTGTTGGGGCACACATTCAATTTAAATTATAAGATTCAAAAAGTATTTTTTACTTTCTTAAATTCCATATCCGGTTAAACTTAAAATAAATATGAATGAGTATTACATTAGACTACATACAATATGTTAAAAAAAAAAAATAGACATTAGACATTACCAATGAAAGTAACTAAATTCAGTTCCATCTCACTACCAAAATGTGATCAAATGCAACGTAAAATTTCATACCAAGTTAACATCAGCAACGCCAAAAAGCAATACATTGTCTCACAAACTCAAATTTGATATAAACTCGAACAGATTCAAATCAATAATGTCAGTCTACAAATGGCATATTATATTCGAGTCTATACGAATGTTAGACCTGTATTACAAATACATCCTCTCAACGATAAAGAATGATTAGATTAACTTTATTGCCATGGCTCAATGTACTTCTCCAACGATAACTCAATATACTGGCGACTATTACCCAAAATGAAGAAGAGGGGACATTTGATGCAATAGAGTACCCGGTATGCCTGAAAATAAGGATTCTTTTCCTTGTTCACCAAAATTTATGACCTGCTAAATTGGCAAACACGGCAACTTGAGATTAATATGGATATAAGAGTGAACAAATTCCAAAGGAATGAAAATATAATAAGTGATATTATCTACCACAGACCTTGTTAACAATATAGCAGCCCTCGCCTGGATGGGGGGGGAAAAATTCAGAAAGATATCTTATTCCTCTTCGGGTTGGAATTCAAGATCTAATTTCCTCTTTAGATGTGATCTGTCAGCGCTGCGGATGAAAAAAATGTTCAGGAGACTTAGAATGATACAACATCAAAGTAGTAACAGGTCCATAAAATGACTAACTAATAAGTTCCTGCATATCCAAATTGTTGGTGGTGTCAGTATTAGCATTCTATGCATCAGTGTCTTGGTGCATAACCGTGAGGGTACATCTCTTTTCCCCAGCCAACAGGATAACAACAATGGTATATATTACCAACATGAGATCAAGAACACCACATGTAGCTATGGTTAGAAGATATTGCAAGGCGTATCAGCTAATACCTGTTAATGGTCGGTCTAGTGGGTGGTTTCATCCCAAAGACTGAGAAATCCAGTGACATGGGTACCTGTTCACTCCTCTCACCAGCAGCTTGTCGGACCTCATTTCCATGGTCATCCATATTTTCTGGACGCACATTTGCCTCAAATCCTTCGCGGTGTGGCATCACTCTCCTTGACTTTCTTGGTGGAGACAATACCATAGGACCATCATGTGGATTGAAATCTGACATCTTAGAATTTGCAGACTCTCGCTTAGGGGGAGGTCTTGGAAGCAGAGCTGGTTCCGTAGGTGGAGGTCCTGATGAGAAGTACCTAAAGAAAGTAAAGTTCAGTAATCACATCAACTGGAAGTGTGCAAACTAAACAAGATGAAGAACAAACATACCGATGCTCCAATGCTTGCTGTGCTGAGATCCTAGCTTTTGGATCGTACATAAACATCTTTGACAGAAGATCCAGGCAATCTTCAGTAGCCGTTGGAAACAGTGTTTTGAGTGGTTGTCCAGGGACATATTGGTACTCAACATAATCCGGCAAGTGGACCATATCATTCCACTGTGAAGGCTTTGGGGTCCCAAAGGCCGCAAAAATCTTCCCTAGCTGATCAATATCACTGTTTCCCTAATATAGTCACAGATTTCAAAACAAATTATTGGCCAGCAAATAAAGTGCAACAGAAGTTCAATTAGTTATTGAAGCACTTATAATAGAAAAGGACCACCTCATGGAAGGAAAAATTTTTGTTCAGTCTAGCTCAATAAGTAATTTGCTTTTCACTATGGCTTCATTTTCAACTGCACATGAAATTTTCTAGAACAGAGCGTGAGGGACAACTACTTCACAGCTTTTGTCCTAGTGAAACTTCATGTAAATTTAACATAAAGGGATGACAACACAACTCACAAAAATTATGTAACAAAAATTAGAGGGCAAGCTCTTTGAAGAATAATAACAGGACAGATCATGAACATTTGGATGATATGTCCTCCATTGCAAAACCACTAATCAAAACAAGCAATAGACCACGCAGATGCATAAATCACATCTAACCTCAAAAAGACACGTGCAGTTTCATACCCATAAAGACCCAACCACCTTATCTTACCAGCATGTATACTTAAGCTCAAATAATAAGGAAAACATTGTTTTTTATAATGGTAAAGTATAAATGACAAGGAAAATTTATGTCTTCAGGACTGTTTTCGGGAGTGCATAACATGGCTCCTTCTTGGATCTCCGTATAACTCCTATGTCTTTGTGGTTCAATAAGATAGACAAGTCTTCAAAGACTAACAACATTTACAAAATTGTAATTGAGGAAGATATATAATTTTTTTCTGTTAAGTAGAAGAAGAGAATATGCCTACATATCTTAAGAGGAAAAGCCCAAAAGATGCATCAAAAAGAGTCTCTTCCCCCATGAATTCCCCTGATAGCTTTTCAGATTTTGTTTGCTCAGTGGTTGTGTACAATAGCTAACATACTTGTGCTCAGTCTTTTGTAACTATTTTGCATCTTCTGGATGCCATGAATGGAATCAATTACTACGTCTAAAAACAACTAGGACTGTACGGGTTCAGAGGTTAACATTAAAAACTCTTCCAGAAAAGAGCATCTCCTACATAACACTATACAAAAGATCAAGGAGAACCGGGCAACTCAAGTCATGGAAACTAGTGATAGCAACAACCAATTACACACCAAAGGACAATGATAACTTGTGAGAAGTATTATCATGACATAGACATTCACCTGCAAAAATGGTCGCCGTAGGAGGAGCTCAGCAAAGATACATGCAGCGGCCCAAACATCTACTCCAGGTCCATACTGCTTCGCACCAAACAATAATTCTGGTGCTCTGTACCACCGGGCAAAAACCTAAAAGTATCCAAAAAGGAAAATGTTGTTCACACTATTTCCAACAGTAACAGTAGTAGCGAGAGCATGATATGAAAATGGAAAATATGATTTGTTAACTCACCCAAATAAAATATTAAATAAAAAAAGAATAAAGAATGTTATGTCTTTTAATGCTTCTTTCTAACTCTAATCCCTAAAACGAAAGGAGCAATTGAACTTAAAGACTTCAAGCCTATTAATCTTACAGGCAGTGTCTTCAAGATTGTGGCTAAAGTTTTAAATGAGAGGTTGAAAAGGGTGATTGGGAAGGTGGTCTCTGGTTGTCAGAATGCATTCATTAAAGGTAGGCAAATCACAGATGCTGCACTCATTGCTAATGATGTACTAGACTGGAAACAGTAAAAAATGGTGAATATGGCCTACTCTTTAAGCTTGATATTGACAAAGCCATTGACAAGATCAATTGGAGTACCAATTGGAGTACCTTATATCAATTCTAAGACAAATCAGTTTTGGGGAGAAATGGATCAGATACTCCTTCTCTACTGTAAAATAGTCTGTTCTTATTAATAGGAGTCCGGTGGGTTTCTTCTCTCGAAAGAGAGGGATTAGACAAGCAGGTCCTTTATCCCCCTTTCTATTCAGTTTGGCTATGGAGGAGCTTAGTAAGATGCTGGGAAAAGCTAAGCAGTTGTACAGGCTACAGCCTAGAGGGCTTTAATGTAGGAAGAAGCCCTGGACCATCAGTTTTTATGTCACCTGCTTTCCGCAGAAGATACCCTGATTTTTCGTGGTGCTGAGAAGTCTCGAGTTTAAATTCTCAATCTCACTCTTATGATTTTTGAACCCTGCACAGTAACATGTCTAAAAGTGTCATCTACCCTGTCAATATGATCCCTAAGCTGGAAGTTTTAGCTGATATTATATGTTGAAAACACTGGCTCTTTTCCAAACATTTACCTTGGTCTCCCTTTGGGTGCTAGACACAAATCAACTGATATAATGCGGTAATTGAAAAGTTTGAGAAAAGGTTGGCATCATGGCAGGGGCAATATCTATCAGACTATCATTAGGTGACAGAATTACCCTCATAAAAAGTGTGTTGGGCAGTATTCTGACCTACTTTATGTCCCTTCTCCAATACCCAGCAAGGTACTGAAGCAATTGGATACTTCAGGTGCTCATTTTTGTGGGAAGGTAATAGTGAAACTCATAAATTCGACCCAGTCAAATGGGACAAAGTAATTCTACCAAAAGCTCTCGGAGGTTTAGGGGTGAAGGATTTGACGAAGGTAATAGTGAACCTCATAAATTCGACCCAGTCAAATGGGACAAAGTAATTCTACCAAAAGCTCTAGGAGGTTTAGGGGTGAAGGATTTGACCCTCCATAGCAAAGTATGTTACTGAAG
Organism: Capsicum annuum; assembly: GCF_002878395.1. NCBI lineage: Eukaryota > Viridiplantae > Streptophyta > Magnoliopsida > Solanales > Solanaceae > Capsicum > Capsicum annuum. Next base: position 3,386,201 of record NC_061111.1, read on the forward strand.
CACTGGAGATATAACCTGGAAGGTATTGGAGTGTGGAAGGAGGTAGTTCAAGCTAATAGGGTTGTGACAGTCCCTGGTGTACAAATGTTACAAGTGATCCTTATGGTTGTGGACTATGGAAAGGCATCAGGAAGTTATGGGACTAGTTCAATGCCAATATGTCATTCCACGTGGGAAATGGTGAGCACATCCTATTCTGGAAAGGCCAATGGATAGGCCAGACCACCATGGAAGATGCTAATCCAAGACTGTACTCAATTGCTCCTTATCCAGCTTCAACTATTGCCCAGAAAAGGGACGACAACACAAGGAATCCCAGATTAAGAGAAACCCAGAATGACTGGGAGATTGAAGACCTCGTTTCTCTTCTTGTCTGTATACAAAATAGACTGCTAAACCATCAAAGTAGGGACAGACTCTGTTGGGGCAGCAGCAGGGGAGGAAGATACTCAGTAAGTACCAATCAAGGTTTTGAATTCTAACAAAAACTTGATTGATCAATGGGCTTGGAAACTTATATGGAAGACAAAACTGTCCCCAAAAGTTTGTGTTTTTCAGCTGGATAGTTCTCAATAATGCTTGTTTAACACAAGACAATCTCAGGAGGAAGAAGTTTCAACTAGCTAACAGATGTTATATGTGTCTCTGTGGTGCTGAAACAGCCAACCACTTATTTCTTCACTGCCCTATTGCAGCAGATTTATGGTCCATGTTTTTTTCTCTGTTTGGACTACATTGGACTATGCCAAGCAGTGTTAGGGAAGCCTTTCTCAGCTAGAGTCTTTGGAAAGTTGAGGAGCCCATCAAGAGAATCTGGTCTATGGTTCCTGCCTCTACTTTGTTGTGCCTATGGATTGAAAGGAACCAAAGGTGCTTTGATGGCATCTCAACTGTCAGTCATTTGCTCAAAGCCAGATGTTTGGTTTCTCACTATTGTTGGTCTAACCATACTCCTGTGTATAATGCAGACCTTTTTGTGGGTTTCATCAGCTCCTGTTCTTTTCTGCCTCTTAGCTTGGAGCTGTTTGATCCTCTATTTTATAATCTTTGCATCTGCTTGATGCTTTGGTTATTATCACAATCAACTTCATAACAAAAAAAAAGGTTATATCCGCACTATTTTGACAACATCCTGCTCAAATTTGTACCCATACCACAATACGGCAATTCCTAATTCCCCAAAAACAAGGTCATACCATCAATAATTTACATGTAGTTTTCACAGTGGAATGAAATGTATAGACCAAATAAGTAGATACATTCAAATAGCTGTGAACAATAGTTATTAACATAAGAATCGAAATTGTGTACTGTTCAACACTAGCTATATAGAAAGATGGGAGTAACCTTGTCAACTTTGATCGTCACAAATATAAAAAGGTGCAGCATTGGATCAATTATGATTTTCTTAATACATTTTGATAAAATAACAAAAGAACGCCCTTATTTGGTAAGGTGGACATCCTCTAAAGAAAGTCTAAATTTCAAAAACAGATGCCTCCATATTTGATTAGAACAGAGGGAGAAACTGATAACTCCACTTGCATAAGGAATAAATCAAAGGCAATTTCAGTATGTGGCTCAGTCGAGGTCATTAGGCGAGGTGCAAGCATATCAACTAATCCCCCCTTTTTTGAGAAGATGACATGTCATGAATTTCCACTAGGAGAACCTTCTTGAAGCCCCAAAAAAAAAGAAAAACTACGACAAATAGCATGATAGAAAAGTGATTTTTCACATTTCGCAAGGTTCACCTTCACATTTGATCATTCAAGTAGAATAGCCCAACATACCTGATGAGTGAATCTTCTATCAGGGCTACCAAATATACGTGCTAATCCAAAGTCAGCAAGCTTAAGCTGCCCATGAGGTCCAATCAGTAAATTGTTTGGTTTCATGTCTCTGTCAGGAAGACATGGCAATAATTTAAGGAATCTGAACACAAGTCGGAATCTAGTGAAATCGAGAATATACAAACACATACCTATGCAAGACCCATTTCTTGTGGCAAAAAGCAAGACCTTTCAATGTCATCTGGATATAAGATTTTATATCGGCAGGTGAAAGGAAGATATTCCTATCACGAATCACGGCCTCAAGATCTGTCTCCATGAATTCAAACACAAGATGCAAGTTTCCTTTGTGCGGGAAGACATCAATCAATTCAATAATCGTAGGATCCTTCAGCTCTTTCAATAATTTGATTTCCCTCAGGGCAGTAAAATTCACCCCTTCCTTCTGTTTCCCAAGACGAATTTTCTTGATAGCAACAACCTGGGTAGTCTGCAGAAAATGAAATTAAAGCATACATCAGATATATCGTAATTTCAATATAAAATGGAACCAAATGTTTAATCAATTGATTACTACGCCTCAAGCCAAAACCAAAACCCGTTGGGGTCCATTATATGAGTCCTTTATGGTTCCATTTTGCATTATCCAAGTCCATTTCACTACAATACTTCTAAAATAGTTGGTCTTTCAAGGCAATTTTAACCACTCTCTTAAATTACATGTTCTCAAAATCTCACACTAATCCATATAGCATAGCTTAGAATTATGCCTTGTCAAGATTAGTTACAAAGTGAGCTCAAAATCACCAGATTCCATCTAGGATCTAGCACTAACAGAATATTCTTTTTTTCCTTTTTTGTGCTCAATTCACAAGTTTATGAAGCTTAACTTACAATTCAACTTTGCACGGTAAAAATCAAATGAAACACATTCCTATCAGTCAATCAACTATGATTATGCTGAACTTCAACCTACAACAATCCTCCTCCTTTAGAGGGGCTTCTTCTTTATCAGGTCTCCCAACGGGCTATGTGAAGCTTGGAGAAAAGATAGAAATCAACAAACGTGGCATTAATTATAGAAACCAAAGAAGGCAACTGAAAAACGCACACACACACACACACACACGACCTCCCATTAACATAATTTTCATTGTGTTTAATTCATTGTGAAAATTGGTAACAAGGTATTAGTTCAAGTGTCTCAGTGAAGAGTCTAAAAGGGGGGGGGGGGGGGGGGTAATGGGAGCGTATCGGATTTCTTTAATGAAGATTTCATTTTTCAGTTTAATTCAAGGCAAGTGCTAAATTACATGACATTTCCATTGAAACCTTCACTCTACACTTCTTTTTCTTTTAAACTACATGAACCGCATTCCAGAATTCATAAACATCAACAAAAGAACAGCCAATCAACTATGATTATGCTGAAATTCACCCTACAACAATCCTCCTCCTTTATCATGACAGGATTTGGGACTTCTTCTTTATGAAGGCACCAAATGGGTATGTGAAAGCTTCCAGAGATTGTTTCAATTCCCTGCCTCATAATCCCACCCCCTTTCCCTTTGCAATTAAAACACTTAACAAACCTTAATCTTCAACCATTTAACATGGAAAAATCAAAATTCTAATGGACTATGTTGAAGCTTGGATTCCTAGAATTATCGAAACAAAATATAGCAAATGAAACACACACACACACACAACCTAACTCAAACAGCTTTTCCTTTTCGTTTCCAATTCAAAAACTTAACAAAGAACGAAACTTAGTAGCTCAGTTGATTTAGCTACACTGGTTAGCTATATGAACTTTCACCTAATTAGCGAAGATTCAATTCCCCACCTTGTAATCAGCTCCCCAATTTCCCCTTCCCCTACACCTACACCCCCCACCCCAACCCCCAAACCCCCACACGCGCGCACACACACTCACATACTCACAAACGGCAAATCTTAGTAGCTCAGTTGGTTAGCTAAACGAAATTTCACCTGATTGGCGAAGATTCTAATCTCCACCTTGTAATCAGCTCCTCCATTTCCCCTTCCCTAACCCCACCCCCTCCACACACACTCACACACTCAACAACAACAACAACAAAGAGCTAATCTTCAACCATTCAACATGAAAAAAAATAAATTAAAATTCAACAAAAATCCAAACCCCACAACACAAATTCAACAAAAAAACTAAACCCCACAACACCAAAAAAATCCACCAAACACAAAAAAAGAGAGAGAAAACCCCACAAAAATGAACACAAAATTATACCTTTGTATCAATGGCCTTGTATACAACACCATAAGTACCTTCACCAAGAACTTCCCGTTTCAGATACCGATCTACTGCTCTCTTCTTCGACATCAAATTCTCTACTTCCGACATTTTTTTACTTCTGTATTTATTTTTTTTTATGAATTTTGCATTTATACAGCTAAGCTAACATATATATTTCAACATAAAAATGAAATTGGTGAGTATTTATTGGATTTACCAAATTGCTTACAAGGTGTTCGTTAGAGTGTCTCAGTGAGTGTGAAAGAGTATAAAGGGGGAAAAAGCAAATAGGAGCGGATTGGATTTTTGTTTAATGGACATTTTGTCATTTTTTTCACTTTAATTTAAAACAAAGTGTCAAATTAATACATGACATTTTCATTCACACCTTGACTATTTTACGTTTTGTTTCATTTTACTTTTTTGTTTTATTAAGAAAATTTGTGTATTTTTTTGTTTTATATCTAATCGTACTAGATTATTATGATCAAATCACAATTAAATTGTAAATTAAAAAGAGATTGTGATGATAGTTTAGAAGAAAATGTATGAGAAGAAATATTTCATGTCGTAATAAATTAGTATAGATATCAGATGTAAATAAATTTTTACTTCAGATGTAGTGATAATTTAGTTCAAGAACATGTATGTCAAAAGAAGTTATAGATTTAGAAGTTTTTAATTTAGAAAAAAAATATTAAAGTTGTCTGTAAGTACAGGTGTGTCTCATGAACACTCGAAAACTGACACAATACATGTGTTATTTTTTTATTTGAATGTGTAAAATATTATTTCGATTCATTTTCAATTTAAGAATGTATTGTAAAATTATATTTTAACATTTATGATCCACTTTTATTTTATTTCTAATACTCGTTTCCATTTTTATTTAGACTAAATCATAAAAAAGGGATTGTGACTATAAGAATGTACGATGAGAAATGTTTCATGAAGTAATTGGATTAGTATATAAATATAAAATGTAGGTAAATCTTTACTTTGGAGGAAGTCGTAATCTAGTTCAAGAACTTATATATCTGAAAAAAAACGAATATTGTGGATGATGTGAAAATTATAAATAAAACAAGAATGATGAGGGAAATTTATTTGGTAATTATTACTTACTAAGGTGAAGCATAAATGACCGCATTCAGGCACAATAAGTGCATTAATTTTGTATAAATAAAATCGATAATTAAAGTGTCTAAATGATTATTGTATAAATAAATTGATAAATACTGTTGAGTTTGCGTGTCGATTATTTATATATTTTACCAAGAAAAAATATTATACCAATATTTAGGATTAGAGATGAAGAAAAAACTATAATTGAACATAGAATAAGTAATTACTAAGGTAGAAAAGTGAAAACCAATATTTTTTGATAATGAATCATATAATTCTTTTTTTTTTTTTTTGCAGCACCTATGAATTTATTTATTTTTTTGTTTTCCAAGGTATTCCCACTGCCGGCAGCCGTGAGACTAATATATACACCTAATGAGCACCTTAGAGAACTAACCACATTCTAGGAAGGGTGTGAATTGATTAAGACACTCATTTGTGTAGATTTATAGTTCATTCAACCTTTTTTTTTTGCAAAAGATTAGAAGCAGAGCCAGAATTTCAATTCAGGGGTTCAATATTTGAAGAAAATCTAATCGAATGGGGTCAACACCAACTATAGATATATAAAAAATAATTTCAATTGTGTATAAATAATATATTTTTTTGTCGAACGAGGTTCGAATAAACCCTTATCAAAGGGCTGGCTCCGCCCATGCAAGAGGCATATTTAGGCTGGCTACATAGCCACAGAATGAATTTGTGTTTTGGTATTCCCTACGTTTTATTTTATTTGGTTCTTATAACTTGACACATTCTTTAAAATTATTTTAATGAGAGGTGTATTATACTTTAACTTATCTCTGTTACTAATAGATGGAGCTTTAAATTAGATGAAATGTCTCCCATTTTGTCACTCCTCTCAACATAGCCTTATATATAGCTACTTGTAATAGAATACTTTCTATTGAAAATCAAACAATATGCACCATTGTGATATCATTCTTCCATTTGAACCTTGGTTGAATTTAATTTTCTTCAATACTAATTGAAATTTGTTGTAGCAATTGAAAGTAGAAAGAATATTGTTTTCTTCATTTTAAAATACTTTTCACGTTTCGCTAAAGTCAATTTGATAAATTTTCAAAGTTAAATTAGATTAGATTAATTAAATATTTAAACTTAAAATTTAAATGTTCAAAAGCTAAAAAGAAAAGTATTATACATTGCAACTTTTCTCATATCAATACAATGGAAGAATATATTTTAAACTACTGATCAAAGTTCATATTATCAACTTGCAAAAAAAAATAAAAAAAAAATCTGACAAATATTTGAAAAAGAGAAAAAACAGAACCTAAAGTTCGTTAAAAAAAAAAAAAAAAAAAAAAAAAAAAAAGGTAACGTCGGCAGCAGGACTTGAACCTGCGCGGGCGAAGCCCAACAGATTTCAAGTCTGTCTCCTTAACCACTCGGACATACCGACTTACGTGGCAGAATTGGTAAAACAAAAGTTAATATTATAATAAAAAATTTTAAGCGATTTTAATAATCTTTAAAAACAATTTCCGAAGATCAGTTACGTATAAAACATTGAGGATAAGTTCTTGGAGTGCTTATATTGAAGGTTTAAAAAATGGTGCATTGGAAAAGAAGAATTTCTCTGGTAAAAAGTAACGGATGTAAGATATGGTTATATTGATTGTTGTTTCATTAGAAATTATAGTTGTCTTGTTTAGATAAAGAAATTTGGGTCAATAGCCGTAATTATTTTATACATTGAGGATAGGACCTTACACTGCTTACATCGAAAGTTCAAAAAATGGTGCATGAGAAAAGAAGAACCTCTCTTTGTAAAAATAACGGATCTAAGACGTGGTTATATCAATTGTTGTTTCATTAGAAACTGTAGTTGTCTTTTTTCGACAAAAAAAATTGGGTCAGTAACCGTAATTGTTTTATATATATTGAAGATAAGACCTTAGAGTGCTTACATCGAAGGTTCAAAAAATGGTGCATAAGAAAAGGAAAAATCTCTTTGTTAAGTAACGAATGTAAGATGTGGTTATATTGATTGTTGTTTCATTAGAAACAGTAATTGTCTTGTTTCGACAAAGAATATTGAGTTAGTAACCGTAATTGTTTTATACATTATTGCTTTCTCCGTTGTTTTAATTATCGTTTTATTAGAAACTGTAATTGTCTTGTTCTGACAAAGAGACGTGTATCAAAAATTACAATTGTCTTACATTATAACACTGGTCTCTAGTTAAATTGTTTCATTACAAACCGCAATTGTCTTGTTTCGATAGAGAAACGTATATCGAAAATTGTAATTGTATTATATTATAATATTGATTTCTAGTTATATTAATTGTTGTTTTATGAGAAATTGTAATTGTCTTATTTCGACATACAAACGTGTATCAGAGATTATAATTGACTTATATTATAATACTAATCTCTAGTTATATTGATTATTGTTTCATTAGAAATTGTAATTGTCTTGTTTTGATAAAGAAACGTGCATTAGAAATCGTACTTGTCTTACATATTACTACTCTCTTCGTGTACTTTTACTTGTCACATTTTTCTTCACTAGAGTCGATTTGACTAATCTTCGGAGCTAAATTGAATTAAATCAATTTAATATTTTCAATTTAAGTTGCAATCCTTCTCATATTAGTATGATGAAAAGTTACATCTTAAAATGAAATATTGGTCATAGTACATAGTGTAACTCTTGAAAAGTAAAATGTGACAAATGAAAAGTGAAGAGAGGAGGTATATAAGATAAAAAATTAAATGGAAAAGGCTCAAAAATAACCCTGAACTATCTGAAATAGCTCAAAAATATCCCTCGTTAGATTTTTGGGTCAAAAATACCCCTCCGTTAAATATTTGCCTCAAAAATATCCCTCCTTTTAATGAAATTCGGAAAAGGATCAAAAATACCCCTGAACTATCTGAAATGGATCAAAAATAACCCTCGTTAGTTTTTTGGCTCAAAAATACCCCTCCCCTTAATGAAATTTCACCAAGCATGCCACCTAGATAAAAAAAAATTATGTGGCTATGCCACATTACCATCCACATGTAAAATATTAGTATTTTTTAATTATATGAGATTCCTTTCTTCTTTATTTTTATTTTTATATTTTTTTACTTGTAAAGCAGTTTTATTGATCTGGAAAAAAATATGATCAGCAAAATTAAAAATTTCTAAAAATATTTAAATAAAATAAATTAGTATTTTTACTGAATTTAGTTTAACGTTTTTGGGATTTCTCGATATTGGGAAGGTACTAAATAAATTTTGTTAAAGGAGTACAAATTATTCAATTTTTTTATTAGATGATAAACTTTTCACTTAGATTATTAAAGAAAATTATATCCAAGTTTTTCTAATGATTAAAATATATTAAATGTCATTTACTTTTTTGAAAGTGAAATTTTCAAAAATTCTAAGAATACTTGATGATTAAACATAAAATTAGAAAAAACTATCAACATTTATTGAGTCCAGAAAAAATAAATCAACATCACTGAATATAATCTTTTTATTTAACTCCTTCATCAAGAAAAAAGGAATGTCATATAATTAAAAAAAATAGTAATATTTTACATGTAGATGGTAATGTGGCAAAGTCACGTGATTTTTTTTTTTATCAAGGTGGCATACTTGGTGGAATTTCGTTAAGGGGAGGGGTATTTTTGAGCCAAATATTTAATAGAGGGGTATTTTTTAGTCAAACATTTAACGGAGGGGTATTTTTGAGCCAAAAAACTAACGAGGGATATTTTTGATTCATTTCAGATAGTTCAGGGGTATTTTTGATCCTTTTTCGAATTCCGTTAAGGGGAGGGGTATTTTTGAGCCAAATATTTAACGGAGGGGTATTTTTGAGACAAAAAACTAACGAAGGATATTTTTTTATCCATTTTAGATAGTTCAGGGATATTTTTGACCTTTTTCCAAAAATTAAATAACACTTGATAACTCTAGTTTTATATATTTGTTACATATAAAATATTGAGGATAAGAGCTTAGAGTGCTTACATCGAAGATTTTCAAAACGGTGTGTTGCAAAAAAATGAATTTCTCTGTTAAAAAGTAACGGATGTAAGATGTGGTTATATTAATTGTTGTTTCATTTGAAACTGTGGTTGTCTTATTTCGACAAAGAAATTGGGGTCAGTAACCGTAATTATTTTATACATTGAGAATAAGACCTTAGAGTGCTTACATTGAAGGTTCAAAAAATGGTGCATGGGAAAAGAAAAAACCTCTTTGTTAAAAGTAACGGATGTAAGATGCGGTTATATTGATTGTTGTTTCATTAGAAACAGTAATTGTCTTGTTTCGACAAAGAATATTGACTTAGTAACCGTAATTGTTTTATACATTATTACTTTATTTGTTGTTTTAATTGTCGTTTCATAAGAAACTGTAATAGTCTTGTTTTAACAAAGAGACGTGTATCAGAAATTGCAATTGTCTTACATTATAAAACCGATCTCTAGTTAAATTAATTGTTGTTTCATTAGAAATCATAATTGTCTTGTTTCTACAAAGAAATGTGTATTCTCTAGTTAAATTAATTGTTATTTCATTACAAATTGTAATTGTCATGTTTCGGCAAAGCAACGTGTATCGGAGATCATAATTGTCTTATATTATAAAATTGATCTCTAGTTATATTGATTGTTGTTTCATTAGAAATCGTAATTGTTTTGTTTTGATAAAGAAACGTGCATTAGAAATCTTAATATTGTCTTACATAATACTACTCTCTCAATTTATTTTTGCTTGTCACGTTTCATTTCACGAGAGTAAATTTGACTAATCTTCAAGCTAAATTAAATTAAATTAATTCAATATTTTTAATTTAAGTTGCAATCCTTCTCATATTAGTATGATGAAAAGTTAAATCTTAAAATGATATATTGGTCAAAGTTTATAGAGTAACTTTTAAGAAGTGAAATATGACAAGTAAAAAGTGAAGAGAGGAGGTATATAAGGTAAAAAAATAAATAACACGTTGCAGTATCAAGTTGTTTAATTCTTTTAAAACAAATATCAACAACAACAAGATATGTACCCAGTGTAATTTCACAAGTGAGGTTCAGAGAAGGTGGTGTCTATGCGGTCTTGCTCCTACATTGTGATGATAGAGAAATTATTTTTGATAGATCCGGACTCAAGTAAATTAATATAGTAATTCATACTATATTTTTAATTATTTTTAAAAGAAATTTCACACCCTCTCTATATATAATCCTCATCTTATTCACATTCGTATCATCCTTTTTACTTATATATGTATAGCAACAATGTTTGGTCATCATGTATTTTATCCTTATGATTTATATATAGTTTTAGATGATAAAATCGTATCATCGTTTTTACTTATATATGTATAGCAACAATGTTTGGTCATCATGTATTTTATCCTTATGATTTATATATAGTTTTAGATGATAAAAGGTCGGGGTGTACATAGGTCGAGTTGGTTCGGTTTTTAACTCTCTAGAGTTAGTATGTATGATTTATTTCTTTTGATCTATTATACTTTTGCATTTTAATGAGTTTATAGATATTTTTTTAAATCATTTTTCTCATGGAATTGATATATTTTGGAGGCATTTTTGTTGATTACATTTGTTCCATGAGTTTTCATTCTCTTACCATTTTTTTCTAGGTTCAAATTTCTCGCCTCTTCTTTCTTTCAAGGCCAACAAGACAATTTGTTAAGCTTGCTCACATTGTCATATTAGTTTTTTTATTAATATAAAATTTATCAATTATTTATAATGGATCCTCTTAATTAGTGTTTTGAAGATGGAGCTCTCTGAAGTCCAAAAGAGGATCTAAGAGGGGAAATTGAGTTGTTGATCTATGGATTCCCCAGTCCTATCTATTCTTAGGTTAATTTTAGATAGGTTTATGGTTTGCATATATTAGAAGCTGGATTGACCATTCTGGGATCCTTGTTTGGATTGAAGGGAGCTCTACACTTGAAAACTCTAGTTTTTTTCTTCTTAATTACTACTGAAGGTTACGATATGATTGATATAATTTTTTCATTTTAATCGTTAGTCTCGATTTTGAATCTTGAGAGTGAAAATTTCTTGTAGAAAATAGCTTTTCCTTAAATGAGTCTTAACCAATGTAAGTTCGGATTAGTTATCGAGTCATAAATAAGGTACATAGAATGTACTAAATGTCGAATAGGAAAGTAAAAAAGAAAATTTTCACTATTTTTTTCATTATATTACCATCAAAGATTGTGATAGATGGTGGGACAAGATCGAACCCTGAAAAAAAATAATAATTTTATGTAGAGTTCGAATTAATCGAATGCCTAAAATGATATCGAACACAAAGGTGAAAAATGAAAAGAAAATTCTATTAGTTTTGTTCCTTTTTATTTTTTTAGTCCATTGATTTGCAATCTCCCATTTCCATTCTTGTGTAAAAGGATAAAATCTTTTAATTTCATGATTTGATATGTGATGATGATTATCTTGTCTTGATACTATTGTAAGATTCTTAAGAAATATATGCCAATTTGCTAGGTATATGTGTCATCAAGATAAAATATTTTTAAAGAGATTTCACAACCAACTACTCAAACTTGACACTCTATATATATACTCCCCATCACACATACATATATATATATCAACAATGTTTGCTCATCATATATAATATGCTTTTAATTTTTTTTTATATATGATTTAGATGATAGAAGGTCATCTAGAGTAGTTAGTATATATGATTTATATCTTTTGATTTGTTACTTTTGCATGTTTAATGGGTCTAAATATTCAATGTCTTTTTTAACCATTTTTTCCATGGGATTAATATATGTTTGAAGTATTTTTCTTGATTACATTTGTTTCATAAGTTTTTATTCTCTTGACTATTTTTTTCTTTATAGTTTTGATTTCCTTCTTTATTTTTTAAGGTCAAGAAGACAGTTTGAGAATACTTCTGGTTTGTTTTAGGCCTGATGATAAAGTGAGATGTTAATTTTTCAAGTTTGATATAGGACGATTACACTATAGATCGATAAAATTAGTCAATTTATGATAAATTTTCACAATGAATTTAAACTGTGCGACAAAGATTGTCAGAATTCTTATAATTGATTTTAACTTGTTCGAGGGATATTAAAGTTTTGAAGGTGGAGCTCTCTGAAGTCCAAAAGAGGATCAAAGAGGAAAAATTGAGCTGCTAATCTATGGATTCCTCAGTCCTATCTATTCTCAAATTAATTTTAGATAGGTTTGTGGTTTGCATATATCAGGAGCTGCATTTACCCTTCTAAAATCCTTATTTGGATTGAAGGGAGCTCTACACTTAGATAACTCTATTTTTTCTTTTCTTAATTACCACTAAAGGTTGCAATATGATTAATATACTTTCGTCATTATTGATCATTAGTTCGGGTTTGAATCCTGAGAAAGAATTTTTTTTAGTAGAGTGTTTTTCCTTCAATGGTCTTACCTGACGTAAATTCAGATTAGTCGTCGAGTCATAAATGAGGTATATAAAATGTATTGAATATTGAATTAAAAACTCAAAAACATAGTAATTACTGATTTTTTCCTTTGATAACCACCGAAGGTTGTGATGGAATGAGACGAGATCAAACCCTGAAAATGAAGAAAGAATTTCATGCAGAGTTTAAATTAATCGAATACCTAATATTGATACCGAACACAAGGTGGAAAATCAAACACGATGAGGTCCCCCCACATATTCATTGACTTTGCATTAATTCCCTTTTTCCATTCTTGTATAAAAGGATAAAATCTTTTAATTTCATAGTTTGGTATCTGATAGAATTAATTCTGAAGAAATCCATGCCACTTTGCTAGGTATGTATCATTTAAGTTGGAGTTCAACTAGGATGTTCACTTCTTTTTTTTTTTTTTTTAACTTACTTAGAAATTTCATCAAGGATTTTATTTATTTTTTAAATAGTTATCCTATGTCATGGATTTCAACAATTTTTATGCAGTATATTTTTTATTATATATAGTACAATTTTTCGATAAAACTCCAACAATATATGGACCAGGGAATGCCAGCCAAACAAACAAAACTGTTATCAAGAATTAAGTCACAAATTAACAAGATTATATATCTAACTAAAGTTCACGAGACTTTAGCTTATTTGTAATACTAGATTATAAATGTGTTTGCCTATAAAAGACTAATGTTGAGATTTGTACCACAAGCAAGTTTATTAATCTCTAGTTGTTTTTTATTTAGCAATTTGGTGAACTAAGCACACATTGCTTAATGCAACCACTTAAATACGTCTATATGGCATCAAAAATTGAATTGTTGGATCGAAATGGAATTTATTGTATTTATAGGCAAACACATATGGAAATTTGATATTTGATATTTGATATTTACTTTTAATTAACAATTGCCAAACTTTAAAAATATCAAACTGAAAATTGAACGTATATCCTCAATTGTATTATAGGTCAATTCGATAAGCTCAAACATCATAAATCGAGTGTGATTCTAGAATGTTAATTAAATGTTCGTTTATTTATTTAAATTATTTATCAACCTTTTGGTCTCGATTATGATAAGTCAAATATAAAAACAAGAGAAAAAACTTAAATCACTTTTGGTTCTTGGAAATTTGGGATAAATTTGGCCTTCTTGATCAATTTTGAGTTATATTCAACCAAACAAATAAAGTTGTCACTACGGGCAGGCCCAATTAATCTGAGCTAGTTCACAGAGGTTTTGAGTTTGATGGTCAGGTCGGGTTGACCCATCAAAATGATGAATCAAAAAATACCAAGCTCACACCATTATTCTGTGGGCTGCGGGCCTCACGGGCCAGGCCACTTTTAAAAATAATAATATTTTATAATTTAATTTTAGAATGTTAATAAACATAAATATCACTAGACAATAGTACATAGTGTTAGTACTTGTTAATCAAGTCTACAACACCCTAAAAGATATTTCTAATAGCGAAATTAAATAACTTTTGACACGATATTCTTTGAAAATACTAATAAGCAATCTTTATAGTTGCATGTATTTGACTTACAGGTCGGCCCACGGACTAGTTCAACCCACATTACTCAAGCCCCACGAACCAACGGCTTATTCGGATCGGACTAAAAGGCGGGTTATAAAAACTGAAGCACAATTTCATCAAATTACAAGTAGAGTCGGACCGGCCCAACTAACCTGATCCATATTGAGTTTGAAAAGATATTGGAGTTGTTGAATTCTCTTTCACATTTTTTATTAAACACTTCAATTTACGTAAAAAGAAGCTAGCAATGAGAAGAAGAAAGTATAACATATTGATGTATAAGATCATATTTACAATACTTTACATAATATAAATGATCATACCCACCTAATGTCATGGAGATTTATTTATAAATTTAAAATCTATAATAGATATTTTTTTAAAACATGATCGTTTATAGATCAAAAAATGTTGTTTTATCGAATTTTGAGTCGCTCAATATTTAATTTGTATCTTTCATAGAAATCAAAAAGAAAAAAGGTAAACAATTTTTTTTTAGTTTACCATGTGTCCACACTTCTTCATATGCTTTCATATTTTTTAATTTTTTTTTTTGGCTTTTCATCCGGTGTTCGATATTCGCATTGAAATTCGACTAATTTGAATTCGCATTGTATAGGACATCATTCGGGGGGGAAGCACTTCCTACCAAGGATTTTTTCATATTCATAACTCGAACTCAAGACTTTCGATTAAGGGAAGAGCAGCCCATCAACTGCACCGCATACTTTGGTTGTGTATGTTTCCATATTATTATATCTTCTTCTAGACATCCAATGTCTACTTAATTTGTTGGAACACTCAATTATGTTCACTCCAATAGGAACAATAACATATAGTTTTATGAGTGCATAGGTTATAGGGAAAGATTAATATAGTGGATTTGTTTCAAGATTGTGCAATGGCGGCAATGACACCTGTTGAGATAGTTGCTAAAGCCAGTGACACATCTAATTAGTCTTTATAATAATCGTATCTTCAATTTATCGAGGACATAATCTACATAAAGATATAAATAATCGAAAATTATGATAGAAAAATAATATGTAATTGAGTTTTGTTATATTTTTATGTGAGAAGAGCCGGATGCTCATTTCCTCTGCTCATTTTTAGGCCCGTTGACCATGAAAATCATAATTTTTTGAAGTTAGAAGTTGAAGTTGAAGTTGTGTTTGGCCATGAATATAAATTTAAGTTGTTTCTGAAATTTTGTGATAGAAGGAGGAGTGAAAAAAGTGAAATTCCAAATATAATTTCAAATTGTATTTGAAATTCTCATGGCCAAACATATACTGCTTTTATGTTTTTCACTAAAATGAAATAATTATTTGAAAAAAAAAATATCATGACCAAACGGCTACTTAATTAGTAGCATTGGTTAATAGTCACTTAATATTATTATTATTTTTAATTTTTACTATTGTTTGTTGCTTTATTTATCTTGTTATTTTGTTATTGTTATTTTCTTTGTAATTCTACTTTAGTTTCACTTTTTTTTTTTTTTTTACAATCGAGTATCTATTGAAAATAATCCTTCTATCAAATAAAGATAGCGTCGTCTCTAGATCGATTTATGAAATTATACCGAATATGCAATCATCATTATTTGACATGTAATTTTAACTTTGTTTTTAACAAAAATAAAAATAAAAATAGATATGAACTTTCTATGAGAGTTGGATCACCGGAGAGTTTATTTCACAAAATTTTAAGATATGCTCTAAAACATGCCAGCATTTTAATTTACCAGTTTAATTGCATGTGCCTCGCACGTATAACTTTTGATTATTTAAAATTAAATAAATTAAAGTACAAAAAGTCCAAATCACTTGTCAAAGATCTTTCACACTTTTAAACATAACATATATTTTATAATAATTGTCACACCCCTTTTTGACAAAAAAAAAAAAAGATATGTATTTTAAGTTCGAAAGGATTTTATTATTAAGGTGACAAAAATGAAAAAAAATTGTTTCAAAAATAAAAAGGATTATTTACATTATTTTTTTCTTATTTAGAGTCGCCACTTGGCATAATCCGGTGTGCCAAGTCACCTTTGGAAAATCCTTTTCGAAATGGTTTGACTCTAAAAATTGATCCGCGAACAGAGATTCCAGCTAAGGAATTCTGTTGACCGAGGGGAAGGTGTTAGGCACCCCTCGATCCCGTGGTTCGACCACGGTCGCTTGGTGGAGCGTATCGGCTAATTTGACATTACAAATGTACAAACCACATAAACACACAAAACAAGCAAACAAACAAATTACACAAAATTCAAAAAAAACCAAAATAATGTTCAGTCCAAATTATACAATCCAAAATAAAAGAGGTGCTGAAATATAAAACCTATTCTATTCTAAATTAATCTTAAACTAAACTCCACCCGACGTTTCGGGCCTTGATCACGACCCTCCTTTGCGTACATGCTACTTCGGGGCATTCTCCGGATAAATCAATACAAATCCTTCGAGGCATTCCCCGGCCAAATGAGTACAATTTAAACTTTTCGTGCAATAAAGTAGAAAGTACCATTCACGCACATATTCAAACACTCCAACAAATCGTTATTCCTAAATTTGCCTACCCGGCCTATGTTTGCCTACCAAGTTCAACGTATCACAATTCTATCATGTTCAACATTATCAATACATCAAAATTAATCAATATTCATTTTCCTCCATTTTTAATCCCCACCCTAATTCATTCTCAACCATGTGATTAACCCATTTCAATACACAATCCACCAATCGAGAATAACGAAAATTCACCAATCATGCTTAGCACATCACACACCCAAATGTCACCAACAGTTCACATCAACAAACAAATCACGATATCGAATTACACGCAATCACAATCACATAAGAATTAAATGAAAGAGAAGAAAGAATTGGACCTTGAATTTGAAGCTTTCAAACTCAATGTTATTCGAATAAAGAGAGTCCGCACCCGGAAACCTCAAGCCGAACCTTAACACCAACAATCCAACTCGACAAATAATGACCCATTCACCGTCACTTTTTACGTGGTTAATGTTCATCGGCTCCTTTTTTTTTTTTGTTCTTGTGAGGAAGATTATTTTGTGATTGTTGTTATTGTGGAGAAGATGATGATCAAAGAATGAGCCTTCCCTTTTTCCCTTTTAGAATTTTTTTTTTATAATGGGCATGAATTTGTTATGATGTGAGAATTTTGGTGGGTCTCCCATATATTCTTTCTTTGTGGACAAGAAAAAAGAGGGGGGATCACATGGGTAGTTAGGGTGGTGATGGTGATGTGTCATTTTTAATAGGGAATGATTGTTAGAATAAGATAAAATTAGTTAGGAATTGTTATTTTTGTCTTTTTGTGAATGAGTTATCACATGGGTGAGGGCACACACTAAGACGAGGGTAAAATGGTAAGAATGCTTTCGGGGAGGGACAAAATTATGTGTCTACATCATGTCCCTCTTTGCAGGTAAACACAAAGTGTTTTCATACAAAGAATTAGACAACGAGACAGAATTTTGACCCGACCATTATTCACAGGGAAGAAATAAAAGAAAGAAGGACGACCGAGTTGGAGAGTCGAGTGAGGTCCCGTCGAGGCTCCGGTCCACGGCTCTGTCATTACATTAAAAATAAAAATTACAAGTTAAAACATAAATGAAATTACAAAAATCCTATCTATACAGCTTCTGTTGGACTCCTAACTTAAGTTTCATCACCCTATTCTTCAAGCGGACTCCTGACTTGCAATTTCTTCAACTTGTTGCTTGGTTTTCCAATGCTTCACCTCATTGCTTAACTTTCAATTTCTTCACCCTGTTCTTCAGGCGGGCTCCTGACTTACTATTTTTCAATCCGTTAACTTTCATCTTTTCACCTTGTTGCTTTGTTTTCAACTTCTTCAGCTTGTTGCTTTACTTTTCATTTATTTGCCCTGTTCTTTAAGCGGGCGCCAATGCCGCTTGAATTACTCAAACAAGGAAGTGCGCCTACTCACAAATGTTTCTTGAATTAACCAAACAAGGAAGTGCATCTCCTTACAAATGTTGCTTGAATTGCCCAAGCAAGGAAGTGCGTCTCCAATGTTGCTTGAATTACCAAAACAAGAAAGTACGTCTCCTTTGGAAGTGCGTATCCTTATGATAGCGCTTGAATTACCAAAATAAGAAAGTGTGTCTCCTTACAAATGTTTCTTAAATTGTCCAAACAAGGAAATGCGTCCCCTTACAAATGTTGCTGGAATTACCCAAACAGGAAAGTGCGTCTCCTTACAAATGTTGCTGGAATTACCCGAACAAGGCAGTGCGTCTCCTTACAAATGCCAATCGAATTACCAAACAAGGAAGTGTGTCTTCTTACAAATGTTGTTTGAATTATCAAACAAGAAAGTGAATCTCCTTACAAATGTTGCTTGAATTTCCCACACAAGGGAGTGTCTCCTTACAAATGTTGCTGGAATTACCCGAACAAGGAAGTCCATCTCCTTACAAATGCTGATCGAATTACCAAACAAGGAAGTGTGTCTCCTTTGAAAGTGCGTCTCCTTATGATAGCGCTTGAATTACCAAAATAAGGAAGTCTGTCTCCTTACAAATGTTTCTTAAATTGTCCAAACAAGGAAGTGCGTCCCCTTACAAATGTTGTTGAAATTACCCAAACAAGGAAGTGCATCTCCTTACAAATGTTGCTGGAATTACCCGAACAAGGAAGTGCGTCTCCTTACAAATGCCAATCGAATTACCAAACA
>NC_061111.1:3405256-3407216 GCF_002878395.1 Capsicum annuum
AACAAGGAAGTGCGTCTCCTTACAAATGCCAATCGAATTACCAAACAAGGAAGTGCGTCTCCTTACAAATGTTGCTTGAATTATCAAACAAGGAAGTGCATCTCCTTACAAATGTTGCTTGAATTTCCCACACAAGGAAGTGCGACTCCTTACAAATGTTGTTGGAATTACCTGAACAAAGAAGTGCGTCTCCTTACAAATGCTGATCAAATTACCAAATAAGGAAGTGTGTCTCCTTTGGAAGTGCGTCTCCTTATGATAGCGCTTGAATTACCAAAATAAGAAAGTCTGCCTCCTTACAAATGTTGCTTGAATTATCCAAACAAGGAAGTGCGTCCCCTTATAAATGTTGCTGGAATTACCCAAACAAGGAAGTGCGTCTCCTTACAAATATTGATGGAATTACCCAAACAAGGAAGTGCGTCTCCTTACAAATGCCAATCGAATTACTAAACAAGGAAGTGCGTCTCCTTACAAATGTTGCTTGAATTATCAAACAAGGAAGTGCGTTTCCTTACAAATGTTGCTTGAATTTCCCACAAAATAAAGTGCATCTCCTTACAAATACCGCTTGAATTACCAAACAAGAAAGTGTGTTTCCTCACAAATGTTGCTGGATTTACCAAATAAAAAAGTGCGTTTTCTTACAAATATTGCTGGAATTACCCAAATAAGAAAGCGCATCTCTTTACAAATGTTGCTAGAATTACCAAAACAAGAAAGTGCGTCTCCTTACAAATGCCGCTTGAATTACCATGGGTTTGAATACCAAATATGTGCAGCAACATTGCCTCTTGCATTTGTAGAAGTGATAATATTACGACCCTTGATGTTTAGGCTTTGAAATTCTTGATTCGAAGGTAGCATGTATTCCTATTTCATACAAAAAAAACTTGTTAGTTTAAAAACATGGTGGTTGGCTTGTGACTTAGCTTTCACAGAAATCGCTTTTGCCCCCGTCACATTTAACCTTGCTTCCAACCATTAACATAGGTCGTTGACTTGCTGCATCATCGACCCAAACTCAGATTATTAAGAGTGACTCTGAAACAAACACAGTATCTTTGCTTTGCCATGCTCCTCAAATAAACCCTTTAAACCTTGGTATTTTCATGAATTCCTAGACTTGTTTGTTGACAAAATTTGTATGCCTTATTTTGGCTAACAATCATGTCTCTTTTATGTGCTGACTTTTGTCTTGCTTTGTGCAATTGGAGAAGCTGGTAGCAGTTTTGAAATATTTCCTCACTTGTTTTGACAAGGACTTGACTCAAAGACAAAAAAAAAATGGCAGTGATTTTTATTTGGACAACTGACCCAAGAAAAATAAAAATAAAAATATAAAGAAAAAGAAAAGACAATGAATGTCTCCATTTGAAACAAAGAAATGAAAAATTTATCTAAAAATGTCTGTTAACTCTAATGATTATGCCATGCATTTTGGATTAATCTGCCTGATCTTTCCATCCACACCTTCCACTAGTTATTATTGGGTTAATGGCCTTGAAACTGAGTTGCTTCCTTGGGCCAATTACATTCGGAGACCTCATTCGGCTAGTGGCACCTTGAAGGGTTTTCACCAACAAACCTCTCTTATATTTCTCTCAGCTCACCATCGTCTTATGGTGCCCGTAAGGGTTTTCATCGAGAAGACTCTCTGATTTTTATTTCTCTCAACTTATCATCACCTTACGGTGCTCGTGAGGGTTTTTACCAATAAGACTCTCTCATTTTTATTTCTCTCTTGATTCCTTGTGCTGAGGAAGATAGGTAGTTCCCAAATACATCATCATATCCCTTGTATGCTTTGCCTTAACATCCCCAAAGATTGATGTGAAGGTCTTTCTTTGGTTGTAACTTGGCTTTTAGATAGGGTTAGAAAGAAAGGATGGCATGAGGCCCAAACGACACTTGAAGTGGGTTAGGACTTACAACTTTTGGAATCGACTCAAACAATGAG
>NC_061111.1:3407316-3449681 GCF_002878395.1 Capsicum annuum
TTTCACCGAGAAGACTCTCTTATTTTTATTTCTCTCAACTTACCATCGCCTTACAGTGCCCGTGAGGGTTTTCACCAATAAGACTCTATCATTTTTATTTCTCTCTTGATTCCTTGTGCTGAGGAAGATAGGTAGTTCCCAAATACATCATCATATCCCTTGTATGCTTTGCCTTAACATCCCCAAAGATTGATGTGAAGGTCTTTCTTTGGTTGTAACTTGGCTTTTAGATAGGGTTAGAAAGAAAGGATGGCATGAGGCCCAAACGACACTTGAAGTGGGTTAGGACTTACAACTTTTGGAATCGACTCAAACAATGAGGATTAACTCATGCCCTAGTTTCTTTTGACTGGGTGATTCTAAATTATTTATTTGGTTGGACCGAGTTCTTAGTAGGGCAGCCTACGTATCTCACCCCCGAGAGAGGAGAATCAGGTCACGCGTAGTTTTGGCAGCTTGTTCTTTCACTTAATTCTAACTTTTTCTTTTGTTGACTATTTTCTCTTTGGATTTTTCTGACTTTATTTTTCTTGACACTTTCTTCTCCTTTTGTTTTTGGAAATATTTTTATCTCTTTTTGAAACTTTTCTGACTTTATTTTTTCACTCAATATTTTTCTTTTGAGCTTTGCTGACTCTATCTTGATTTCAAAAGAGGGGTATGAAATAAAATATGACTGAAGCTCAAATGGAGTAAACAAAGGATGACACAATGTTTGGATAGCAGAATGAAATGCCTTCGTCATATCGATCCTTGAAAATGCAAGTACATTTCATGTAATGTGAAAGTGAGAGTTGAAGATCATTTGTGACATCTTTTTAAGCAGATTGAGTCTGTGCGTCACTACTTCTTCTGTAAACTCCACCTTTGTTGTACATTCCTCACATCAAATGACTCATGCTTTCGTGGAGCTGCTTATCTTCTTGTTTCTCTTGATATAGGGATCACACG
The DNA here is from genome assembly GCF_002878395.1 of Capsicum annuum. Classification (NCBI taxonomy): domain Eukaryota; kingdom Viridiplantae; phylum Streptophyta; class Magnoliopsida; order Solanales; family Solanaceae; genus Capsicum; species Capsicum annuum. The sequence continues at coordinate 3,408,268 of NC_061111.1, forward strand.
TCTACTATTTGACCTAATTGGGACTTGTCTTTCAATTGATGACCAAGTTGTTCTTATGATTTTCAAAATAATTGCCTTAACTTGTTACCAAATGTTTCAGCACTCTATCTATTTTCTCATATGCTCTCTTTTCTAACTTTAACCCTCTGATTCAATGTTCATGCTTAAACTGGATTTTAAGATCTGGCTGAAAATTTCACTAGCATGTCATATCACTAGAGTCAACACAAAATGTACTATGTAAAGAAAACAAACAAACAACATATATTTAAAACACAAAGGAAAATGAGATACTTCATTTAGTCGAAACAAAAGATAGAAGGGTTTGAACATAAACAACAAAAGGACAAAACAAGACAAATCCTGAACTAAAACCCTGAAATAATTCGAAGAACAGAAAATAAAACAAAATAAGCTACCAAACCCCTTCCTAGTAAGGAGAGGGGTGACTTCTCAATTGCTCAGCCTGACAACTTAGCCACTGATTTCCATATCAGCATGACTAGAGCTTCCCTCACTGTCAATGTTCTGCACCATGATTGATTTATCTTGAATCATCTTTTCAATTTCTCTTTTCAAAGCACGACAATCTTCAATACTGTAACCCTGAACATCGGAATGATATGTACATCGTACATTAGGATCAAAACTTCTTGAATGTGGGTCAGGAGTATACCCAAGGAGAGGAGTGATCATGTTCTGTTGTACCAATCTCTGGAATAAATTTTCATACGACTCTCCAATCGGTGTGAACTTATCTCTCGACTTCTGTCTCATTTCATTATTTGGCTTAAATTGAAAACCAGACCTAGAAGGGCTTCGGTATGTATGTGGAGCTGGAGGATAACTCGACAGAGTTGGTGCGCGCCAGTGTGGGTAAGATGGGGATTGAACATATGGTTGCGCATTATACACTTGATATGGAGATGGGGGAATGAAATATAATGGATTTTGGGAAAGATTCTGTGGAACTTTTCCATAAACTTGGGTTTGAGCCTGTGGGTAACGATGGTATGGTCCTCTTACCCGTGCCTGCTGTCCAACTATAATGACAGGTGCATCTTTCTCATTTTTTTTCCTCCAACACTTCCCGAACCTTTTTGAATTGCTTGAGTAGTCACTTTCAATGTTGCAAAACTCACAATGCGACCGGTCTTAATTCCATCCTCTATCATCTCCCTCATTTTGAGGACCTCAATAAATGGCTTGCCTAATGCAGGTAACAAGTGTTGATAATATTTTTCATCCTGCGCTTGAATAAATGCCTCCACTATCTTACTTTCTTTCATTGGCGGTTTCACCCTAGCAGCTTGTTCATGCCATTTAATCGCATACTCTCTGAAAGTTTTAGTACTCTTTTTCTTCATATTAGTTAAGGATTTCTCGTTAGGAATCAACTCCATATTGTATTGAAATTGTTGCACGAATTTATTAGCCAGGTCATCCCAACTTTTCAACTTGTCGATGTCTTGGTAAAACAATTCTGAACCTAGACCTGAAAGACTCTCACCAAAATATGCCATGAGTAATTCTTCCTTCCTTCTAGCGCCCCTTAGCTGGTTGCAATAGCGTCTCAAATGTGCTACAGGATCACCATGTCCATCATACTTCTCAAACTTCGGCATTTTAAAACCAAGAGGAAGATGTACACCTGGAAACATGCACAGATCTTTATATGAGACACTTTTGTACCCCCCCAAGTCCTTGCAAGTTTTTCATAGTCAGTTCCAAACTTCTCAATTTTCTGGATATTTCCTCTTGTTCTTTTATCATAACAGGTTTCTCAGTATTAGGAGGAAATTCAGGTGGTTGAGGGCAATAGTAAGGACCAGTCGACTTAAATGTGGGCTCAGGAGCGTAATGCTGATCACTAAATATATTCAATATAGGGTCGCTTGTAGAGTGAGGAATCACAACCGTTGGATTGGCATTAAAAGCAGGAGCTTCAGACGGGAGTGGGGCTGCAAAAGCATGAATAGCAGGCGGAGCCGAGCATGTGGTAATTTTGTATTGAGGAGTGAGGAAATGAATATTGGAAGTGTTTGGATACTGTTGCCCCGGAGTAGGTCCTGATGCATGTTATGGCGTGTCGACCAAAATAGGAAATTGTGCATGTGACACTGGAGGCAAACTAGAAAGATATTCCAGATTATCTGCGGGAAATGGAGGAGGCGGCAACCCATTAGCCCAAACTCGATGCATTTCTATCATTTGTTGCCTCAATTTCCGAATCTCTTCATTAGCTCCTACATTCTCATTCCCCAAACTCTCCATCTGATTAGTGACAACAAATTCGGTATCCTTGTTGGCCATAACTTTCTCTGTGACTTGGAGCAATATGGAGGACCAGCTAAAATGCCACAAACCAACCACCTTAAACTAACTGGACAAGAGATAGCAAATGCGTTAGAGTTCAAAGATTTTTCAAAACCTCTTCTTCTTTTTTTTTCTCTTGAAAAAAATCACCGAACCCTAGAAGGGCGCCCACGTATCTCACCCCCAAAAGGGGAGAATCTAGTGTGCGTAGTTCGTGAAGTTTTGCCAAAATGGCCAATTAAACTCTTTTTTCTTTCTTGAAACGTGTCAAAAGAATTGACGAAAATCTTTTTTTTTTTTAGGTTTAAATCTCTATACAAAATGAAACTTGTGATTACCAAAGAAAAATCTTTTTGGGTTTTCGATTTTGGAATTCATGCGAAAATGAAATTGAACCTATTAAAGGAAAATCTTTTTGTACTTTTCTTTTAAAGACGTATATGAAACGCCTACTCTAAATGGAGAGTGAAGAAATATTTTTGGATTTTTCAAATATGATCTCCGAACCAACAATAGGCTGCGTACGTATCTCACTCCCTAAAGAGGAGAATCAGGGGTGCGTAGTTCGTCCAGATTGGACAATTAATGATTAACTAATAGATTGACCCTAACTTAAGAGACACAACCAAAGACACACAAATAAAATATTTTTTGGATTTTTAATTAGACACTTCAACTAAAACTGACACCAACAATTACGAAGGAAAATCTTTTTGGCATTTTCACTATATAAGAATGTACAAAGCTCCTATTGAAAGGAAAAAATACTTTTGGAGTTTTCGAATTGATTGCTTACTAAATAAATAAAAGGAAATTTTTTTAACGTTTTTGATTTTGTGGGAAATGAGTGCAAAAAGTAAAAAAATATTTTATTTTATTTTTAATTTTTGAATTGTGAAAAACAAAAGCCATAAAGAATCCTAAAAACTACCAAATCTTTTTTTTTTCTTCACTCTTTTTTTCTTATTTTTTTTCAACAATTTCTTGCCTACACACTTTGCTTCTAACTCATGTTTTTGCCCAAACCAATCGGTCAAATAACCTCGTTACCCTCAAAGATGCAACATTTAGCACGTAGGGATGCCTTAGAGGTAAGTCTCCTACAAAGGGCCAAGTGGGCCCTGCTAGATCTTCAATATGATGCACATAAGCATGACCTAAAGGCTGACCTACGTTGGGGTTCACCAACAAGGTTGTTCGGGGGAGCGTATGGTCGATAGTGGCTGCTTTGCTTTCCACCTACTCCATAACACCGACGGCTCCCCCCTAAAATAAGGGTGACTCAACTAGAGGTCGTGTACAACACTTGTACTACGAACTTGTTGCAGAAAGAGGGCCTAGGGGTAGACACATGATGCCAGATATAAAAGCGGTAACACATAGGATAAATACTGTACACAAAGAGCACGAAAACATTCCATAATGGTAAAACAATAACACAAAACAACACAAACAAAATGTTTATACACCTATAGTGCCAAACAAAGCCGATACGACTCCAAAATAAGTTCGAATTCTGAACAAGTCCCCAGCAAAGTTGCCAGAGCTGTCACACCCCTTTTTGACCAAAAAAAAGATATGTATTTTAAGTTCGAAAGGGTTTTATTATTATGGTGACAAAAATGAAAAAAAAATTATTTCGAAAAAAAAAGGATTATTTAAATTATTTTTTTCTTATTCAGAGTCGCCACTTGGCATAATCCGGTGTGCCAAGTCATCTTTGGAAAATCTTTTTCGAAATGGTTTGACTCTAAAAACTGATCCACGAATAGAGATTCCGGCTAAGGAATTCTATTGACCGAGGGGAAGGTGTTAGGCACCCCTCGATCCCATGGTTCGACCACAGTCGCTTGATGGAGCATATCAACTAATTTGACATTGCAAATGTACAAAGCACATAAACATACAAAACAAGCAAACAAACAAATCACACAAAATTCAAAACAAACCAAAATAATGTTCAGTCCAAATTATACAATCCAAGATAAAAGAGGTGCTGAAATATGAAACCTATTCTATTCTAAATTAATCCTAAATTAAACTCCATCCGACGTTTCGGGCCTTGATCACGAGCCTCCTTTGCGTACATGCTACTTCGGGGCATTCCCTGGATAAATCAATACAAATCCTTCGGGGCATTCCTCGGCCAAATGAGTACAATTTAAACTTTTCGTGCAATAAAGTAGAAAGTACCATTCACGCACATATTCAAACACTCCAACAAATCGTTATTCATAAATTTGCCTACCCGGCCTACATTTGCCTACCAAGTTCCACGTATCACAATTCTATCATGTTCAACATTATCAATACATCAAAATTAATCAATATTCATTTTTCTTCATTTTTAATCCCCACCCTAATTCATTCTCAACCACGTGATTAACCCATTTCAATACATAATCCACCAATCGAGAATAACGAAAATTCACCAATCACGCTTAGCACATCACACACCCAAATGTCACCAACAATTCACATCAACAAACAAATCACGGTATCGAATCACACGCAATCACAATCACATAAGAATTAAATGAAAGAGAAGAAAGAATTGGACCTTAAATTTGAAGCTTTCAAACTCAATGTTATTCGAATAAAGAGAGTCCGCAACCGAAAACCTCGAGCCGAACCTTAACACCAACAATCCAACTCGACAAATAATGACCCGTTCACTGTCACTTTTCATGTCGTTACTGTTCACCGGTTACTGTTCACCGGCGCCCTTATTGTTATTGTTGTTGTTGTTGTTCTTGTGAGAAAGATTATTTTGTGATTGTTGTTATTGTGGAGAAGATGATGATCAAAGAATGAGCCTCCCCTTTTTCCCTATTAGAATTTTTCTTTTATAATGGGCATGATTTTGTTATGATGTGGAAATTTTGGTGGGTCCCCCATATATTCTTTCTTTGTCGATAAGAAAAAGGAGGGGGATCACATGGGTAGTTAGGGTGGTGATGGTGATGTGTCATTTTTAATAGGGAGAGGCTGTTAGAATAAGATAAAATTAGTTAGAAATTGTTATTTTTGTCTTTTTGTGAAGGGGTTATCACACGGGTGAAGGGATACACTAAGACGAGGGTAAAATGATAAGAATGCTTTCGGAGAGGGACAAAATTATGTGTCTACAATAATCACATATATATTTTACCACCAAAATTTTTAAGTGGTTGTTGGATCGTCATTTTTTGCGTTTGATTTTTGTATTAAATTGGGTCGAGGCTATTTATTCTTCAACTGTGTCCAAAGAAGGAATAAGCAAGGAAAGGTGAAGAGAAAGTGAGAATGACATTGGTAAGCAAGAGTTTAAACTTTGAAGTGTTTTTTTACCATTTTGCTACTTACCTCAAGTCTCAACACAATTATGAAGGAAAAAAAAAGTAAAATTTAAAAAGATATTAAGAAAACCGAGGACTCGTTTAAGTATAAAATTTCTTGATTTTTTTTCTGAAATTATTTTTCATATATATATAAACAGAAAGCGGAGATAAGGGACCCTTTTTTTAATTTATAGGCTTATGAAATTAGTCTTGCAAAATAATTACAAACATCATAGGTGCTTCCAACAACATCGACATTACAAATGCCAATATTTATGCCTAAGTGACGTACTTATATAAATGAACTCTAATTTTAAATGTCATTAAACAAATCTAGTGTTAAAAGTTTTAAAGAAAATCAAATGTGTTTAAAATTAGAAAAGTATTAAATTAATCAATCCGGTCAAAAAGGGATTGATTTTTTGGAAAAGGTACTTTTAATGGGCTCACCATTTCTCTAAAATTGAAATAATCAATCAAATATGTTTAATGTGATTTAAATTAGTTGAATTTTAAAATATTTATATAAGTTAAAAACATTGAAAGTACTCTAATTATGGTATACAATGTAAATAAGACAAATATTTATATAAAAAATTTAATCAACTTTAATAAAAAGAAAAATACATACATGCGGAAGAGAGAAAATTTGAAACTCTTACCATATTAATTTGGACTTATTAATTTGTAAATTATATTCTTCTTATCATATATTTTAGGAATTAATTATTATCATATGTTTCAGGATTTCTTAATTTTTAAATTGTATTATTCTCTTACCATATTTTTTAGGACTCTTTAATTATTGAGTTCTCCCAATACATCTTACCATATATTTTTAGGACTCCTTAAATTATTATCAATTTTATAAAAATAATGACACAATAATTGAAGATAAAAAGTGAATAGACGATTTTGTCTAAAGTGGGGTCTTTTAATGAAGGGTAAAATATTCAATCAATATTTTCAAGACCCTTCACACTTTTAATATATTATGGATTATAGATATAGATTATAGATATAGATTGTAGATATAGATTATAGATACTTTTAATTATTTTTCAACTCTTAAATATTAGAAGAAATAGTAAAACGACTATTTTGTCTAAAGTAAAGACTTTTAATTAAGGGCAAAAAGCTCAAATAATATTTTTAAGACCCTTCACACTTTTAATATATTATAGAATAGATTATAGATATAGATATGAAATAAATATGCATTATTTTTAACCTCCAGTTACATGTTTGATTGCAATTGAAATATAAAACATTAACATTTTTGTGGTGAAACAAACTTGTCAACCTTATTTTAAACTACAAGTTCTTCTTTGTATATGTGCTCTAAAAGCACAAAGTTAGTGAATTTTTAGTAGAAATTAGCTGGAGTGATTGACATTTATCCAATCGTAAACGTCGAGTGAAATTCAAAAATATTAGTGTGAATCAATCAATATTTTATAAAGAGGTAGCTTACATTAAAGTATCAAAATTATTAAACAAAATATAACAATTATTCTTCCCTCCCACCTCAACGTATTCTAACCAGTAATATTAGTAACAATATATTGAAGGAATTTTAATTGGTGCATATGATATTATGGAATTCCTACTTATTCAAACCTATAACTATACAAATGTGCATTACTATTCAATAAAAAGTATTTTAGATAGATATAAAAATTCAACCTACGTATAAAATATATGTTGGTAGAGAAATTTTCAAATTACTTCTGGTCCAAATGTATAAAACTATATTAGATGCAATGCTCGAGTTCAAAGTAGATTTATCTTAACTGTGAAGTAGATATTGGTAACGTTGAGTTTTTTCTTCCATTCACTTTCGACAACATCATACGCACTGTTATTCCATACTATCAACTCCCTTTTTTCACTTTTTAATATATTAGTATTAGTTTGTTATGTAATTAAGAAAATAGGATGATTAACTTGGATCAATACTGAATTTAGCAAAAGGAAAAAAAAAGGACATTAATCTAATCAACACTAAAATCATAAAGTAATAGCCTAATAATACAAAATTTGTTGCAAATATAAGTGAAAATACTTGAAAATAAATTGCTAAGAAATTACATATTTTTGGAACCCTCAAATAGAGAAAGAAAAAGGAGAGAAGATATATATAATCAATACAAAAACAAAATAATCAATACAAAAACCCAAAAAAAAATGAAGAAGAATACTTAAAAACACACATATTTTTATACTTTTGAATCAAACTACACCTAGCCAAAGCAGATTTTATACATTTTGCCTAATCAAGAAAATGAATTTTTAATGTGTCCATTAAAGTAGGTGATCTTAGACTTTTATAACTTAGCAAATAAATATGAATATACATTTAATTTCCACAAATTATCATGATGTAGCGGATATAATATTACACTCATAATAAAGATAATGATAAACAAATTCAATGTAATAAAAAAGAAAATCTGAAATTAAACTTAAAAATCACAAAACTATGTTGGAGATTCAATAACGAAAGTTACTTACAGACATTAAAAATATTGTGTTGTTCTTGATAAATAAAACCACATAATAGAAAAGAAAATCAGAACCTAAAAATTAAACAAAAAAATTATGTTAGAAACTCAATACAAACGCCACTTATAAACAAAAAGGACAATTTATTAGTATCACCAATGAAACTAACGTTAACATGAAATAACATTAAATAAACGATGTAAACTATAATAAAGAGCTACAAAATAAAAGTTAACAAATTATGCTTTCAAAAGAAAAATTGCTTCAAATTTAATGTACAATAACTATAGAACTCTATTGAAGCTTTTTTAAAAAATAAAAAAAATAAACAAACAAATAATAGGCATATATATAGAGACTTACAACCCACATGATCTATTAGGACTTCTTTTTGCCGTATGATCTCCAATTCTTCATAATTCAATAGGAATGAACAGTGGTAATTGTTTTTAATTCACGTGGAATAGAAATATAATTTGATACTACTAATTATGGTGAGAATTTAATGTTTGTTTTCAACTCGAACTTCAAAAACCTAAAAATAAACCGACTAATTGAGTAAAATAGGATTGTACCTAATTTAAATATTACGGTAATACAAACAAATATATTTAATACTATAAAGAAAGATTTTACTATAAATATATTTAATTATTTTTTAAATCTTAAATATTAGAAAAAAATGTGAAAAGACTATTTTGTCTAAACCAAAAACTTTTAATGAAGGGCAAAAAGTTCAATCAATATTTTTAAGGGCCTTCACACTTTTAATATATTATAGATAGATTATAGATATAGATTCATTTTCGACAGCAAAATTTCGACTTAATTGGAAATAATAACAATATCTTAGAGTATTGTATTTAGCTATTTTTATATGCAGCATTAACAATTATTATCATAACTTTTGAAACTCGATATTCACGAGGTTGTCTTTAATAAAATCTCCTCGACATAAAAAAAAGGTAAATTTAATTCAATTTTGTGTGTCTTGTAATTAATTTATAGCTATATTTGCCTTTACATTGTAATTAAATTATAATTATCTTTTATAATTACTTTGTCTCCAAGTCATTAGATACTATACCATACTGCCATTGATATTTCACCCTTCTAAATGGTAAATTGTTGAAAAAGTTATAAGGACTTATACATTGGAAGTAAAAAGTTTAAAATGAGAGAGGGTCAAAAGTGTAAAAGGTTGTTTAGGTCTACGTATTAAATTATTTCAAATTATAATTTTTAAATTAATTTATCTCACTTTAAAGATGAAATATAATAATTTTAAATTAAAGAAGATAAAATAGAAAATTTCACCTTATTCAGCGTACTAGAGTATCCTTAAAGATGGATTAGGTCGATACTATGTTTGATTGAGAGTATACACTAATATTTTCATTATTTACTTTTACTTGTCATTTTTTGACAAGACATATTTATTAAAAAAATAATAATTAGTATAGTAATTTTACCATATTATCCTATTAATTGACATTCAGTAATAGATATTGGAAAATGATTTAAAATATAAGTAATTAATGCTAAAAATAAAACGTAATTTTTTACTTCTAACTTTTATTAATTAATCAAAAATGACAAATAAAAGTAAAAATCAAATGAGGAAAATAGTTACAAGTAAATCCGAACGAATTTCTTTTCTTATCTTCCTAGGAGCTCTGACTCTTTCGCCCCATTGCCGACTCGAACTCATAATAATTCACTTTATCCCACGTACCAAACGACCCGAAAAAAGGTTATTAATAGAAGAAGGACTTAAAGGTTAAAAAAAATAGTAGAAGGACTCAAAAGCAAAAATTAGTCAAGTGAAAAAATAACACAAGAAGTCCCTCTTTTTAGTGAATTATGTCTGAAACCGCTCTATATATATTAAGAATTTCACTTTTCATTTTTCCTCCTCAGTTCTTCACAGCTATAAAAGCCGTACACTGAAATCCCATTAGCAGTGCAATCACTATTACTATTTCAATCTGTAAAAGCAAAAAGTTGAAAAAAAAGAAGAAAAAGAAAGAAAAGGAATCATGTCTTCCCCTAGCAAACGCAGAGAGATGGACTTGATGAAACTGTAAATTGGAACTCTAATTTACTTAAAATTTTAATTTTTATTTGATGGGTTGTTTTAGTTTTGTTTGAATTTAAGTGGGTATTCATTTTCTTGGAAAAAAATTAGACTAAAAAAATTTAACTTTTTTTTTTGTTGTTGATGGGTTGTTCTAATTTTATTGGAAAAATTTGGATGATGAGTGACTAAAAAAAATTATTTTCTTGTTGATGGATTGTTTTAGTTTTGTTTGAATTTCAGTGGGTATTCATTTCTTGGAAAAATTTAGATTAAAAAATTTACTTTTTTGTTGATGGGTTGTTTTAGTTTTGTTTAAGTGAAAAAAAATTTAGGATGATTAGTGAGCACAAATTTTATTTATTTATTTTTTGTTGATGGGTTGTTTAGTTTTGTTTAAGTGGGTCTTAATTTTCTTGGAAAAATTTAGACTAATTCTTTTTTGTTGTTGATGAGTTGTTTTAGTTTTGTTTTTGTTTAAGTGGGTATTGATTTTCTTGGAAAAATTTTAGGATGATGAGTGACTACAAAGTGGAGATGATCAATGATGGAATGCAAGAATTCTATGTGGAGTTTCATGGACCCAAAGAGAGTAAAAATTCTATTTATTTCCCATTTCTGAATACTTCTTTAGCTCATTTTTGTGATTTTTTTTTTCGGTGCAAATGTGTGTGTATTTATTTATTTTAATTAAATCTGAGCTAGAATTTGTTTTGATCCTTTATTGATCAGCTGTGTTTAGTTTATATGTTCTTGATTTAGCTGTAAAGATTGGAACTTCCACTAAAAAAAAAAAAAGGAAATGCATGTTGCTGTGAAGTTCAATTTTGCAACCAAAGACTTGCTTCTTTTGTGAACAGTTTGGTTCATTTTGTAGAGCACTGTCTATCCATCAACATTTTGAGCTGAGGGTCTATCTGAAACAGCCTCTCTTCCTTTTTAAGGAAGAGGTAAGGTTTGCATACACACTACCTCGTCAAACTCCACTTGTGGGATTACACGGGGTGTGTTGTTGTTGTTGTTGTTGTTTGTCAATCCATTAGCTGCGTTTCAATTCCAAACTAGTTGGTGTCGGCTATATGAATCCGTTATATTTGCTCCACTCTATTGATATGGCATTATTCATGTTGTAGGGAACTGATCACATTGATCTATGTTCACTTGCGAATTAGCGTTTTGGACTACATTCGGGACAAACAATTTAGGAGTTGTTTTCTTGCTTCTGGATTTGATGCTTTCTTAGTCAGCTGTGTTTAGTTTACATGCTCTTGATTTAGCTGTAAAGTTTGGGACTTTCACTAAAAAGAAGAAAAAGTATGTTGCTGTGAAGTTCAATTTTGCATCCAAAGACTTGCTTTTCTGTGAATAGTTTGGTTCATGTTGTAGAGCACTGTCAATTGATTAACTATGCTTCAATTCCGAACTAGTTGGGGTCATCTATATGAATCCGTTATATTTGCTCCACTCTATTCATATGATTTTATTTATTTTGTAGAGAACTGATCGCATTGATCTATGTTCACTTGCAAATTAGTGTTTTGGACAACATTCGAGAAAAATAATTTGGGAGTTGTTTTCTTGCTTCTGGCTTTGATCCTTTCTTAATCAGCTGTGTTTAGTTTATATGTTGTTGATTTAGCTGAAAAGATAGGGACTTTCAGTAAAAAGAAGACGAAGTATGTTGTTTTGAAGTTCAATTTTGCACCCAAAGACTTGCTTTTCTGTGAATAGTTTGGTTCATTTTGTAGATCGGTGTCAATCTATCAACTATGCTTCAATTCCAAACTAGTTGGGGTCAGCTATATGAATCCGTTGTATTTGCTCCACTCTATTCATATGATTTTATTAATGTTGAGAGAATTGATCACATTGATCTGTGTTAATTTGCAAATTAACATTTTGGACAACATTAGGCAAAAATAATTTGTTAGTTGTTTTCTTGCCTCTGGCTTTGATCCTTTCTTTGTCAGCTGTGTTTAGTTGATATGTTCTTGATTTAGCTGCAAGGATCGGGACTTTCACTAAAGAGAAGAAAAAGCATGTTGCTCTTAAGTTCAATTTTGCACTTAAAGACTTGCTTTTCTGGAAATAGTTTGGTTTGTGCTGTAGATCACTGTGAATCCATTAACTATGCTTCAATTCCGAGCTAGTTGGGGTCAGCTATATGAATCCGTTATATTTGCTCCATTCTATACATATGATTTTATTCATGTTGTCGAGAATTGATCACATCGATCTATGTTCACTTGTGCATTAGCGTTTTGGACAACATCTGGAAGAAAAATTGGGAGTTGTTTTCTTGCTGCTACTCAGTTTAGATTATGTTCAGATAGCAAAATAAGAACCCTGTTCTTGGTCTGAATCTTTTTAATGCCTCCAGCTTTCATGTATTTCATAGTTTACTGCACCTATAGTTATAAGTATGCAAGATTGTTGATTTTTCTGAATGAGGATTTAGTGTCGGCTGCTTGCTTATTGAGATCTGTTTTGGAAGTTTGATCACAAAATGACTGTCTTTGATTGTTTCTTGATGGTTACAATAGGTCCTTACCAGGAAGGTGTGTGGAAAGTGAGGGTAGAGCTCCCAGATGCCTATCCTTACAAGTCACCATCCATTGGTTTTGTTAACAAGATTTACCATCCAAACGTCGATGAGATGTGAGTGGTGCTGCAACCTATATTGCTTATTTGTTTCATATTTTGGCATGGAATTCGACACCTATAAAAAATCTTTATATAATCATGTTCTTTGAATTCCAGGTCAGGTTCAGTCTGCTTAGACGTTATCAATCAAACCTGGAGCCCCATGTTTGGTAGTTTGTCATTCTACAGTTCTCTGTGCTTTTAAGTTTCTTTTACTCCTTGTTTGAGTGATACTTTTGGGTTCAATAATTTATGTTTTACCTTTTTTCATTTTTGCAGATCTTGTAAATGTTTTTGAAGTGTTTCTTCCCCAACTCCTTCTGTATCCCAACCCATCAGATCCCCTGAATGGAGAGGCTGCAGCTCTCATGATGCGTGATCGTACTACTTATGATCAAAGGGTGAAAGGTAAAAACTTTCACATTGTCAATCTCGCACTTGTAGAGGATTTGACTCGCATGTGCCTTGAATATGGCATGCATTTTAGTTGCCTATCATCGATTGTTATATGCTGCTTAGGATGTGATGCAATGGTTTGATTGAGCGTGCTCGTCTGTTATATAGGAAGCTTCACCAGAAATTCTTATGTAGAAAATTTGGTGTTTACCATAAATCTTTTTAATTTAATTAAGGACATGTATATTTCTTTTAATTGAATACTTAGACGTTAGTATAGTGATTAAGTACGATATAGAAAATCTCTAGATTTAGAGAAGCTGTAGTTTGCCATAAAAGACATATGTTAGTAGCCATCAAGTCGAGTGGCCCTGGCAAAGCTCTTGTGCCTGATGAGTACGCTATGGCTTTCTATCAGTGCTCTTGGGGATTTATCAAGACAAATTTACTAGCAGTGATTTAGTGTTATCATCAGCGCTGCTGGAATGTAAGTCCTGCAATGCTCATTCATAGAACTTATCCCTAAGAAAAAGGGGCAATGGAGCTCTAGTACTATTAAACCAATTAGCTTGATGGGAGCATATACAAGATCAAAGCAAATGTTCCTACAGAAAGGCTGAAAAGGAGTTATAGGGAAATTGATCTCAAATCAACAGAATGCTTTCATAAAGGGGAGGCAGATCACACATGCCTCACTCTTAGGTAATGAGGTTCTTGATGGACAATAAGGGAATGCTGGACTACTATGCAAAAACTAGATGTTGAGAAAGCTTTTGACCAATTGAGTTGGTCTTATCTCATCTCTGTACTCCGGCAAATGGGGTTTGGTGATAAGTGAATAAAGTGGGTCCTAATCAATAGGAACCCAGTAGGATTGTTCTCCCCACAAAGAGAACTAAGACAAGGTGACCCTTTTTTTTTTTACCTTTTTGGTTCATTTGAGCTATGGAAGGGCGGAGGAGAATGTTGGATAAGGCCAAACAACTGCATTGGCTAAATGGTTTTGATATTGGAAGGGATAGAGCAGTCAACATTTCGGATCTACTCTATGCAGATGACACATAGATTTTGAGCACCTAAGCGGCAAGCGCCATTTGTGATGTAAGGAAACATGTAGGTGTTTTGAGCATGTGGTCATGGGTGTAGGTCTTACTAAAAGAGACTTGGGATAAGAGTAAGTTGGGTTGTTGTTCTATTAGAGAAATGATGCTCACATGGTTGTTCATGTACCACTATGGAGGAGTTCGTTGGTGATAGTTTGTCTATGTAGAAACACTTATATATGGTGGTGAAAAAACAACAAAAACATACCTATTGTAATTTCACAAAGTAGGGTCTCGGGAGGGTAGGTGTATGCAAACCTTACTCCTGCCTTGGAGATAAAGAGAAATTGTTTTTGATAAACCTCAGGTCAAGGAAAATAGTTTAGAAAAGGAAATAATGCAAATGAAGAAGCCATGGCAAAATTCTATGGAAAGTATGACTAAACGTTCTTAACAGTAACTGCAACAAAATAATACGATAATAGATGTATAACAAAACGACAAATAGTAAAACAAGAAGTTATAGAAGTAATGCTATAAATACTAGTGTAGAATAATAAGTGAGACCATCTGCTAACCTACTACCCTATTGTGTCCTCCACAACCTCCTATCTAATGTCATGTCCTCTGTAGGCTGAAGCTGCTACATTCGATATGTCATGTATAATCACCTCTACGCAATACTTCTTAGAGGTTCGACCTACCTCTACCTCTCCTAAAACCATCCATAGTCCACCTCTCATGCCTTCGTACTGGGGCATCCGTGCATTTCCTTTGCACATGCTCAACCATCTCAGTCTTGCTTCTTGCATCTTGTCCTTCGTTAAAGCAACTCCCACCTTGTCTCAGATATCTTTGTTTCTAATCCAGCTCTTCTAGTATGCCCACATATTCATCTCAACATCCTCATTTTCACAAGTCATAGTTGGTCTAACCACCACCCTGTAGAACTTGCCTTTAAGTTTTGGTGACACCTCCTTAGCACACAAGACTCTAAACGTGAACCTCTATTTCATCCACCTTGCACCGATACGGTGTGTAGCATCATCGTCAATTTCCCCATTTCCTTGGATAATAGATCCAAGATACTTGAAACTATGTCTCTTTTAGATGGCCTGCGATATTGTGGTAAAAGTACTGCTTTCATCCCATTTTATGTGACATCCTTTCCTTTTTAATCCGTCCAATGAAAAATGTCACCTTACTGTAACTAGAAATGATTTAACTTTAAATTCTCCTTTTATCCTTAATAAAATGATTTATAGCCATCCCTCAGGGGCTGGCCTGGTGGTAATTGGCTTGAGCTTTGGGGTGCTCCCTTTCAAGGTCTCAAGTTCGATACCCACTGGGTGCAAATAATCTCTGAGGGCCATCGGACTGGGTGAAACCCTAAATTACCCGTGGTGCACTTGCGGGAAACTCCTTGCCGAGGGCCTGTGCACCCCTGGGATTAGTCGGCGCTCGAAGAGTCTCGGACACCCAGTGCAAGTAAAAAAAAATGATTTATAGCCATACAAATTTCTGAAGAGTGTTTTAGAAGTCTTCATTTTTTCTTAAATACCGTGCCAAGTCAAAGGATGTCACATAAAATGGGACAGATGGATTGTCTTTTTAATTAGTCCAATGCACTTCCAGGTGCACCTCAAAGGATGCATAGTCTTTTTTTTCGCAATGATTTGTTTGTTGATATCGGAAATAAGTGCACCCACTATCATGGATTTTGTGATGGGACATTGGAATAAGGTAAAATGATGTTAAGATATCTGAAAGGTACTGCTAATTTGAAGCGCAATAAATCTATTCGTGAGGGTAACAGAGAGAGTGGGAGCTTGGTTGACTTTCTCTCAGTTGACTGTTGTATCTCATTGTCTGCAAGGTTGGTAGGGGTAGCATTAGGATACTTTACATCCCGACTCTCAGGGTCTTGCATACAGTAGAAGAGTGAGGGAGTAATCCCCGCCCCTTCGTTAACCCCTTCTATTTGAGTATTGAACTTTCTTTTTACCTTTACCATGGTATCTGAGGTTGTTGAGTATGAATGCACTGTTTCCATTTTCACTGATAGCTGACATATTAGCTCCACAATTTTCTTTGGCCTTCTTGGTGCACCTTCCAACTCCCAATTGAACAACAATTAACTCAAGGGAGAAGGAGAACTCAAGCCAATACACAAGAAACCAAATTGAATCCACAATGTGATAACTCGATGACCAATCAAGCTAAGAAGATAAAAGAAGCAATTCGAGAATCCACCCTAATCACTCAATCTATGCTAACAATTGGAATTGAACCCAATTACTACTCTGACCTATAGTAACTAAATATCAAGTCTATTCAAGACAATTCAGCCATCCTAAATAACCTATTACAAAAATTGCCCAAAGTGACTATTTTAGTAATAACCCAATAGGGCCCTTCTTGATTTTCCAAATGGCATCTTGATTGCCCATGGCCTTGTGTATTTATTGCTCCATGGAGAAAGCTATCATTCATATGTGGAAGTCCCTCCTAATGCGCCCCAAGCTAACCATGGTCATATCAAAACTTCTTTTCTTTTTATTATGGCAAAATAGTTCGATGGACCCTTATACTATGTCCGTTTTGTAATGTGGACACTCCTACTTATATGTTTGTCATTTGGACCCTTGAACCCATTAAAAAACAACATTTTAAACCCCTCTGACGGTGTGTGTAACACAATCGTGCCACGTCAACTGCCACATCAACTTCCACATCATTTTTAAGTATTACATTAAATTTCATGCCCCATGTTAGCTGCCACGTCATTTTAGTATTACATTAAATTTCATATCATTTTTAAGCCTTTTTAAAATGTTACATAAAAAATTAAATATTAAAATAAATTTAATTAAATAACTTTTTTTATAAATTTTAGAAATTCTAATACACAAATACAATTAATTTTTATTTTAAATTTTCAACTATAAATTCTTATACACAAACGAAATAAATTTTTTAGTAATAAAATTAATTTAAAAATTCCAAATAATTAATAATATGTTAAATTATTAATCATTAATATTAAATAAAAGAATTATTTTTAAAAGTAACACTTATATTTCTTCTTCGTCTTCTCAAATCCACAATCACCATCACCACCATTTCCACCTCCCCCAACTAACCACCATGTCCACCTCCCCCAACTCACAACCATAGAAACAACAGTCCCCACCTCCCTCACGCCATTAACGATAAAAGAAAGTGGTAAAATAAGAGCATCATCCATTAATGATAAAAGAAACTGATAACAATGAGAGCATCATCCATTAACGATACCAATTTTCTCCCAACAAATTCTCAAAACACCAAGATTCAATTAACCCAGATCAACTTCTTCATCTCTTTAAAGCCCCGCAAAATTACCTAAACCATTTCTTTCAAAATCTTGATCTTTCACAAACTCATACTTTCACCCAAACACTCCTTAATGTTAAAGGTACAATTTACTTTACTGGTGTTGCGAAATTTGGATTTGTGGCTCAAAAAATCTCACAGACGCTTTGTCTTTGGGTATTAAATCTAGTTTTTTATTTCCTGTTGATGCGCTTCATGGAGGAATTGTTGAAGCTTGTGCCTTGTGCCAATGTGAAAAGGGTGTTTTTGATGTTACGTCAGTTAAGCCAAATTGTTTGATGGGTGTTTGTGATTTGAATGTGCATTTGCCTCAAAACTGATAATGGTGTTGCTGGGTTAATGGTGGTGGTGCTGCAATGGCTATGGCAGCCGGTAGAGGTAGGGGGCGTTAATGGTGGTGGTGGTGCTGCAATGACCATGGCAGCCGGTGGGGGTGGGGGACTGGTGGACGCTGATGGGGTAGGGGACTGGTGGATGGCGGTGGGGGTGCTGTCGGGGGAGGGGTTGGGGAGGGCCTTTTATTATTTTCTTTAAAAAATTTATTATTTTTTAAAAATATATTTAAATTTAAAATGTTGTAGTTGGAGGATTTTTTAATTTTTTTTAATTATTTTAATATAAAATTGGCCAACAGTTGACCCCCACTCGCTCCCCAGGCAAGTGACTACACTCTCCTTGTCCTAGTCAGCCATTTAATGCCACATAGGCAAAGTCAACGGTCAAAGGGTTTAAAATATAGTTTTTTAGTGGGTTTAGGGGTCCAGATGACAAACATGTAAGTAGAAGTGTCCACATTACAAAACGGACATAGTACAAGTGTCCACCGAATCATTTTGCCTTTTATTGTTGGTTTTAATTTTTAGCTTAGACTGGATTCAGGATAACATCCACAACCGCCTCCTTCAGAAAAGAATAAATGAGAATCATCCGAAAGCCAGATGATTATAACATTTCAAGTATCATTACATTTGAAGGATGCAGTAGCTATGATGTAGCAAATTGCTATCTTGTAGACGGAGTTAGCTGAACGTTTTTAATATATCTATTCCAAGTAACATGATCTATCTTTGTTGTCAGACATTGAAGGGTATAAAAAGATCAGTGCTACTTGTTTGAGACAGTTTACACAGGTGTAGTGGCGTAAGGATAATAATCGATTAAGGAACTGTATGACATGGGTGATATCTAGAGTTGCAGCAACTATAGGGGTATTAAGTTGTTAAGTCACACTATGAAGATTTGGGAGAGAGTGGTTGAGCGGAGGCTGAGGAGGGTCGTGTCCGTTTCGGGGAATCAGTTTGGATTTATGCCTGGTCGCTCGACGACAGAGGCAATCCACCTGGTAAGGAGATTGGTAGAGCGGTATAGAGAAAGGAAGATGGATTTACACATGGTGTTTATCGATCTAGAAAAGGCGTATGATAGAGTTCCGAGGAGTTTTTTTGGAGATGATTGGAGGTGAGAGGGGTTCCAGTGGCGTACATCAGAGCTATTAAGGACATGTACGATGGAGGGAAGACTTGGGTGAGGACGGCGGGAGGAGACTTAGAGCAGTTTTCGGTCGAGATAGGGTTGCATCAGGGACCGACTCTTAGTCCGTTCCTTTTTGCGGTGGTGATGGATGTGTGCCTTGGTGTATGTTATTTGCGGATGATGTAGTGCTGATTGATGAGACGCAGGGGGGTGTGAATGACTAATTGGAGGTCTTGAGGCAAACCTTTGAGTCTAAGGGGTTCATGTTGAGTAGGTCACAGATGGAATATTTGGAATGCAAGTTTAGTGACTTGAGGCAGGAGGACGAAGTGGTGGTGAGGTTGGACTCCCAGTACGTCTGTAAGAGGGACAGTTTTAAGTATCTTGGGTCTACGATTCAGGGGAATGGTGAGATTGACGAGGATGTCTCTAAGCGTATTGAAGCAGTATGGATGAAGTGGAGGCTCGTCTCGAGGGTGTTGTGTGATAAGAAGGTGCCCCTTAAGCTTAAAGGCAAATTCTATAGAGTGGCAGTCCGTCCAGCCATGTTGTATGGAGCGGAGTGTTGGTCAGTCAAGCGCCCCCTCATCCAAAAATTGAAGGTGGCGGAAATGAGAATGTTGCGTTGGATGTGTGGGCTTACTATAGGGGACAGAGTAAGGAATGAGATTATCCGGGAGAAGGTGGGAATGGCTTCGGTGGAGGACAAAATGCGGGAAGGAATATTGAGATGGTTTGGGCATGTGATGAGAAGGGGCGCGGATGCCCCAGTTCGTAGGTGTGAGAGGCTAGCTTTGGATGGCTTCAGGAGGGGTAGAGGTAGGCCGAACAAATACTGGAGGGAGGTGATTAGACATGACATGGAGCAGCTTCAGCTGACTGAGGACATGACCCTAGATATGAAGGTGTGGAGGGTGCGGATAAGAGTAGAAGGCTAGTGTGAGTGTGTGGGTTGTAGCATGCAGTTAGGAGAGATCTTGTGTAGCCGGGGAAATAACCTTAGGACTGTGTACATAGGTGGGTGCCCTTTTTCTTATGTCTTAGTTCCTATTTGTCTTATTTCGTGTCGCCAGTATTTTCTCATATTTCGTATTTCTACGATTACTAATTTTATCATTTCTTATTCCTGATTTTCTTTTATGTCACCCCTCACCCCTTATTTACTAGTCTTTATCTTGAGCCGGGGGTCTATCGGAAACAACCTCTCTACTTCTTCGGAGGTAGCGGTATGGACTGCGTACATCTTACCCTCCCCAGATCCCACTTTGTGGGAATACACTGGGTTTGTTGTTGTTGTATGACATGGAATTTGAAGGTAAGACTAGGATACCTAATGGAATGTTTAACCGAGAATTTGAGTGTAGTGCCGAAGGGCTGTTGGATGCTCTATAGAAGGGAGCAGAGTTACAGTATTTGTTGTAAATTGATTGCTTTTGTGGAGCCTGGAGGTATTTTCTACAGTATTTTGATGGCACGTGAAAATCTAGGCAGTTGCTGCATTTGTGTGGAGTAGTTAGAGGACAAGATGTAGTTTGAGAGGGGAAACAAAAGTAGAATCTACTTTTATTTATTAATCAGATGTTAGAGCAAGAGAGGCAATTTGAGTGTAAATGGGATATTTTACCATCTTGTTGCTTTTAGCTTAACTTTGCCCTTGTTGCCGATTTGCTCCTGTTCCTGTCACTCTTAGCTACTTAGCTACTGGCTCGAAAGCACAAATGGGAGGAACTCTTTCTTAAGTCCAAAAAGAAAGCTCAAATAACTTGTTTGATGTCATCTCTATCCAAGTCTTGTTTTGTGGGTCATCTTAGATATATTACATCTTTGGAAAAAGGTTCTATTTCTACCTTGAACAATACGCGAAAAGGCTAGACACACCCGAACATTAGGAGGGTCCTATTACCCCCCCCCCCCCCCCTCCAGACTAATTAAAATCGTATTTGTGACAATCTTAGTGCCTACGTGGCACACACGTGTGCCGACGTGAACCCTTGTGCCACGTAGGTACTAAGGTTGTCAAAAATACAGTTTTAATCAGTCCAGGGTTAATAGGACCCTCCTAAAGTCCGATGTGGCTCAATTTTTTCGCGTATAGTTTAAGGTGGAAATAGAGCATTTTCATTTTTCTCTACATCTTTTGTTCCCTTGACGTGTTGGGAAGTTTTGGGGACTATGTCTTCACTGTAACGTTTCTTGAATCATTAGAATACGGATTTGTACTTTGACAAAATCGACAGCTATCTTTTCCTCTGCATCTGTTGATTGCTTTCTATTTGTCCATTAGAAATATGGTATTCCTTATCCCGCCGGTACTTTATTTTGTCAAAGAATTTCAGTGATTGGATTGGGTGGATGCTGTTTATGCTCTTTACCTATTTTGTAGCTGGTTGCAAAAGTTTCGACTGCTCATAGTTTGCATTTCATGTATTAAAACCGTGTATGATTATGTGCCCACGTTTCCAGATTATCTAACTTTTTGCACCAGTTTATGTCGCCTCATTACTCATGGCCTAAATATTTCTCAGAGTATTGCGAGAAGTACGCGAAGAAAGAAGATGCTGGGGCTCCACCTGAAGAAAAATCCAGTGATGAAGAGGTGAGTGAAGCAGAATATGCCTCCACTGATGATGAAGTTGCTGGCAAAGCAGATCCTTAAGGGATTTGGCACATCATGGACAAATATTATAACTCTTCAATATCTGTACATGATGTCAAACTTCTCTTGTGATAAACCTATCTTGCCCATGGTTTACTTGAAGAAAATAGTTCTGTTTCTTCTTCTGTCAATTTTAATTGTACTGTTATTGTGATTACATTGTGTCCTGATTCCTTAAATGTCATCTGGATCTTTAAACTTAATTTGATTTCTGCACCTTTATCTTTCTAAATATGTAGATAAGAATTAAGAAGCAGTCTGTCGAGCGTAGAGTCTATCAGATACAACCTCTCTACGCCACAGTGGTACGGGTAAGGTACGCGTACGTGCTACCTTGTTCAGACCTCACTTATGGGATTACACTGGTATATTGTTGTTGTTGTAAGAATTAAGAAGTAGTATGACTAAGGGTACCCATTCGATACAAGTTCCAATGGAGCTTGTCACATTAATATTTGATGCATGTGGATGTCTACTTAAGACATGATCAAACTATCTCAAGCGACCTAACTGCACTTCTCATCGAATGGCATGACTTATAATTTTGTCAAGTATTGCAACATAGAGTTAAAACTTCTACAGTCCAAATCATTAATTCTTTGGAATCAACTAGGCACTATAGGTCCTGTATTCTCTCCCATATAAAAATATGTTGATTTGATTTCTCACGGATCAGTTTGAGCTAAATATCCATCCAAATTTTGATGGTTTAAAATGACCCGAGCTAATAAATGGACAAGTCAGTAATCAGCCCAAACTTGGTCAGAGATGGTTTCGTGGGCTAATTTTGTTACCTCTATTAATAGGTATTCTTGAATACATAAAGTTTTCTTGTGTAGAAGAAAATCCAGTGAGCACCTTTATATACAATATATACACCCAGGGAAACTGGATTGAAAGAAGAGAGGACTTGAGTCATTCCTCTCTGGAACAAATAATTGCAATGCAAAACTTTGATCATTTGGCGTGAGGTATAAGTAATCCAAGGGATAAGTAATCCCGGGATAAAATATAAAGATCAATTTATCCCATGTTTGGTTGGAGGAATTAATCAATGATGGGATAACTTATCCCATCATTTACACCATAGTGATGGGATAACTTCTCCCATATACATGGTGGGATAAGTTATCCCGGGATAACAATTTCCTAACCAAACGACTAACAGAACATTCACCAACTCATGATCTTCTTACCAATGTGATGTGATACATGGAATGCCTCATGTAATAGGTTGTGACCTTTACAGCGATAGCACGCCAACAAAGATCTTTCGATCAGAAAAGGGAAAAGAAAGAACCACGACGTAGGGGCAAAATGGACAAGAAAAGTACCAGACTTCGTATAGAAAGACAGAAGCTGACAATTTGTGAAGTCAAGATTAGCAGGAACATCCACCTGAGAACTCAAAATGGGCAATAAATCTGTCGCTAAGTGATGCAATCTCTACGTTTTTCTCTCTGTGGGATAAAAGAAGCATTCCGAGTATTCTACTGACTTGTGAAAATCAAGATGAATAGTTGAGCATACCTTTTGAACTTGTCCGAAAGCCTCATTGATCAAGATAGGCAGGAGGTAAATGCAAGAAGTAAAGTCCTAGGAAGGGGCACTGGCGGATCCAACAACAGGTTTGTCAGTTCAGCAGAAGCTAGTGCTTCAACGTCAAACCATATAGATATGCGTGAAAAACAAATATTGATAATGTACATTATTGATCCCAATCTCCCTACTCAAAACCCACAACATTTAAATTTGAATCTGCCACAGGTTACTGGAGTCTAGCCTTATTATGAATCTGCCACATGGGCTCTAGGGAAAGGCTGCCTGCTGGAGGAGCCGCTTCACTAAACTGGTGAGAAATAAAGTATGGAATTTCAAATTTGTATTTGGAAATAAACCATCATCTCAGGCATTCCACAGCTTGGATGTATACCGTTACAGGAATTTGCATGTTGTTTACACCAGGCACTGCTGCTGAAAAATGTGCTGCGCTTACTTACAGTGTTTCTTGAACGAGAATGCCATGTTTTCTGAATCTTTGACATTTTCAACAAGTACAGTAAAACTTCACACTGAAACTTTGAGGAAGTTATCTTTACGTAAGAATGAAAAAGCAGCGTCTTATCTTCAAACAAAAAGAAGTTCAGATATAGGAGATGCTAGATAAACACAAGAAGAATCCAGTACTCGTTATCTAACACAAGAAGAATCCAGTACTCATTATAAAAGGAAAAAACAACAATTTGACATCACTACCGTCTCTGAATCCAACAAAAAAACAGTTAGCAATGACTTTGAGAGTCCTTTACTTATTCAGCCTTCTTGACTTTATAATGTCTGGGGTTCGGACAGCATTAAATGTTGAAGCAATCTAGCGGGCTTGACTCGCCAAATTGTCCTATCAAAAAGTTCCTCACCCCAGCATTGAAAATCTAATCAGAAGAGATATAGTAGGACGGACCAGCTACCAAGAGCTAATTAAAGATGACTCAACCCGGTAAAAAACAGCAGCAAAGTCACAGATAAGGCACAAGACATCTTTTATCTAGGGACAAGTATAGACTTCAGTATCAAAGAGAATGAATGGACGACAAATGTAAAAACTTTCCTGTAGCCAAAGAAAAGAAAGCTAACAGAAGGGAATCTTTCCTTTTTAGCTAAGTCTGTGCATGAATAATGCAATTGGCACGGACGATTTTCGCTGAAACTTCAAAATATGACTCTTGAAATCTAGTCTTGATCATAATACTCGTTGGATTGAATTTCGCTTAAAGCTCGCCCCCTACAAAACCTAAGAAGCAGCTGCTTTTCAAGATGTCAGTGCATCTATACATCTTATCTGTAACTCTAGAGACATTTGAAGAGTAATACAAAGATATTCAACTGTTTTTAACTCCCAGGTTCAAAAATCTTTTAGTGCCACGAGTGAACTAAAGCATTTGGTCAACTAGCAAGACATCTCCAATTTGTGTGCTTTTGCTGATGTCATTTAATAAGTCTTGGAAACAGAGATGGCAATTATCTCAGAAGCATAGATAATAGTCACCAGAAACAATTATAAGGAATAGAAGCATATTGGAGCAAACTTTATGGCGTCAAAGTCTTACCTTGGCTCATTTTCAAGTGATAGGACTCCGACTTCTGACAGTTTTTTCCACTCCGAAATGTCTCAAGGTGCCAAATATCTTCTGCATATATCTAAGTCAGCCATGTTCTCACACTAACTGATCGGCTGCATGAGGTTCTTGAAGCAACTGAATTATACAATTCTGGTTTCTGTGATAGAAAAAAGTATTTCTTCCTTTTGCAGGTAGCTGTAAGAACCTAAGAAAGTAACGAGCAATATGGAGTCTGAAGTTTAAGCTATATGCAAGTTTTTTCTAAGTCCTTTTGGAAAGCAATCTTCTTTCTTCTTTTTTTTCCTTTTGAAGAGGATAATGATATTAAATCTTCCACATATGAAATACATAACCATTAAGAGCTTACAGTGGCTGATTTACTCTATTGCCATACCCTGTTCATAGAAGAAAGATCTTACAAACAGCAAGCGGAAGCAGAAGACATCATATGAACCATCAACAATAAATAGGAAGCAGGATAAGAACGGCAACATCAAAAACAAAAGTAGAAATGAAATTAGCATATCTAAAAGACATGGAAAGAATTTGAATAAGATGTATGGCTACTCATTAATATAAAAAATTCTATCCTTTGAACTATTAAACCAGCTTATTCCGTTAACTTTCTATAAATCTAACTAAACTACAATAATTAACTTCTATTTGATGTATGATTTTGAACACTAGCAAGGAGTCTTGTAAGTTTACTGAGCGTTTCATGAGCAGATATGGTGTCTGGATGATCCTCGCCGCAGATTGAAGTTCTAATGAAAATAGCCTTCCTGATTAAATCATCACCAATATGAAACTGCCCACCCCTTAACATTAGCTTTGCCCTGATTTCGAGCACCGTAGCTCTTGATAAAGCAAGTTCCTGCCAAAGGCAAGGGTTTAATTGGGCACTTGTCTGGATAGGTTTCCAACAAAGTGATTTATCCAACCACTTGTCAACAGGCGTGACAAAAGCTTGATCTGCCGCTTCTAATGCATCTGTACAACGCCGTAGAAGTTCTAAAGCAGGTGCACACCGTGAGAATGTAATAAATGTTCGAATGGCAAGTGGTAGAATCACTTCTTTCACGAGAAACAACAATTCGGAAACTTTAAGCTCAACTATCATGGGGTCACTCCCAAATCCAAAGTGCAAAAAGCATGCCGCCCATATGTGCTCAGAGTGCTGGGCTATTAAACCTCGAGTAATAACAGCTTGTACTGTGGCTTGTGCAACTCCAGTGACCCCTCTTTTTCGAGCATACATTTTGATAAGCTGGTGGAACTGTATGTAGCCTTCCTTTCTACAAGTCCTTGCAATGTTGAATCTCAACAAAAGAGAAGATGCTTCTGCCTCTGATTTCCTAGCATATGATGATGTGAAACCACAAGTTAAAGAACATAAAACTTTCTTCAACATCCTCCGGCGTGGGTATTTTTCTGGTATCTTGTGAGCAGCCAGAGCTAATAGAGAAACTGGAATAGGTGATGGAGCAAACCAACCGCTTGCGAGAACCATTCTTGTTGCTAGACTTCTTGGTCCATCAGCATGGTCAAATATCGAGAAACAAACTTCAAAAAGTTGCAAAAGGAAATTGTTTCGCCTTAGTGGATGGTTTTCCCGACGAATAGAAATTATTTCCTTCAAAGGCATACGATTGATGGTATCCAAGAGCCTACTAGGAGTTATAGGAAGTTCAGAAAGAATTGCTCCAACAATGGCAAGGCCAAGCGTCAGTCTTTTAAGTTTTTCCTCAATAACTCGCAAGGCATCAATTTCAGCAATCGGATAATCCTTCACCGCACCCTGCATCAAAGACATTGCCTCAATCTCTGACAGATAATTGAGTTTGATAGGATCCATATTCATCACCCGAGAGAGGCGCGTGGATATGAGAACATGTGTTTCACCCCCAAAACGGGGAAGCAGATCCATTATAAGTTTGTGGTCCCACCAGTCCTTTTCACTCTCCAGGTTATCAATTATCAGCAAGAATGGAATGTCTCGCATGAGTTCTTTCCTAACCCTAGACACAGCAGCCTCTTCTTGTTCCTCAAAGCTCTTTATCCTGCTTTTATCAGGTGAGCTTTCTACCCCGACATCAACTTCTAAAAACGACCACAAGTTCAAGTAGTTTTGTCGAATGTATCTGCTTTCACCTCCAACCCAAAGGACCATTTTGTAGCGCTGGTGGTATTGATACGCATACTCAAGCAGTAGATCTGTCTTGCCAATTCCTGGTTCCCCAGATACACAAGCAATGCCCTTTCCATATACAACTTTCAAGGATTTGCTTCGCCTTCCATGCTTCTTAGAGTTCCTCAGCTTTGGTGTATGCTGTTGGGAATGGGAAACTTCAGCATTTAGCATTTCAATTTCTTTCTCAGATTCTTTCCATGTCACTGGCTCTTTCCCTTTCCTTTTGTTGTCACTGGGCTGCTCAAACCGTTTTTCGTTGATTGAGTTACTCCGACTCCAACCAATTGTCAAATTCTTTCTCTTGGGTCTAGCCTTTAGTTCAATATAGTCTTTCTCTGCATCCCCACTAACATCACCAAAAAGCCGGAACTCAAGCTCAGATAGCTCCTTCTTTCTGCCGACAAAATTCTCATTTCGAGGGAAAGGAAACTCCTCTTTTTCTGCCTTCTCCCTCCACTTGGACAGTCTGTCCACTACACTTCGCCTCCCTAACCTTAAGGCCAATAGAGTTACAGCCCTCAATATGCATTCCCTCCACTTGCCATCATGAGCCTCTAGCTTCCACTCATCGACACGCAAAAGTCCACTGACAGCATCTCTCCACTCCTTCTCCAGTCCCCCATAAATAAGCCAAAGTTCACCACCATGTTTTTCCCAGTGCTCTCCTCTTCTCTCAATTATATCTCGAACAAGGCAATCCTCTGGACGCAGATCGAAGTACACTGGCACCAAATTCTTTTTGCTAGAGAAGAAGCGCAGCTCCTCTATGGTATACGGATTCCTGAATGATTTCTTCGTTAAGATCACAACTCCGAATGTACAAGCATCCATTACTCTCTCAACCATGCCATGCTTTCTAGAATTTCGGCACCTTGATCTGTCAGTAACGAAGCAACTAAGCCCTTGGATTTCTAACTCAGCACGGAGCCAATTCATGAATCTGAGCAGTAAAGGTTTGCGACCATGAAAACCAATGTACACATCACAGCTCCTCACTCTGTTGGATAGGGAGGACGTGGATGTTGGAGTAACACAAGTTTCCTGTGTCCTTCCACTCTTTTTCTGCTTGCCTCTAGGTCGCAAATATTCATGTTCAGGGACAACATTATAACTTGCTATAGTACTCTTAGAAATTGACGTCGAAGAAGATACAAAATCCAACTTCTGTAGATCATTCGGAGCACTAGTTAATGCAACAGGATAAGCATCTGACAATCTAGCATTTGCAAATGATTCTGGACCTAGAATGCCAGAACTAGCATCTAATGCACCAGAGGTAACATCACTATCACGAAATGGATTGTCCGAGCATGCTGATACCAGGGACTTGGGTGATCTAGGAGAGAAGAATGGCGACTGGTTCGCTGAAAAGAAAGTCGATGATGAAGAAGAAAGGTTTCTCGACGTCGTGCTTGGTAATGAGCCAAATCTGGAGCTTTCTTCCCGGAGATCCATATCTAAAACTACTCACTCCCATTCACAAGAAAATTTCATGCATTCCGGGAAAACCGATAACTTCTGAAATCGAAAAATATCAAAATGTCAGTGAAGGAACATCCTCCATTCATAAAACTGCTAATTGTATACAGACACTAGCACAAAGGAAAGCTTAGGGCAGCTAATTTTTCAACTAGGTTTCTCAAAATGATATACCTTTATTCCTCAAAATGAATAATCTCTATATACAACAAAAAAGAAAAAGCAGGATACCATACTGAAAAAAGTGAATTAGTTAAAGTTAATACCATATCTAGATTGACATAAAAGCATTAATGACTTTTACTATTTTGTCATTTGACTATATAATCCACATTAAGCAAACTAAGAAAGATAATTAATGCTACATTATACTAACAGAAAACCTAGAAAGGAAAACAAAGAACCTTACTAAATCTGCAGCAACAGATCTGGAAAAGAATTTATAACCACAAAGTATTTTCTTGAAAAGCTCATTTTGCACAATTCAATAATGCAAACCTCTCAGTTTTACAAGAACTCAGATCCAATATACTTACTTGAATAAAATTTAGCAATGATGGTGTCCAAAGATTCAATCTTTTTCACTTCAATCACCACAAAATGTCCCAAAGATTCACTCTTTCTCACTTCAATCACAACACAAAATGTCCCAAAAATTCCAATCTTTTCACTTCAATCACCACAAAATGTCCCAAAGATTTTATCTTTTTCACTTCAATCACCACAAAATGTCCCAAAGATTTTATCTTTTTCACTTCAATCACCACAAAATGTCCAAACACTCAAATCTTTTTTACTTCAATCACCTCAAAATGTCAAAAGATTCAATCTTTTTCACTCCAATCACCACAAAATGTCCCAAACACTCAAATCTTTTTTACTTCAATCACCTCAAAATGTCAAAAGATTCAACCTTTTTCACTTCAAACACCACAAAATATCCAAAGACTCAATCTTTTTCCCTTCAATTAACACAAAGGAGCATTATTTGGAACCAATAATAAAGAGACCTAAGTGGCATCCAACAATCAATACCTTCTTGAACCTGTCAAAACAACATTAAACAATAAATATTCAAACAAATCTACTAACCAACAAAAAAAATATTTTAAAATGTATAATACATACATGTACACAAACACAAACACATAATACATATTTGGACATGGATCAACAAGTCACATAGAGGAAACTAAGTTCAATATTAGCAATACACATCACCATAAAAGAGAAAGAGACCTAAGTTTGAAAATTATAGGGGAGACAAAAGAGTAAAGATTTGATTGATGAGGAAAATGAAAGGAGGGAATGAATAGGAAAAATGGATTTACCTTTTCAAGAATAATAATAACTACTAAAAGGAAAAGGGTTCAATGTTGTTGGGATGACAATGAAGCTGTTTGTTTCCTTATATATTATTCTTCCTTTTTCCCTTTCTTTGTTTTCTATTACTCTCTCCTATATAAATTTCGATTAATATTTTATTACTTTCATTTTTCATGAGATTATAACAACAATAACATATCCAGTATATTCTCACATAGTGAAGCATGAAAAGGATAAAGTGTACTTAGATCATATCATTACCTTAGAAGGCTATTTCTGATAGACCCTCAGTTTAGGGCCGATAACAATATAACAAACACAAAAGAGAAGTGCATAAAAGCTAGTACGGTATACAAAACAAACTAACAGCATAATAAATACAAAAGATAAATGTATATAAACTAGTACGATATGCAAGATAAACTAACATCACCAGCCACAAGTTAATGCTACAGTCACGACACCGCAAATAAAAAACTCCAAACACAAAATAACACTCCCCAATATAAAAAGTCTTGAAATAGTATGGAAATTTAAAGTTCACTTTTGAAAAAGTAAAAATAACAACTAATTTAAAACGAGGAAGTACTTACTCCTCCGTTTTATATTAGTTGGTCCCTATTAATTTAGCATATCCATTAATAAAATATTAATTAGAGATTATTTTATCAAATTAGTCTTATTAATTATGTTTTAAAATATAAATTTAAATAAATACAATCTGTTTAGTCATTTAATGTTAAGAATAATATTAGAAAACATAATAAAATACTCCTAATTTTATTAAAGGGACAATTAAATTGAAACAAATGACTCAAAAAAAAATTGTAGTAATACAACGCAACTTTGTAAGTTCTCTTTTCAAACTAACCCTCTTGCTAAATATACTTCACATAGTACATGGGTATGTGTAAGAAAATACCTAAAATTGGAAAAAAAAATGGGAAACAACATTATTTTCATCCCAAACTATACCCGAAAAGTTGAAGTCACATCTAAACTATACTATTGACCTATTACACAACTAAACTATAAAAATGTGAAACTATTTACACCCTGTCAGGCTACCACCACTTGCATGTGGTGTAGTGTTTTACACGCGTTGCCACGTCAGCACCACATCAGTAAAAAGTATCACTTTTTTATAGTTAAGGTGTGTAATAGGTCACTTATATAGTTTAGGTGTGGATTTGACTTTTCGACTATAGTTTGGCGTGGAAACGATGCATTTTCCCTTAATGTTTTTAGCCGTTTACTTTTGTTATTTAATAGGTTGGACGCGCTTAAAATAAGTGTAACACACGCGCCTTAGAATTGGGGTCGCGGGGAGGTAATAATATCACTTTTATATAGTTAAAGTGTGTAATAAGTCACTTATATAATTTAAGTGTGACTTAGACTTTTCTTGTATAGTATAGGATGGAAATAATGTTTTTTCCCCAAAAAATATTGTATTTTTGTGTATGTTATGTTAATATTAATTAATTTATGGGTTAAAATCGTTTATACTCCAAACTTTACTGTAAAAAATCAAACACTCCCCTCAACTTTGAACAATAATCATTTTCCCTCTTTTTTCTTATTTATTTTTTTAAAATATCTATTTTATAATATTTGTATCTCTTTTTTTTTTAGAAAAAAAAATTATAAAAATATATTTTTTTTAATCTATATAACATATTTTCTATAAAATTTAAAAATTATTTTTAAGATAAAAAAATAAAAGTAAAAAATGTTAATTGAGTATATAATTTAATGAAAAACTATAATATTATAAATGAGTAAATTAGTAAAAGTTAATTTTATTAAAAAATCAAAACTCTAATATATATTTATAAGTGAAAATAATACGTAATTATAATTTTATAAATACATTTCAATGTAGGTATACAAAATAATTAATAGTCGAGGGCCTTTCGGAAACAATCTCTCTACCTCTCTGAGGTAGTGGTAAGGTTTGTGTACCCCTACCCTCCTCAGACCTCACTTAAAATTTTTTACTAGATATGATGTTGTTGTAGATGTATATTTGTTACAAATCAAATGATTGTTGTTGATGAATGTGAAATTATAATTTAAAAAATAATTCACATTAACAACCAAAACTCGTTTATCTATATAGATATTCAAGAATAAGAGAAAACCAAAATATGCATTTATATATGTAATTACATACTCACATACATATTTAATACATATAATATAAAAAATTTGAATGTAAAAAGTACCTTTAGATTTTGTAATTAATCATAAAAGAATTTACTAATTTTAAAAGGTGGGCTTAAGAATTTGTATACCTACATTGAAATATATTTATAAAATTATAATTATCTATTATTTTCACGTATAAATATATATATTAGAGTTTTGATTTTTAATAAAATTAATTTTTACTATTTTGCTCATTTATTTCATTATAGTTTGTCATTAAATTATATACTCAATTAATATTTCTTATTTTTATTTTTTTATCTTAACAATAATTTTAAAATTTTATAGCAAATATGTTATATAGATTAAAAAATAAAAAAATATTTTTATAAAAAAGTATTTTTAGAAAAAAAAAGAGATGCAAATATTAATATAAATATAAGAGTAAAATAGGTATTTTGAAAAATTAAATTAAAAAAAAAAAGAATAATTATTGTTCAAAATTAAGGAAAGTGTTTTAATTTTTACAGTAAAATTGAGGATTATAAACGATTTTAACCCATTAATTTATTTACTCAAAGGGTACTGAGAATATGGGCTGACAAGAAAAAAGAGCAACCGTTAGAGACGGGAAAGGCTTCTTTTTCTACTGCTCAGCTAATATGTTTTCTTCTTGTTGCTGTCGTTGGGGTAAGGGTCTGGTGGAGTGGGGTGCTGCAGCGGAATCGAGATTTTTATTTTTAAAAAATATCAAAAACTAAATATGTATACGTAAAATATAATATTTTTCATCAGGTTTGAATTAACACGTATGTCTCTACGCAGCTCGGAGCGGAGCCATCTTTAGTTAGGAGTTCATTCAATAAAAAATTATATTATTTATATATGATTAAAATATAATAAATATTAAACCTGTTCGACTAATTTGCGTATTTACTTTTTTTTAATTTTAGATTTCTTTAATACAAATTTAAACTCCGTCACTATACGTAGCGTGGCTTCTGATGGTTGGGGGTGGGGTTGGATGAAAGGTGGGACCCAACAAAAAAGAAGGGACGGATCTGCCGAAGAATTGTGCTGCTGTCAAAAAGTTTTCTTTCCAAAGTCTTACTTTAGATTTACAGCAATATTACTGTTGATGGTACATGTATATATGCGGCGAAATGAGAATTTTTATCAAAAAAAATTCTGCGTATAAAAAGTAGTTGACGATCTTTTCAAAATCGTCTCTCTAATCAATATTTATGTCATCCATTCCTTTATTTACTGTTCTTTATCTTGAGTCGGGGTCTATCGAAAACAGTCTCTCTATTTCTTCAGAGATAGTGGTATGGATTAAGTACATATTACCCTCCCCAGATCTCATTTTATGAGATTACACTGGATTTTTTGTTGTTGTTGTTGTTCTCTAATCAATATTTAAGGTGAATTCAAACATATAAATTTTTAAAAATAAAATTTACATATTTTGAAACTATATAAAAAGTATTATAAATTATAACAGTGATAATTCAAATTTTTTAGAAAACATTTTTTAAAATTACGAATATTCGCTGGGTTATTTAAATAGTAATTAAGATGATTTTTTTGATACAGAGGAAATATACATATGATAACTAGTTAGACTGTATGTACAGTGTTACTATTCAGCAAAAGTGATTTGGATCAACCTCTCGTGTTCTCTAAGTCTCCATTTACTAAATAAAACGATGTGATAGTTGGATTTTTTTTTTCACTATTAGTCAAAATGTATCAATTCAACCTTTTAAAAATGAAAAAATCTTTCGATTAAGAGAGGCTTATATATATACATACGTGATAAAATTCTAAATTAATAAAACTAGTGAACTTTAGATACCAAATGATTAAATGTTATTAAGTTTGTGCATGATATGGAATGTGATTAGAATGTAAACCAAATGATTAAATGTTATTAAGTTTGTGCATGATATGGAATGTGATTAGAATGTAGGTGTTACTTGTTATATTAAATTGTAAATATGGTATATAATTAATCTTCTTAACATTAAAATGTTCATAAAAAGGTAATAAATTCGAGAAGGAAAATTCAAATATTTTTAGTAGATAGAATACTTAATATGGAATTAAAAACGTGGTACTTTATAATTTTATTAGTAATAATATAAATGTAGTAATGATGTTTAAGTTGTAGTTGTAGATACCAACTTCTTTTCATAATTCTTGTAATAATTGTTTTAAGGATTTATGGATGGTGTAATTAACGGTTAATTAATTTTTACTGCTTAATTGTACTTGTAATAATTAAGAAAAATAAAAAACTACTTTTGTACAACGAGCCATTAATCTTATTATTGCAACAGAAGTAGTTGAACTCATATTTTTGATGTGATTTATATTATTCCATTCAATTATTTTAATTTTGTAATAAAGGTGTAAACTTAAATGTTTTCTCTTTCCTCTTTTAAAAGGTACTACATGGTAGGTCCATTAATTAATAAAATTATATATGGAATTTTGTATTTTTAGTTTTCACATTTTTTTTCTTAAATAACTCAATATTCAATAACAACTAATCTCATAGGCAGAGGTTGTTTTCAATAGACGTAAAGCAAATATAGTAATGAAAAAATCATACTGAAAATAATGAAGAAGAAAATATATTGGAGCGTAATAATAACAATATTAATAAAGAAATTAGACAATGCTCGAGTACCTACTAGCTTTCTATCGAACTCTCAACTTTCGTATCTTCCTATCTGGTTTCATTGCATTTTATTTATGATCAAGGAGGGCTACTGTTACATTAAAAATATAAATGGGATATAATATTTTCCAAACTCAGAATATTAAGGGTAAGCAAAATCTATGGAGGAGATTTGCATTAATGGTGCAAGATTCTCAAAAAAAAAAAAAAAAAAAAAAAAAAAGGAGAGAAGTTTCCTTATCAAAAAATTATGCTAAATAAGAAAAATAATTAATTTATATAAGTAAATTAAAGATTTTCCAAAAACTATTTGATGATTAAGATCCTCGAAAAATAATGAAACAGACAAAATACTAATTCATAAGTGAATTAAAACTTATTCCCCAAATTATCAGATATCTGAATATAAATACAATATCCGTACGGAAATTATTGAATTCCCGAGAACCCCCACCCTACCCCTAAATATGATCTCCATCAAACATAGGACTAAATTATTAACAGACTCTCAAACTGTATTCATGTCATTCATATTCGACCAGAGGCGGAGTCAGCCTAGTAATAGGAGTTCGTCCGAATCTCCTTCGACGAAAAACTATACTAGTAATACATGATAAGATGGTATTTATGTATATATTATAGACATTGAACCTTATTCGATGAATTTTTCTTCATATTTTGAACCACCTCAGCAGAAATTCTGACTCCGCCTCTGTATTCCAGCAAGTTTGCTCCCAAAAATGTATATAGCCATCCCTGCCCCCTAGTTACTTGTGCTTAAGTAATTACCTTATAATTACAATGATTATACGTAGTAATTAAGTACATAGTATTTCGTTAGTTTTATATAGAACATACTACCTATTTTTCATATATTCTTTAGATATACCTTGAACAAATGACATTAATCTCAAATGGCAATGTTTAATTAGTCACTCAAGTAATGATTTTTTTTTTTGGTCAGAAGTAATGATATTTTATTTCAATCATGAAATATTTCTTGTTGTCTTCTTTTGATATGTATACATGCATATACATATTATAAGCAAAATAAATGAATATATTGGATATTATATACATATTATATGAATAATATTTACATTAATAGAAAAAAACAAAACCTACCAATATCCCATTATTATTGATACATATGAAACTCATACATCAAATGGACCTTCTTATTTTATTTTTTTTCTTTTACAAAATCATTGATACAATTAGATAATATCTCAATCTTCAAAAGGACTATGTATTGAGTTGACTAAAATGATACTCACTACATTTGGATTTGGTTCTTTCTTTCAACATCAGTCCAAAACAACACTCTTTTGTTAGTACTTATGGGCACATGCTTCCATGTGAGAAACCATATACTATGAATGACTTTTGATCCCTCTGTCACACACATTGTTGTTCTTTGAAATTAACCTTTTACTAAAATTATATATTTTTTACTTTAAATATAACAATAATAACATATCCGTGAAATTCACAAATAGAATCTGAAAAGAATGGAGTATACATAATTTCATTTTTATTATAATTTTTTCAAAAAATAAAATAGAGATAAACATTCAATACCTCCTCTAACTATGACTAAAGTTATTACGGCACACTCCAACTTTACAAGGGTTTGATTATCTTTTCTGAACTCATTTTTAGCGTATTCTTGTCACCTTTTAGTGCTGACATGACAACTTTTTTATAAAAAAGGGGACTCACATTAAAGGTGTCACGTCAGCTAAAAAAGTTGACAAAATATGTCACATCAGCACAAAAGAATGACAAAAATACGTTAAAATTGAGTTCAGGAAGTAATAGAACCCCTGTGAAGTTGGAGTATGTCGTAGCAAATTTGGTCATAGTTCATAAACGTACTAGATGCTTTACTTAATAAAAAAGTAACCTACTAAATTTTTCGATGATCAAGAGTGTCGAAGATAGATAGGTGAAATTCACAACTAAGAACATGTGAATTTCTGATGAAAATTTTCAAAGAAGGTCTGTCAGAACTCAAAAGCTTTTCCAATGAACCTCTTTTATTTTTTTTTTAATCATAAATTCACATGTTTTTATCAGTGAAACAGAATTCAAATATATGAAGCTACAGAGGCGAAAAAGACTCATTTAAACCCATTCATCAAAAGATTACATTATATTGGACATGCAACTTTGTTTTTATCTTGTCAGTTAGTACATATAAATTAATTAAACTCATATTAAGAAGGCTAAATACATATACAGGCCCCTTAACTACTTTACTTTTTCCGTATAGGCACCTCAATTAAAACAGATATCTATTGAACCATTTACTCCTTCACAAATGATTTCAATTGAGCCCAATTATCCTACGTGGCACCTTTTTAAAGCCTTCATTTTTAATGTGTTGAGCACGTGTATGTAGTCGTCGCCTACGTGTAAATTTTGACCAATTATAACCAATTATATTATACACCTCACCTTCTCTTTTAATTAATACATAAAATATAATTTCCACTTCATTTCCCTCCTTATAACGTCAAATCCCTCATACCCATCCCCAAATCTCTCTATCAGAAACCCTAAAATCGCGATTTCACTTTCTAATACTACTAATTTATGCTTCGTTTGTTGTATAATGAAAAGTTACATAGTATTTTTGAGTGATTAGTTCAAGTTTGACACCGATTTCAACATTTCTTTACGGGCTGCGAAGAATTTGGAGTTGGATCTCAAGAATTGTTGTTGTTTTATGATTGAATCACACACAGGTATGTTTCAAATGTCAATATTGTCACATTTTTTGTCATGTATGATGGTTGTAAATGGCTTATTGGTGTTTTGTTAGTATATTACGTTAGTAAT
Organism: Capsicum annuum; assembly: GCF_002878395.1. NCBI lineage: Eukaryota > Viridiplantae > Streptophyta > Magnoliopsida > Solanales > Solanaceae > Capsicum > Capsicum annuum. The sequence goes on from NC_061111.1 coordinate 3,445,868, forward strand.
GGTAGTTTGAAAATATCTGAAAAAAGCTAGCTTTTTTTGTCATAGTTCATGAACATACTAAATGCTTTACTTAATAAAAAAGTAACCTACTAAATTTTTCGATGATCAAGAGTGTCGAAGATAGATAGGTGAAATTCACAGCTAAAAACATGTGAATTTCTGATGAAAATTTCCAAAGAAGGTCTGTCAAAACTCAAAAGCTTTTCCAATGAACCTCTTTTTATTTTTATTTTTAATCATTAATTCTCACATATTTTTAGCAATGAAAAAGGATTCAAATACATGAAGCTACAGAGGCGAAAAAGATTCATTTGAACCCCTTCATAAAAAAAACTACATTATATTGGACATGCAACTTTATTTTTATCTTGTTAGTTAGTACATATAAATTAATTAAACTCATATTAGGAAACTACTAGAATATGGAAATTCCTAGTTACAACTACTAGTATTATTAATTTATTCATTTCATTTATTTTTTGGACCCACAATTAATTGTGTACATGCTTCTCATCCACATTTTATGATTCCTCAAAAAGTGGATGAAGAAAATTAATAGTTGTCATTTCTCAGTAGTATATTTTTTTTTGTTGTATTATAAAGCTATTCAAGTACATATTTTAATGATAATTGTCTTCTTTTAAGCAGCATGTCTCCCACCCAACAATGAAAAAAAAAAAAATACAGCCCAAAAAAATTACAAAATTAAAAGTTGTAATTTAGTATAAATAAATATAGTTTTTCTCACCATCTTCATAGTGTATTATAAAAAATAAACTCGCATTTTTATTAGCAAATAAATATTTAAAAAATCATATAAAAAACGCTTTTAACTCCATTTCTTCTTCTTTTTTTGGGGATAAAATACTTTGAAGGTTTCGGGTTCGAAGTCTTATTCTTATTAGTCGAAGAAGATCCAGGCTAATCCACATGATTTAGTTGATGAAACATCGTAAACTTAAAATTATTTTCTGAAACAAATTGTTTCATTCATGATCAAAAAATAAGATTAGCTATGAAATTTAATCGTTAATTCGTGGTTAGAATAATTTTTTAATTTGCCATTAAATATGATTAACAAAGATTTTTAATTATTTGACAATTAAATTATCGAGGATATGACCTTAAATAAGAAGGTATGTAGTGTACGAATTAGGATAGAAGGTTAGTAAGTAGGGGTGTGTCTTATTGCCCCTACGCATACTATTAGTTGTAGGACTACTTTTGTAGTTTAATTTCTTCTTCTTCGATTCCTGATTCTGTCTATTGTTTCCTGTAGTTCGATTGTATTATTTTATCGTAATATTGTTCCGTTACTATCTGTTGTTTTTACTACTATCTATTATCTATTGTATTTACATTATCTCTTCTTTATTTTATTTTTATCTTGAGTCGGAGGTCTATTGGAAACAACCTCTCTTCTTCAACTCTGAGGTTGAGATAAAATCCTCATACTCTCTACCGGACTACTCTCCGCAGACCTTATTTTGTAGGACTACACTGAGTACGATTATTATTATTATTATTATTATTATTATTATTATTATTATTATTATTATTAAAAAGATGATTTGAAATGTAATCTATGCTAAGCACATGCACTAGGAATCCACCTGGAAAGTGCTAAAACAAGGTTGATTAGGCTAATTAAATGCACAAATTTTCATTACTCATAATAATTAGACCCATAATCAGCCAAAAATTTAAAATAAAAAGAACAAACTTTTTTTCCTTGCTTAGTTATTTTTGCAAAACCAAGGTGGCCTACTCATGAAAAAAATATTTTTTTAATCAATCAAGCATATGCTTCTTAATTGTTTTATTTCATTTGGTTTGAAAATTTTCAAACTTTTACACAATCCAAGAGAGGTTAATCCAACCTTGCTAATTATTTTTACTTTTTCTTTTTTAGCCCATTTCTCAAAACCCATGTGTGGTAATTTTTTTATAAACAGTAAAAGACAAAATTATTAGCCAGTCAGTAACTATATATTATGTTTTTAACATGCCTTAACTAATTAATTAAAGGACATGATTTTCTTAAATCGAAAAATGGACAAATACATCTTCGAACTATAATAAATGGTACGTGCATACCCTCCGTTATACTTTGGGTACACATATACCTCTACCGTTAGTGTGAGGGGCATATATGTACCATTTCATTAATTGTAGGGACATATGTGTGCACCCAAAGTATTACGGAGGATATATAAATACAATTTATCATAGTTTGAAGATATATTTATCCTTTTCCGTTCTTAATTTCTATTTTTTTTAGGGTCCGGATCAAATAGAATAATATGATTTAAAAAAAAAAGTACAAAAAAAAAAAAGGAAAATAGATATATTGATGGATCATAATGGATACAACCTAACATTTTGCCAAATTTTGTTTCACCAATCAAAAAAAAATATATAAATAAAAAATAAAAGAGTTGTCATTTAAGTGAAGAACTAGTATGATTTTATGTAGGGGGGTGGGGGGACCAAAAGTTAGTTTTACATTTTTTTATTAGGATCATCTATAAGTTTGAATGTGACTATGATCACCAACTTTTAATTGGAGGTCTCGAATTTAAGTTTTGAGAATGAAAATTTTCTAACAGAAAGCGTCTTTCTTATATAACGCCAAATTTTAATTAGTCGAATGAGTTGATTTCAAACATATATGGCTAATTAGGGACCAATAAAAGGCAAGAACGTTGAAGGAGTTGAACATGGCAGCATGTTTCTCTTTGTAATACAAAATTAGGGACAATCATATCGTTTAATCTTATTTTAAAGAGGTTATTATTATTTTAAATATATATATATATATATATATATATATATAATGTTGAGAAGAAAACCTTAAGTAGATTGTTAGAAATATTGGTTTGATAATAAAAAATAAAAAATAAAAAATTGAGTCATGCATGCCATCTTATATTGGTCAACATTTTATATTCAAAAAATATATTCATGAATGTTTTCTTTTTTATTTGAACTTAATAAGTTTGAATTTTTAGGGTTGGTTTGATTTGGAATAAGATATTCTAGAATTATGATTTCTAGATTATAATCAACATCGTATATATGGAATAGATAAGATCTAAAGTTATAAGGTTCATACTTGAAAACATTGTGAAAGAGCTACATCAACCACTATAATTTAGTGTTTACATCGAATTAATATAATTTACTAAGCTAATTAATAATCATGCTAGCCAGAAGTTTGTAAGGAATGCATCAGGCCCAGTGCACTAAAGCTCCCTCTATGTGCAGGGTTCAGGGAAGAGCCCCTGCTTCCAAGACTTGACCTTTAGGTCATGTGACAACAACTTTTACCGACTGCTCCAAGGCTCCCCTTCATTCTTTCTAATTTATGTGCAACAAATAAATAAAGAGATGAGTATATATATGTATGTATGTATATATATGTGTGTGTATGTATGTATATATATGTGTGTGTATGTGTATATATATGTGTGTGTATGTATATATATGTGTGTGTATGTATATATATATGGGTGTGTGTATGTATATATATATGTATGTATATATATATGTATATATGTATGTATGTATATGTATGTATGTATATACATATATATATGTATGTATTTTTATATATATATATATATGTATGTATGTATGTATATATATATATGTATGTATGTATGTATATAGATGTGTGTATGTATATATATATATATATATATATATATATATGTATGTATGTATGTATGTATATGTATGTATATATATGTGTGTGTGTGTATATATATATGTATGTGTGTGTATATATATATATATATATATATATATATAT
>NC_061111.1:3452681-3492358 GCF_002878395.1 Capsicum annuum
GGGATTATTTTATTTACAGAGTCGCCACTTGGAATTGAGTTTGGGTGTTCCAAGTCACCTTATTGAATCCCTATTCAAAAGGAAATGACTCTTCAATTTTTATTTTTTCGTCTGCGAACTAGAAATCCGGATAAGGAACTCTGTTGACCGAGGGGAAGGTGTTAGACACCCCTCGAGTCCCGTGGTTCTAGCACGGTCGCTTTAATGACTTATGTCTGGCTTAAATTAATCTTTTGGATACATAATATTTGTCAGCCTAAAAGCTACTTACATCCTACTTTGAATTTTTAAATTATTTAAAACTGTATTGATGTGTGGCTTACCGATAGTAGTACTTTTCGACCTTACCACCAGTTTTGGTACATTTCACGTGTCTTTGAGGCATTTATGAATCGTCCCCATTTTCGTAGTCTAAATAAGCACCTCATAGGTTTAAAAGCTACCCACCCAATTCAATCGATTTCAAACGGTAGGTCAATTTATTATAACGAATGGTCGGTAGCAGGGCCTTCCAACTTCATCGTTAATTTTCACTTGTATGTTAAACTTTAAATTTTCTTTTGATTAAAATCTAAACTCGGTCTTTTACAAGCTCGCTCCCTTACAAACGAATTTTCCCTCTCTTTTTATTTTCTTTAGTACGAGGGATCTTGATACAACCACCTTATTTACATCACACTAAATAATGATTAGACCTTAGGAACCATTCCAAGCCCAACCATTATTTAATATTCTAATCCCAAAACATTAAATGTACGCAAAACATCGAAACCGTAGACATGAAATGAAATCATTGAGAGAACCCACTCGAGATAATAATAAGAATTGCACCTTTTACAATTATGCATGGCAATGATTTTTTTTTTTTATTTATTTTTTAAAATGTGTAGTCCAGAATCCATTTCATGTTATCTGTAGAAAACTCAAACGATCTATTTTTCTTTTTTATATAGAAAAACACAAACTGAAAATCACGTGGGATCAACTTGTTAAACATTCTAACTTACAACAAAATAAAATTACAACAAAATAAAATTAAAGTCCAGGGACGGGTCTTACTAGTTTCAAATTTTACTACCATTATTTACATATTACCTTTCTACATTAACTTATATTATACATATTTAGTATCAATCCTACTCCCAAGTGCCTCTTAGAAGTGCACATATTGGAGCTATTTCCCAAATTCAAACAATTAAATTTTTTATTCGACTAAAATGATCACGTTTTCAAAAAAAACTAAATTAAACTATTGATGTTGAAACTAATAAAGGGTTGACCCATTATTTTTTTTTTTGACTAAGTAAACTATTATATAATTATTAGCTATAGAAACTTAAGCATTTAATCTTTACAAAACTAATGACAAAGCAGTAAATATAATTAATAAAATTTTTACTGTAACATAGCCAAAAATATATACTATATTTGAAAGTAAGCTATTACTGTTGCTAACAAACGGGTTAACTGAATTCGTAGTTATCAAGGTATTCATTAATTGATATTCATCGTTATAAAGGCAGCATCCGTACACAAATTAGCACCAAATAATAACAACTATGTTTTCCTTGAAGTGATCAAGAGTGACTTAAGCATACAACTTATATCAAGAATGAATAGTGACATAATAAATCAAATCACATAAACTAAACGACACACGAAACTAACTAAACAACTTTATTCGTGATTTGATTCACAATAAAACTTGTAAAATAAATAGTATGAGATCAAATAAAAACCCGTATGACGAAGTAAATCACAAAAGAAGCTTTTATGTCGAACCAAAAACTCAAACAGAGATCCTAAACTCCAAACCCTAATTTCCTTTCCTCTTCTCCTTTGATTTTTCTTTGTTTTTTTTTTTCAATCTCTTTTTTTCCTCTTCCGTTTTTTTTTGTTTGTGCCTTTTGTTTTTCTTGTTCTCTTTCTTTGTTTCTTTCTTTGTTTCTTTTCTGTTTTTTCCATGTGTGTGTTATTAATATATGTTCATGTGTTTGTGTCGTGTGTGGGTGTGTTTGTGTCGTGTGTGTGTTATGGGAAAAATGGGGGAGAGGTTTGTGAGAGTGGAACTTGTGGGTGGTTTGGGTAGTTTAGGATTCTTTTTTTTTTTTTTTTTTTTAAATTAATTTTAATTTTAATTAATATTTTAAATAAAAATAAAAATAATAAAATCTATTTTAAAACTAACAAAATACAGGATAAGTTAACTAGCTAGTCTTAGGAATATGGTTAAGAAATATTAATATCACAACATTCTTTATTAAAAATTGAAAGAAAAGACAAACATAATTTAGAAATTTTTTTTTTTAAAAATAAATAAATAAACAAATAAAAACTAAAAAATGAAAGTAAAAACTTATTTAAAATGTGACTCTATTTTTGTAGTTTTTTTTTCTCAAAATTTTTAAAATAAATTTAGTGAAAATAAGATAAATTTAAAATATCTAATTTAGACCCTAAAACGAAATTGAACACTAAAATGGTAAAAACACTTAGATTTGATAAAAAAATTAGGTGTTTACAACAACTACTACTATGCATGGTTAGTATAGTCCCTACAACAATCGGGACAACTCACAACTCTCTTGATCACTCTAATATACAGTACTCGTGGTGATATATGTGATCACACGGTAACACTCTCACATACTCATTCTCTTCGATGTGACATTCTTCTGCATGGCTAGGGTTTCCTTCACGTAGCAGGAGGAGGGACTACAAGGATCATGATAAAATCACAATGCAGGCTAACACCATGAATATTATATTATGAAAGGTTGTTTGAGATCCAACTTGTCAAAAGATCCATCCGTGAAGACAGGCTGAATCAGTCCGAATACTGCAAAAAAAAAAATTATAGGCAAAAAAATCAGTATAAAGATATATGATTAGCTCATTAGTTATGCACGTATGACACAAGATGCACGTTATGCATGGGCTAAGATCAATCCTTTAACTCGGATAGAGGCAGAAATAAAAGGGCTCAAATTGGACTTGGCAAATATTCCACATGTGGGTTTGACAAATAGCCCATTTCATTACTAATATGGCCAAAATTATGGGAAATTTTTTAATTCAAATAAAAAATAATTAAACCGGCTTTGTTGTATGGGGCGGAGTATTGGCCTTTTAAGAAGACCCACATCCAGAGATGAAGGTGGCGGAGATAAGAATGCTTCGGTGGATGTGGGGGTGTACTAGAAAAGATAGGATTAGAAATGAAGTTATTCGAGATAAGGTGGGAGTGGTTTCGGTGGAAGCCAAGATGAGGGAAGCGAGGTTGAGATGGTTCGGTCATGTGATGCGGAGGAACGCGGAAGTGTGAGAGGTTGGCTAGAGATGGTTTCAAGCAAGGTAGAGGTAGATCGAAGAAATATTAGAGGAAGGTGATTAGACATGACATGGAGCAACTTCATCTTACCGAGGACATGACCCTGGATAGGAAGTTGTGGAGGAGACGAATTAGAGTAGAAGGTTAGTCTGAGTTAGGATGTTATATGTTTTGGTGTATACTTGAAGTATCTTGCTTTGAGTATTATTGAATATGTTAATTTCTACTGTATCTTGTTTTATTACTATTCCTTATCTTATCTTAGATTGCTTTTTGAGCCGGGGGTCTATTGGAAACAACCTCTCTATCTCACATTTGGGGTAGTGGTATGGACTGCGTACACTTACCCTCCCCAGACCCCACTTGGTAGAAATATACTGGGTATATTGTTGTTGTTGTTGCTTGAATTCCATTATATGTACTACATATGCGTTGATTTCACGATTATACAAATCATGTTAAGAGAAATTATAAGAGAAAAATATTGTGTGTGAACAAGTAATTGATTCGAATTTTGACGAAGAAATTCCATCACACAAATAAAAAAAATTCAAGAGTGGAATAGATAAATAGTATAGTATAGTATAGTATTTATTGACATCAATTATTATTTTGGTATTAAAGTTGATATCAAGTGCCTGAAATTGTTGAATTGTTGAATTTATGCTATGTTATATGAATTGTATTGCATTTTTATTAGATGTGTTTTTTTATTTTGAAAATTGGTACAAGAAATCGTGTTGACTGACGCCACCAGAACCACCGGACCCAATGGCTATCGAAACCCCTACCACCAATACTCGAATTCCCCCAAAGGAGAGATTCAAAGACAAATTAATGAGCAGAAACAACAACCTCAACAAGAGCTACAATTACACCAGCAATAACACAACTATTTACAATACAACGGAAGGTGATTCGATTTAGTTATCGGAAGAGGAAAAGCTTATCATCTACCGCCCTTGGCAACATTCCGTCATTGTAAAGCTAGTGAACAAGAATTTAACACACAACTACCTGAGAATCAAACTAACTGAGCTTTGGAAATTGACAGAACCGCTAATGTTGATTGACCTAGGATGCGACTTTTATGTGGTAAAATTTAACAAACCAAAAAATGCAAGGAAAACCCTACACGGGGGGGGGGGGGGGGGGGCTCATCATCGGAAATTTTTTGTCGGTGCGTCAATGGAAATCGAATTTTGTACCGGAGGAAGTAACTCAAACCCACACAACCATTTGGTTGCGACTACCACAATTGCCGACTGAGTTCTATGACCAACGAGTTTTGGAAATGATTGGATCGACACTCGGAACACTTTTGAAGATTGACTCATGTACTTCTTTGACTCTTCGAGGAAGATACGCCAGAATATGCATTCAAGTATCCCTAGGAGTCCCCCTCAAGAAACAGGTAATCATCTATAATCATACTCAGTGAGTCATCTATGAAGGGGAGGGTCTTCTATGCATCGCTTGTGGAAAGTTAGTGTCACACCCCCTTTTTTTTCAACTCCAAAATAGATTTTAGGTTCGAAAGGGTTTTTTATTATTAAAGTGACAAAATGAAGAATTTGTTCCGAAAAAAGATTATTTTTATATTCAAAACTCAGAGTCGCCACTTGACATAATCCGGTGTGCCAAGTCACCTTTGGAAATCCTTTTCAAAACAATTTTGACTCTAAAAGTGATCCGCAAACAGAGATTCCGACTAAGGAATTCTGTTGACTGAGGGGAAGGTGTTAGGCACCCATCAGTTCCGTGGTTTGACCACGGTCACTTGGTGGAGCGTATCGGCTAGTTTTGACATTAAGAATGTATAAATCACATAAACACACAACAATCAAACAAACAAAACACAAACCAAATAAAATTTAGAAATAAAAAATAAAATAATGTCAGTCCGATTTATACAGTCCCAAAATAGAAAAATACGAAAAATGTAAATCCTATTCTAAACTAATCCTAGGCTATACTTTACCCGACACCTCGGGCCTTTATCTTGATCATCCTCCGCCAACATGATATGTCGGGGCATTCCGCGGTGAATAAACACAAATGTCTCGGAGCATTCCCCGGCCAAATAATACATTTGATCCAAAAGCAATAAAACCAAGCCATTCAGCATATGTCAAGCATTCAATATTTCACAATTCTTACATTTGCCTACCCCCTATTGTTTGCCTAACAATTATCGACCTAAAACATGCGACTATCAAATATAAAAAAAGTCAATGCTTATTCCGAATCAAGCAACTATCAATGAATTAACATAAAACTATATTCACTTTTAACAATTTTTGATCTTTTCTCCAAAATCCAACTTAACCCCAAATCAACTACGTGATTAACATACTTCACACCAAGATTAACAATCAAATAACGAGTAAAATCACCTCAACCAAATTCAACCAAAATCACATCATTCAAAAATATTTACGAAAAGAGAGATAAGAGATATAGAATTGGACCACAAATTGAGCTTTATTGATTAATTGACCTTTCCAAATAGAACCGCGTCCAACGGAGACTCAACGTCGAATCTCGACCTCGAACTCCAAGTCAGATTTCACTGTCGAATTGAAACTTCATTAAGAAAAGCCAACGACTCGAATCAACACCCAAAAACCAACCCAAACATAAACTCACAAAGACCCACACCTAATTCCATATCGACGAATCCGTTTCAGCTATTTTTCGTTGGATTTTGGACTGTTCACTCCCATTTTTCAAATTTTGCTCTACCTCTACCTCCCTCTCGATCTCAGTGTGTTTATTAAGTAACAAGAAAATGGAGAACTTTTAATTTTCTCTTGGCGAGGAAGAAACAAAAATGGAGGGCCCCCTTTTTGTCCCTTCTCTCTCTATTTTTACCTCTTTTTCAATGGAGAAGCAGAATGCTTTTTCTCTCAGTTGGATCCAAAATTGAAAATGAGAAAAAAAAATAGCTTGTCCCTTTTTCAGTCCATTTTTGACCTTCCTTTTTTCGATTCTCCCTTTTCTCTCTCGATTTTTTGCGTGTAACAGTGTATAAATATGTGAGAGAGATATGTGTGTATGCGAACCAAGAGAAAAGAAGACAAAATGGTCTTTTTCTTTTTTCTCTGTGTGCTCCCCCCGATGATGAAGATGATCCCCTCCTTTTTCTTTTATCTCTTTGTCAATTGATAAAATAAATTCCCTAAAGAAAATTTTCAAGTAGGGCCCTTCTATTTTTAGCGATGTGTTGTGCTATTGTCTTTATCCAAAAATGAAAAGGAAAATGTGATAAAAAGGGGTGGGGAGTACACGTGTATTGTTTTGATGGATAGAGGTTATTGATTTGTTATTAAAGAATCTTGAGGATTAGGTTGGTTAAGAATTTGTTATTTTTTGTCATTTTATGGAGGGATGATTACATGGTTGAGGGTACATGATAAGACGAGATAAAAATGGTAAAAATGCTTTCAAGGATAGACAAAATTAGGTGTCTACATCATGCCCCCTTTGAATGTAAACACGAAGTGTTTTCAGAAAAAGAAGTAGACAACGAGACAAAATTTTGACCCGACTATTTTTCAAAGAAAGAAATAGAAAGAAGAAGGACAACCGGGTCTTGACTTATGACATCCTACCTACCCATGTTGTGAGGGAGTCATGTCACGGGTATTTCAAAAGATTTGAAAGAAAAGGGCAATACCGAGGTGGAGAGTCGAGTGAGGTTCCATTGAGGTTCTGGTCCATCCACGGCTCTGTCATTACATCAAAAATAAAAATTACAAGTTAAAAACATAAATGAAATTACAACAACCTATATACGCAGCTTATTTTGGACTCTTGACTTACGTTTCATCACCCTATTCTTCAGGCGGGCTGCTGACTTTCAATTTCTTCAACTTGTTGTTTAACTTTAAATTTATTCGCCCTGTACTTTGGGCGGGCTACTGACTTGCCATTTCATCACCCTGTTCTTCAGGCGGGCTCCTGACTTGCAATTTTCTCAACTAGTTGTTTGGCTTTCAATTGTTTCACCTCATTGCTTTACTTTTAATTTCTTTACCCTATTCTTCAGGCGGGCTCCTGACTTGCTATTTTTCAATTTGTTAACTTTAAAATTTTCACCTTGTTGCTTGAATTTCAACTTCTTCACTTTGTTGCTTGAGTTTTCATTTCTTTACCCTGTTCTCCAGGCGGGTTCCTGACTTGCAATTTCTTCAACTTGTTTCTATGCTTTTCAATTTCTACACCCTGTTCTCCAGGCGGGTTCCTGACTTGCTATTTCATCAACTTGTTGCTATGCTTTCAATTTCTTCACCCTATAGATCTGTCACACCCCTTTTTTTTACAACCAAAAAAGAATTGATTTTTAAGTTTGAAAGGGTTTTAATTATTAAAGTGACAAAAGATTGAAAATTTGCTTTGAAAAAGGATTATTTACATTTTTTATTCAGATTTGCCACTTGACATAAACTGAGTGTCCCAAGTCACTTTTGAAAATCCTTTTCAAAACAGTTTGACTCTAGAAACTGATCCGCAAATAGAGATTTCGGCTAAGGAATTCTGTTGATCGAGGGGAAGGTGTGAGGCACCCCTCGGTCCTGTGGTTTGACCACGATCGCTTGATGGAGAATATTGGCTAATTAGACACCACGAATGTATAAATCACACAAAGCTCATAAGCAAACATCAAATAACAATCCAAAACTAAAATAATAATGTCCAGTTCAATTATACAGTCCAAAATAGAAAAATCGCGAAAAATATAAATCCTATTCTATACTAATGCTAGACTAAGCTCCAACCCGACGCCTCGGGCCTTCGTCGCGAACGTCCTCCGAGTACAAAATATTTTTAGGGCATTCCCCGACCAATAAACACAAATACCTCGGGGCATTCCCCGGCCAAATGAATACAATTGAGTAGAATACGATAAAACAAAATCATTTCAACACACATCTCAAACATTCAATCAATCCACAATCTCTAGATTTGCCTACCCGACCTATGTCTTGTCTATTCCTTCTCGACCTAAAACATGGCACTATCGGGTTCAACCATATTCATGTTTCAATCGAATTACACCAGCATCAATAAATCTAAATTAATCTGTATTCATTTTTTCATTAAGATCGATCCATCCTGAAATCATTCTCGAAATAGTTAATTACTTCTTCGACTACTAATCCAAGTTTTCAACATTCGAATTCAATATCAACCAATACACAATCAAGATTCAAACATACCAAACACACAAATCATCTATGGTTATGTAAAAATTAAATGGAGAGAGGATAAAATTGGACCTCAATGATGATTTTATTCCAAATATCAGTCAATTGAGAAGACAGAGTCTGCGTGTCAAAGAACCCCGAATCAGCCTCAACAACGAATCAAATTCCAACTCGGTATCAGAAATCGAAGCCCGTCAAACCAAACCCACAACTCGAAGCAAAGATTACAAAGACCGAAAGCACGTACCTGATCAACCCTCTCCGTTACTATTTTTGGTCATTTTATGGTAGATCTCACTGGAATCAATACTGGTTGAGCCATTTTTGATTGCTCGCCAGCGGGTTTCGGCACCTTCCGATAGATGGTCACCAAAAATGATACTTGGGGTTGGGTCGGTGGTTTCCCAACGTTCTTCAATCAAAGTGGTAGCGTCGTCGGAGCTTCGGCGAGCTTAACAGTGGCGTCGTTGTCTTTCTCCTCCCAAATTCTCTCTCGTTCGACCTCTCTTCTCTCTCTCCAGCTCAATCTCTCTCACCTGTGTATCAGTGTATGAATCTCGAGAATATTTATGAGTGAGTGACCTATGTGAGCTATGTGTATGTTGCTCATTTCCCGGTGAACAGTGCGTGTGTGCGTGAAGAGTGAAGAAGAAGAAACCCCGACCCCCCATCTTCTTTGTGATTTGCTTATATCATGTATGATAATTGTGGAGTCAATTTCGTAGTGGTGGGGCCCCCTATTTTATTTTTGTATTAGTGAAGAAGAAGCTGTATATGTATGATCCTTATGGAGTCCCTGGGAATTCTGTTAAGAGAAAAATGGCAAGAGCCCGTTAGATAGTGAGGGATAAGGGGTATGTGGGGTAGGTTGTTAGGATTATGATGAGATTGTTAGGATAATGTTGGGGATTTATTGAATTTTTTTTATTTTATATTTTTGTGGGGTATAATTACATGGGTGAGGGTACACGGTAAGATAAATTAAAAAATGGGTAAAAACGATCTCGGGGAGGGACGAAATTAGGTGTCTAATCATGCCCCCTTGAATATAAACACGAAGTGTTTTCAAACAAAGAAGTAGACAACAAGACAGAATTTTGTCCCGACCATTATTTAAAGGAAGAAACAGAAAGAAGAAAAACAACTGAGTTCTGACTTAAGCCATCCTACCCACCCAAGTTATGGAGGAATTAAGTGACGGTGTCTCAAAGGATTGGAAGGAAGTGGACTATACCGAGTTGGAGAGTCGAGTGAGGTTCCATTGAGGTTCCGTTCCGCGACTCTGTCATTACATCAAAATGAAAATTACAAGTTAAAACATAAATAAAATTACAAAATTCTATCTACGCAACTTCTTTTGGACTCTTGACTTGAGTTTCATCACCCTATTCTTCAGGCGGGCTCCTGACTTTCAATTTCTTCAACTTGTTGCTTGGCTTTCAATCTCCTTACCCTGTTCTCCAGGCGGGATCCTGACTTGCCATTTTATCACCCTATTCTTCAGGCGGGCTCATGTCTTGCAATTTCATCACCCTGTTCTTCAGGCGGGCTCCTGACTTGCAATTTCATCACCTTGTTCTTCAGGCGGGCTCCTAACTTGCTATTTCATCAATCTGTTAACTTTCAAATTTTCACCATGTTGCTTGACTTTCAACTTCTTCACCATGTTGCTTGACTTTTCATTTATTCATCCCGTTCTTCAGGTGGGCTCCTGAAATCACATCAAAACTAAAAAGAAAATTATCCCAAACAAAGATTAGTATAAAGAAATTTCATTTTCTAGAAAAGTGAAGTTCTAAACATAAGAATTAAATTTTTCTCCAGTTTATCATCAAAGGACTTTTGCGAAAGTCACATCATTATAGGAATCAAGGAGAATGACTCAACTATAAGGTGCGTCTGATAGGAATCAAAGGAATTGACTCGACTAAAAGGTACGTCTTCTAGGGGCCAAGGAGAATGACTCGACTAAAAGGTACGTCTTATAGGAATCAAAGGGAATGACTCAAGTAAAAGGTATATCTTATAGGAAGCAAAAGAGATGACTCCACTAAAAGGTACGGCTTATAGGAATCAAAGGGAATAACTCGACTAAAAGGTACGTCTTACTAGGAATCAAGGGAGACGACTCGACTAAAAGGAACGTCTTATAGGAATCAAAGGGAATGATTCGACTAAAAGGTACGTCTTTTAGGGGCCAAAGGGAATGACTCGACTAAAAGGTACATCTTATAGGAATCAAAGGGAATAACTCAACTAAAAGGTACGTTTTATAGGAATCAAAGGAGATGACTCAACTAAAAGGTACGTCTTATAGGAATCAAAGAGAATGACTCGACTAAAAGGTATGTCTTATAGGAATCAAAGGGAATGACTAGACTAAAAGGTACGTCTTCTAGGGGTCAAAGGGAATGACTCGACTAAAAGGTACGTCTTATAGGAATCAAAGAAAATGACTCGACTAAAAGGTACGTCTTATAGAAATAAAAGGAGATGACTCAACTAAAAGGTATGTATTATAGGAATCAAAGGGAATGACTCGACTAAAAGGTACGTCTTCTAGGGGTCAAGGGAAATGACTCGACTAGAAAATACGTCTTCTAGGAGTGAAGGTTTAATTTAAGAAGTGTATTACCTAGCAAATGAAAACTGAAATCCCTGGACAAGAAAGTGTGTCTCCGAGGGATATAAGATGATAAATTTTTACCATGATTTAATTATCAAACTTGTGCAGCAACATTGCTTCCTGCATTTGTAAAAGTGAGAAATTACGGGCCTTGATGTTTAGGCTTTGAAATCCTTGATTTGAAGGTAACATGTGTTCCTATTTCATGCAAAGAAAGGTTGTGATTTTAAAAACATGGTGGCTGGTTTGTGGCTTTGGATTTCGTGGAAAACGCTCTTGTCATTATCACATTTAACCTTGCTTCCAACCATTAGCTTGTGTCACTGACTTGCTGCTTCATTGACCAAACTCAGATTATTAAGAGTGACTGAGACAAACATAGCAACACAGCATCTCTGCTTTTCCATGCCTCTTAGATAGACCCCTTGGAACATTGGTATTTCATGAGTTCCCAGACTTATTTGTTGACAAAACTTTCTGCTTGCCTCATTTTGGCTCACAATCATGTCTCTTTCATGCGTTGGCCTTTCTGCCTTGCTTTTTACAATTGAATAAGTTGGTAGCCAGTTTTGAAATCTTTTCTCACTTGTTTTGACATAGACTTGACTCAAAGACGAGAAAAATGACAATTATTTTATTTGGATAACTGACTCAAGAAAAATAAAAATATAACTATAGAAAAGAAAGAAATGATAATGAATGTCCCTATTGAAAAAGATGAAGAAAAGTTTATCTAACTCTAATGATTATGACATGCATATCGGATTAAAATGCCTGATCTTTCCATCCAAAAATCTCACAAATTGTTGTTAATGACCTCGAAATTGAGTTGATTCCTTAGACCAATTGCATTTAAGACCTCATTCGGCTAGTGGCGCCTTGAATGGTTTTTGCCAATGAGCCTCTCTGATTTTCTTTTTCTCAGCTTACCATTGCCTTATAGTGTCTGTAAGGGTTTTTCACCAATGAGACTTTCTTATTTTCATTTGTCTCAACTCACTGCCGTCTTACAGTGCCCGTGAGAGTTTTCATCGATAAGACTCTCTCATTTTTATTTCTCAGCTTACCATCGTCTTACGATGCCCGTAAGAGTTTTCACCAATAAGACTCTCTCATTTTCATTTCTCTCCTGATTCCTTATGCTGTGGAACAAAAGTAGTTCCCAAAATGTATCATCACATTCATTGCATGCTTAGCCTTAACATTCTCAAAGATTGATTTGAAGGTCTTTCTTTGGTTATAACTTGGCTTTTGGATAGGATTAGAAAGAAAGGATAGCATGAGGCCAACGACACCTGAGGTGGGGTAGGACTTACAACTTTTGGAATTGACTCAAATAATGAGGATTAACTCATGCCCCAGTTTCTTTTGACTGGGCAATTATAAATTATTTATTTGATTGGACCGAGCCTAGAGTAGGGCAGCCTACGTATCTTACCCCCGAGAGAGAAAAATCAGGTCACGCGTAGTTCTGGAAGGTTGTTCTTTTGCTTGATTCTGGTTTTTTTATTTGGTTGACTCTTTTTCTCTTTGGGACTTTTCTGACTTTATTTTCTCGATGCTCCTCTTTTTTTTTTTTTTTGAAACTTTTTTGACTCTACTGTTTTGCTCGACATCTTTTCTTTTGGAGCTTTGTTGACTCTATATTGATTCCAAAAGAGGTGTATGAAAGAAAATAAAACTAAGGATCAAATAGGATAAACAAAGGATGACACAATGTTTGGATAACAGAATGAAATGCCTTTGTCATATCAATCTTTGAAAATACAAGTACATAACATGCAATTTGAAAGTTGGAGATGAAGATCATGTGCGACATCTTTTACAACATTAACTTTGACTTAGTTTGTGCGTCACTACTTCTTCTGCGCTTTTCTAGCATACAACTACACTTTTGTTGTACATTTCTTACATTGAATGACTCATGATTTCGTGGAGCTGATTTTCGGATCACGCATCCACTGTTTGACCTAATTGAGGCATGCCTTACAATTGATGATCAAGTTATTCTGGTGATTCTCAAAACAATTGCCTTAATTTTGAAAGAAGGGTTTCAACATGATCACCAAATGTCTTAACACGCAACCTATTTCTCACATGCCTTTTCTTACTTTAGCTTTCTGATTCAAAGTTCATGCTCACATTGGATTTTAAGATCTAGTGAAGAATTTCGCCAGCATGTCATATCACTAAAGCCAACATAAAATGTACTATGTAAAGAAAACAAAAAAATAACATATATTTAAACACAAAGGAAAAAGGGATACTCTATTTAGTTAAAATAAAAGATAGAAAAGGTTTGACCATAAACGACAAAAAGGATAAAACAAAATAGATCCCGAACTACCACCCTGAAATAATTTGGATAACAGAAAAGAAAATAAAATAAACTACCAAACCTCTTCCTAGTAGGGAGAGGGATGACTTCTCAATTGCTCAGCCTGACATATCAGTCACTGATTTGCATATCAGCATGACTAGAGCTTTCACCACTGTCAGACATATTTTCTTCAATAAATAAGTTTCTAATCCCCATGCTTAACTCATTGCCTCCCACATATTGTGCAGTACCGCATGCTGGTGAAGAACTCTGTGGGATGGTCGAGGGGCCAATGTTTTGCACCACAATCAATTTATCTTGAATTATCTTTTCTATTTCTCTTTTCAAAGTACGACAATATTCAGTACTATGATCCTAAACATCAGAATGATATGTACACCATACATTAGGATCAAAATTTCTTGAATGTGGGTCAGGTATATACCCAAGGAGAGGATTAATCATGCCCCTATGTCTCAATCTCTGGAACAAACTGGCATAGGACTCCCCAATAGGAGTGAAATTATCTTTTTCCTTCCTCCTCTTTGCGAACTCTGGCCTCGGATGAAACTTGAGTTTAGAGTTTCCTTGGTAAATTTGTGGGGGTCGAGGACGATGTTGAGGAACAGATACATGCCATTGTGGATAAGAAGATAGATGGGTACACAATTGTGCATTGTTCAAAGGACATTGAGGAAGTGGAATTAAACTCCTTGGATTTTGAAAAGAAGAACCTTGTTGCAGATGAATAAGTGGATTTGATATGTAAGCTTGGGATTGAGGCTGACAGTATTGGAGAGTTGGATCTCTCAAACTCTGCTTTGGCCCAGGCACGACAACATATGCATTTTCCTTCTTCTTTCCTTCAGTTTTCCTTGAATGATTGCAATATCGTCCCAAATATTTCACAAAATCATTATGTCCACCAAGATCCTCAAATTTTGATGTCTCAAAGCTTGAGGAAAGGTTAACACTTGAAAACATGTCCTAGTTTTTATATGAAACATCTAGCCCACAAGTCTCAAGGAACTTTTTATATCATTTTCTACACTCTTAACTTTCCCAACCATTTTCTCTGGGTCTTCTAGCATGCTAGGCTTCTTAGTAAGAAATTTTGGCCGTCCACTTAACTTAACTGTAGGCTCAAGAGTATAACAATGATCATTACGAGTATTGAACGTGGATTCACTAGTGGACTGGGGAAGCACAATTTTTGGATTGATAGCCAAAGTGGAAGCATTAGTAGAAGGTTAAGCAACAAAAGCACAGATGGTATGTGGTGCTGTGAATGTGGTAGACTTATACTGAGGAGCTAAAGAAAGAGTGATGGATGTATTGAGGTGCATTTGACGTTGAATGGATTCTGAGGCATGCTGTGGTGCATCAACAACAATAGAAAACTGACTTTGCAATTTTGGTGGAAGACTCAAGGTATTTGCAGGGTCAAAAGTGGGGAACGGAGGTAGAGGCAGCCCACTGGCCCAAGCTCAGTACATTTCCATCATTTGTTGTCTCAGTCTCAAATTTTCTTCCTTTAAACTCTCAATTTCCTGACTCTTTAGTTCATCCATGGTGCCACTCTTTATATCCTTGTTGGACATAACTAAATTTTTCTTGGATTTGGTGTGATATGGAGGACTAGCCAGGAAGCCACAAACCAACCACCTTAAACTAACTGAACAAGAGGCAACAAATATGTTAGAGTTCAACATTTTTCAAAACTTTTTTTTTTGTTTTTTTTTTGAAAATATCACCGAACCCAAGAAAGGTGCCTATGTATCTCACCCCTGAGAGGGGAGAATTAGGTGTGCGTAATTCATGAAGTCTTGCCAAAATGGCCAAATAAACTAAACTCTTTTTATTTTTATTTTTCTTGAAATTTTAAGAAGAAAAGAAAAATGACAAATTGTCAAAAGAATTGACGAAAATCTTTTTGAATTTTTCGGCTTTAATAACCTATACAAAATGAAACCTATGCTTACCAAAGAAACTCTTTTTGGGTTTTCAATTTTGCATTTCATACGAAAATGAAACTTGAACCTATTAAAGAAAATCTTTTGTAGTTTTCTTTTAAAGATGTATATGAAACACTTACTCTAAATGAAGAGTTAAGAAAATCTTTTTGGATTTTTGAATAAGATCCCCGAACCAACAATAGGCTTCCTACGTATCTCAAATTCCGAAAGAGGAGAATCAGGGGTGCGTAGTTCGTCCAGATTGGATAATTAAGGATTAAAACGAACTAATACTTGACTTGAGAGACGCGATTACAGACGGATGATGAGAAATAAAATCTTTTTGGGTTTTCAATTAGACACTTCACACAAAACTAACACCAACAACTATGAAAGAGAAAAAATCTTTTTGACATTTTCGTTATATGAAATGTACAAAACTTCTACCATCTTTTTTTTATATTTTTTTTTTATAAAAAGCTCCAATTAAAAAATATATTTTTAAAATTTTTGAAATATGAATGCATGGTAAAGGAACAAATGAAATTTTTTTTTGATGTTTTTGAGAAAATGAGTGCGAAAGGGTAAAAAAAAAATCTTTTTAAATTTTTGGATTGTGAAAAAGAAAAGCCATAAAGAACTTTAAAAACTACAAAACTCTGTTTTTTTTTCAACTCACTTTTTCTTTCTTTTTCCTCTTTTTTTTTTTCAATTTTTCCTTGCCTACACACTCTATTTTTCTTTTTTCAAGTTTTCCTTGCCTACACACTCGATTTTTCTTTTTTTAATTTTTCCTTGCCTATATACTTTCTTTTGTTCTAGCACATGCTTTCC
This sequence comes from Capsicum annuum, assembly GCF_002878395.1. Taxonomy (NCBI): domain Eukaryota; kingdom Viridiplantae; phylum Streptophyta; class Magnoliopsida; order Solanales; family Solanaceae; genus Capsicum; species Capsicum annuum. The sequence goes on from NC_061111.1 coordinate 3,468,958, forward strand.
CCCAATCAATCTGTCAAATGACCATATTACCCTTAAAGATGCAACATTTAGCACGTAGAGATGCTTTAGAGATGAGTCTCCTATAAAAGGGCCATGTGGGTCCCACTAGATCTCAATATGATGTAAATAAGCATGACCTAAATGTTGACCTATGCTGAGGTTCACTAACAAGACTGTTCGGGGGAGCGTATGGTCGATAGTGGCTGCGCTAGCTTTCCACCCACTCCATACCAGCCGGCGGCTCCCCCTCCTAAAAATAAGGGTGACTCAACTATAGATCGTGTACACAACGTGTACTACAGACTTGTTGCAGAAAGAATGACTCGGGTTATGCACATGATGACAGATATAAAGCGGTAACACATAAGATAAAAACTGTAAACAAAGAGTACGTAGGCACTCAACAATGGAAAAACAATAACACAAAACAACACAAACGTCTATACACCCATAATGCCAAACTAAGCCGATACAACTCCAAAAATAAGCTCAAATTCTGAAATGTCTTCCCCAGCAGAGTTGCCAGATCTGTCACGCCCTTTTTTTTTTACAACCAAAAAAGAATTGATTTTTAAGTTTGAAAGAGTTTTTATTATTAAAGTGACAAAAGATTTAAAATTTGCTTTGAAAAAGGATTATTTACATTTTTATTTAGAGTCGCCACTTGACATAAATCGGGTGTGCCAAGTCACTTTTGAAAATCCTTTTCAAAACAGTTTAACTCTAGAAACTGATCTGCAAACAGAGATTCCGGCTAAGGAATTCTATTGACCGAGGGGAAGGTGTGAGGCACCCCTCGGTCCTATGGTTTGACCAAGGTCGCTTGATAGATATTATCGGCTAATTAGACACCACGAATGTATAAACCACACAAAGCACATAAAAAAACATCAAACAACTATCCAAAACCAAAATAATAATGTCCAGTCCAATTATACAGTCCAAAACAAAAAAATCGCAAAAAATATAAATCCTATTCTATACTAATGCTAAACTAAGCTCCAACCCGACGCCTCGGATCTTCATCGCAAACATTCTCCGGGTACAAAAAAATTTTGGGGCTTTCCCCGACCAATAAACACAAATACCTCGGGGCATTCCCCGGCCAAATGAATACAATTGAGTCGAATACGATAAAACAAAATCATTTCAACACACATCTCAAATATTCAATCAATCCACAATCTCTTGATTTGCCTACCCGACCTATGTCTTGCCTATTCCTTATCGACCTAAAACATGGCACTATTGGGTTCAACCATATTCATGTTTAAATCGAATTACACCAACTTCAATAAATCTAAATTAATCTGTATTCATTTTTTCATTAAGATCGATCCATCCCGAAATCATTCTCAAAATAGTTAATTACTTCTTCGACTACTAATCCAAGTTTTCAACATTCGAATTCAATATCAACCAATAAACAATCAAGATTCAAACATACCAAACACACAAATCATCCACGGTTATGTAAAAATTAAATGGAGAGAGGATAAAATTGGACCTCAATGATGATTTTATTCCAAATATCAGTCAATCGAGAAGACAGAGTCCGCGTGTCGAAGAATCCTGAATCAGCCTTAATAACAAATCAAATTCCAACTCGATATTAGAAATCTAAGCCCGTCAAACCAAACACACAACTCGAAGCAAAGATTACAAAGCCCGAAAACACGTACCTGATCAGCCCACTCCGTTACTATTTTTGGTTGTTTTCTAGTAGATCTCACCGGAATCAAGACTGGTTGAGCCAATTTTGATTGCTTGCCAATGGGTTTCGGTACCTTCTGATGGATGGTCGCCGGAAATGACACTGAGGGTCGGGTCGGTGGTTTTCTAGTGTTCTCCGATCAACGTGGTAGCATCGCCGGAGCTCTGGCGAGCTTAACAGTGGCTTTGCTATCTTCCTCTTCCCAAATTCTCTCTCTCGTTTGACCTCTCTGTGGCTTCCTGGTTGGTCCTCCATATCACACCAAATCCAAGGAGGGGTTAGTTGTGTCCAACAAGGATATAGAAAGTGGCATCATGGATGAAACAAAGAGTCAGGAAATTGAGAGTTTAAAGGAAGAAAATTTGAGACTGAGACAACAAGTGATGGAAATGTATCGAGCTTGGGCCAGTGGGTTGCCTCCACCTCTGTTTCCTACTTTTGACCCTGTAAATACCTTGAGTCTTCCACCAAAATCGCAAAGTTAGTATCTATCTTCTTATCCACAATGGCATGCACCTGTCCCTCAACATGGTTCTCGACCCCCACGAATTAACCAAGGAACCTCTAAATCCAAGTTTCATCCGAGGCCAGAGTTCATAAAGAGGAGGAAGGAAAAGGATAATTTCACTCCTATTGGGGAGTCCTATGCTAGTTTATTCCAGAGATTGAGACAGAGGGGCATGATTACTCCTCTCCTTGGGTATACACCTGACCCACATTCAAGAAATTTTAATCCTAATGTACGATGTACATATCATTCGTATGTTCAGGGTCATAGTACTGAAGATTGTCTTACTTTAAAAAGAGAAATAGAAAAGATAATTGAAGATAAATTGATTGTGGTGCAAAACATTGGCCCTTCGACTATCCCATAGAGTTCTTCACCAGCATGCGGTACTGCACAATATGTGGGAGGCAATGAGTTAAGCATGGGGATCCAGAACTTATTTGTTGAAGGAAATATGTCTGACAGTGGTGAAAGCTCTAGTCATGCTGATATGCAAATCAGTGACTGATATGTCAGGCTGAGCAATTGAGAAGTCATCTCTCTCCCTACTAGGAAGAGGTTTGGTAGTTTGTTTAATTTTCTTTTCTGTTATCCAAATTATTTCAGGGTGGTAGTTCGGGATCTATCTTGTTTTATCCTTTTTGTAGTTTATGGTCAAACCTTTTCTATCTTTTATTTTAACTAAATAGAGTGTCCCTTTTTTCTTTGTGTTTAAATATACGATATTTGTTTGTTTTCCTTATATAGTACATTTTATGTTGACTTTAGTGATATGACATGCTGGCGGAATTCTTCGCTAGATCTTAAAATCCAATGTGAGCATAAACTTTGAATCAGAGGGCTAAAATTAGAAAAAGCATCTGAGAAATAGGTAGTGTGTTAAGACATTTGGTGACCATGTTGAAACCTTCTTTCAAAATTAAGACAATTGTTTTGAGAATCACCAGAATAACTTGATCATCAATTGTAAGGCATGCCTTAATTAGGTCGAACAGTGGATGCGTGATCCGAAAATCAACTCCACAAAATCATGAGTCATTCAATATAAGAAATGTACAACAAAAGTAGAATTGTATGCTAGAAAAGTGCAGAAGAAGTAGTGACGCATAGACTCAGTCTAATGTTGTAAAAGATGTCGCACATGATCTTCATCTCCAACTTTCAAATTGCATGTTATGTACTTGCATTTTCAAAGATTGATATGACGAAGACATTTCATTCTGTTATCCAAACATTGTGTCATCCTTTGTTTATCTCATTTGAGCCTTAGTTTTATTTTCTTTCATATACCTCTTTTGGAATCAATAGAGTCAACAAGCTCAAAAAAAGAAAAGGTGTCGAGCAAAACAGTAGAGTTAAAAAAGTTTCAAAAAAAAAAACCAAAATAATTTCAGTCCAATTTATACAGTCCCAAAAATTCAAAAAATGTAAATCCTATTCTAAACTAATCCTAGACTATGCTTTACCCGACACCTTGGGCCTTCAACTCGATCATCCTCCGCCAACATGATACATCGGGGCATTCCCCGGTGAATAAACACAGATGCCTCAGGGCATTCCCCGGCCAAATAATACATTTGATCCAAAAGCAATAAAACCAAGCCATTCAACATATGTCAAGCATTCAATATTTCAATATTCTTACATTTGCCTAACAATTATCGACCTAAAACATGCGATTATCGAATATAACAAAAGTCAATGCTTATTCCGAATCAAGCAACTATCAATGAATTAACATAAAACTATATTCACTTTTAACAATTTTCAATCTTTTCTCTAAAATCCAACTTAACCCCAAATCAACTACGTGATTAACATATTTCACACCAAGATTAACAATCAAATAACAACGAGTAAAATCACCTCAACCAAATTCAACCAAAATCACATCATTCAAAAATGTTTATGAAAAGAGAGATAAGAGATATAGAATTGGACCTCAAATTGAGCTTTATTGATTAATTGACCTTTCCGAATAGAATAGCGTCCAACGGAGCCTCAACGTCGAACCTCGACCTCGAACTCCAAGTTAGATTTCACCCTCGAATCGAAACTTCATTAAAAAAAACCAACGACTCGAATCAACACCCAAAAACCAACCCGAACATAAACTCACGAAGACCCACACCTAATTCTATATCGACGAATCCGTTTCAGCTATTTTTCGTTGGATTTTGGACTGTTCACTCCTATTTTTCAAATTTTACTCTACCTCTACCTCCCTCTCGATCTCAGTGTGTTTATTAAGTAACAAGAAAATGGAGAACTTTTGATTTTCTCTTGGCGAGGAAGAAACAAAAATGGAGGGCCCCCTTTTTGTCCCTTCTCTCTCTATTTTTACCTCTTTTTCAATGGAGAAGCAGAATGCTTTTTCTCTCAGTTGGATCCAAAATTGAAAATGAGAAAAAAAAATAGCCTATCCCTTTTCAGTCCATTTTTTACCTCCCTTTTTTCGATTCTCCCTTTTCTCTCTCAATTTTTTGCGAGTAATAGTGTATAGATATGTGAGAGAGATATGTGTGTATGCGAACCAAGAGAAAAAAATACAAAAAAATGGTCTTTTTCTTGTTTCTCTGTGTTCCCTCCCTCCCCCCGATGATGAAGATGATCCCCTCCTTTTTCTCTTATCTCTTTGCCAATTGGAAAAACAAATTCCCTAGAGGAATCTTTCAAGTAGGGCCCTTCTATTTTTAGTGATGTGTTGTGCTATTGTCTTTATCCAAAAATGAAAAGGAAAATATGATAAAAAGGGGTGGGGTAGGGAGTACACGTGTCTTGTTTTGATGGATAGAGGTTATTGATTTGTTATTAAAGAATCTTGAGGATTAGGTTGGTTAGGGATTTGTTATTTTTTGTCATTTTATGGAGGGATGATTACATGGTTGAGGGTACATGATAATACGAGATAAAAATGGTAAAAATGCATTCGGAGAGGGACAAAATTAGGTGTCTACAGTTAGGACATCAAGTGAAACATTGCAACCACAACATCAGCAGTCCAAGTGTAGACAAGGATCAGCCAAGCACTAGCAAGACCCCAGTGGAAGGAGAACAACAGCAATGGCATATCGTCTCCTTCCCTAAAAGGAAACACAGAACTACCAAGGGACCAAACAGCAATGGAGGACAAGCCCTGTCGACAACTAATCCGCCTCAGGTAAAGTCAATAGAGGACAACCCAGGTAAGCTTTTGAGCCCTGAACAGTTAGGCTCCACCACTCAAAACGGAATATCCTATGCAGGCAAAGTCAATACGCCTGTTAGTCCATCTTCCACACCAATAAAAAATGGAAAAGGAAAATCGGCAAATGGGCCACCCCACGCGCCTGCAAAGGCTGCCAAAAATAGCGTTTCTCCAAAAGTCAAACAACTACACCACACACGTGCACACGCTATTAATAACCTCAACCACTTCCAGCCTTGTCGTAATTGGAGAAAACACCCCTTCCAGTCAAAAAAGTTGAGGGCCCACTAGGGGCCACACTTCCCATCAACATTTACTCATCTCCAATGGAGGCTACCATCTCTGCGTCTTCTGGGATGATAACCAAAGTTTAAAATAGATCTAATTATCAAGTAGAGCCGATTGACATGACTGATTCAGTCATGTCTATTAACTCAGCTCTCCATAATAATGGCGAGCAAGGCACTGCTGGACACAACTATAGTCAAAACTAGTCCAAAAACATACCTGATAGCAATGGCTTCCCAAGTACTCCTGATGGAACCACTCGTCTTTTTCTCCTCACCTCACCTTCCAAACAGGACCCCAACGTCTTGGGCGGAGCTGGCGATGAAAGCAAGAACTATTTTTCATTGTGTCATAATAGGAGACCAGCCCATTGTACTAATGGTCTAAGACCCGGCCTGGATGGCCCAAATAATCAAGGACGGGGTGGAACATATAGTACAACGCTTGGGTCATCAGGTATGGACCCAAACCATGTTGCAAGCCCAGAGACTGGACACTCTCAATGTCATAAACTCACACGAGTTCAATTCACTCATGGCTCATGTATTCAAGCATCTTCCATACTACTCGGAGAGGCCCTACCTGTCGAGTTTAGACACTCTAACATTTATACCTTGGACGCTACTGATCCATATCTCCAACAACCCAACCAAACCTCAGAACAACAACCCAACAAAAGAGGTAGGAGGCTAAAGTGAAGCATAGCCATCCATTTTGGAAGAGATCCAGAAGTTAAACATGGATATGGAGCAACTCTTGGAAACCTTAGGAGATCCACCTACAGAGTGCTTCATGCTAGAAAGACCCCTTCGAAAAGAGTTTAAAGAGCCATTCAACACAGATACTATAGTGCTTTGTCTAAAGGATATAAGAACCCTCAAGTTGATCTTGAGGAATATGACCAACCAATCCCCTGCAGCAGTCTACCTGAGTCCATATTTGGACAAGGCACATCAAGTGTGTAACACTCTGTATTGAAGTACATATATTGGCGTATTCAAGTACGTGTATTGGTCTTATTTATATGGAATTAATTTTTTTATTTTATTTATACCGGAATTTGCCCTTCGATGGTTCCATGCGAAGATTATTGAATAAGCTTTCCAACGATATAAAGATTTTCAAAAACGGATAGGTTTCGGATATAATCGAGCACGTTCGAAACTATAAAACGGTGGCCGGGATATTGGGAATAGTAAATGTGCAGGAAAATTTCCTGCACACAAACTACTGAGGCCAGCCAATTTTTTGGGTCAACTTTGAATGATCATAACTCCCTTAATATAATGAACTGGGAGATCTGAAACCTATGAAAAGAAATATCTTTGAGTCTTTTTTCCAATGCAATTGGTTTCATCTAAATCCAACGTCTGAGTAAGGAGTTATACTCGTTTTACTTCGGCCTCTCAAAATAGATTTTTAGGGTCAACTTCAAACGATCATAACTCCTTGTACAGGACGAACTGGGTGGCCTACTTTATATTAAATGAAAGCCCTTTGAATTATTTTTCCAACGATACCAATTTCACCCAAATACGATATCGGAGCAAAGAGTTATGGTCGATCTACTTTAGCTTATCAAAACAGTCCACCAAAGGACAGATTTGACATTATTTAAATTTTAAAGGCACTTTGGTCATTCCCTATGATATTATGGACGAGAATATGTGTATATATTCATGTATATGAGTTCAAAAACTCATTTTCATCATCAATCATTGAGAAAGAACAAACCCTAGCCAAATTTGACCTTTAAATTAGTTTTGATTCAACCGTAGAAATTCCAAAGTAATCCGATAACTGCGTTTGTCATCTCGAGAGCTTCGAACGGCACCTATTATCTGTGCAAAATGGATTGCATAATCAAGAGGTGAATTCTAAGGTATGAATATTGTTTGCCTTTGTTCTCTTCCATATGTATATGTGTGATAGAGGATTATATGTATTGGTTGTTATTGAAAAGTAATGGAAATAGGGTTATGGACTATTTTGCATGGTTTGGTTGTATTGAATTGTGGAAGGTGGATATGGTAATTGAGTTATGGAAGGTGGATATGGTGATATACTATTGAATTGATGATTATTTATGTCTATGGCTCAATTTGGTTTAATGGATTGGTTGGAAGGATAAATGAATCCAAACTTGATATTGGAGGATGTTGTATGAATATGCATGGCATGTGAATGTAATTGGAGTATAAGAGGGTTAAAGTGACACGCTTTATGGTGTAATTAAGGCTTACTACTTAACCACTAGTTTGGTGAATTCAAATAATTGAATTGTGACATTTGGTCGCTAATACTAGATTGCTATATATGTTCATTGTAGATAAGTAATCCGAAAAGACGAGAAGTCCATTTGGGACTAGTATTGAAGGTTGACAGTCAGGTATGTAAAGCATACTCTATACCATATCTTTGGCATGAAAGTGAACAATTGTTCTATTAAGAAAGTTTCCAAAGTTATTCAGTAACATGTGATCCATAATGATTTTATATGATGTCCTACGTTACCAATGAACTTGTTTCCACCCTACAAGATGTCAAGACATTCCAATACTTACTTGTTTTCCAAATCTTACATATTTATTGCACTAATGAATGTCAGAAGGTATCTGGTTACTTGAACAAGATCCATGTGCTATTAATGACTCCAAAACGTTTCATTGATATACCAATAAGTTCCTACTTCATTGTTATGGCATTGATGACTCCAAAACACTTTATTGATATGCCAATGAGTTCTTACTTCATTGTTATTGCATTGATGGTCTATTTATATGTCTCTTATTGATGTATCATTGTTTCAAAGTATAAAAAATGTGGTGGCGACCGAAATAACAATCTCAAAGATTAATTGAACTAAGTGATGGAAGTTCTCTCTTATCGGGTGGTATCCCAGGGGCATAAGCCTATCATGGGTCGATCCCTATTTATGTGTTTATGGGTGGTATCCCAGGGGCATAAGCCTAGCATGGGTCGATCCCAGTTGATATGTACTGGAGGCAGCCTAATGGTCACAGTACAGTACAGTAATGATTACAAAGATGATAAGAACGAAGGTAAAGTGATTGAATAAATACAATGTACAGGTTGTCACAAGTTCTAGTAAGTGTGGTCCACTCCTATTACGATTTATTCACTTGTTTCTGATTTCTATTGAGCTCCTATACCATATGTGATTATCTACAGCTTTACATACTCAGTACATATTTCGTACTGACGTCCCCCCCACGGGGGACCTGCATTTCATGCTGCAGGCACAGGTACCTCAGCTCATACACCGCACAAGTAGGAGCCAGGATATCCAGCTGCTTTTGGTGAGCTCCAATTTGCTTCGGCGCTTTCCGTGTCATATCTAGTCACTTTTGGTATTATATAAAAGTTAGTTATATGGCGGGGTGTGTAACGACCTTAGTTAAACTCTATGTATTGTCTAGAGGCTTTGTAGACCTAATGTACAGTCAAGGTGGTATTTTGTTAATAGACGTGATGGCTCCAACGGCCAAGTATTGTATATACATATATATGTGTGCTCGAGCTTATACAGGTGATTATTTCCTTTTATATGCTACATGATGCTATCCGAATTTCGGGTTGTCATAGAGGTATGCATGGGAAGTATAAGGTTATGAGCTGGTTCTCCCGGGCTTTCTCGGTTATAGGTGCCAGTCCGCCCCAATAGAATTTGAGGCGTGACAAAGTGAGACTGGAAAAAGGGAAGAAACCAATGCTGAACCACCCACCACCTCTATCATATCTAATAAATCTCATCATCTGGAACACCAGGGGCGCCAATAGTCCTGCTTTTAAACGCCACTGTGCCACTATGGTTAATATGCATAAACCTATTGTTCTTGTTCTGCTGGAAACAAAAATAGTGGATCACACCAACCTCACTAAGATATTTGGATATGACTCTCATATGGAGTCAAGTGTTGAGGGTTGTAAAGGGGGTATAGTGATTATGTGGAAGGAAAATACTGCTAAACTTTAAAATTTCTCTATATCCCCTCAGGGTATCCACACTATCATCAAGGTACACTCTGATCCTACTCCTTAGCTTTTCTCTGCTATTTATGTTATCCCGGATCACAACCTTAGAACCACTCTTTGGGAGGAGTTGTGCCAGATATCCTCCAACTACAAAGGGGATTGGTTAATTGGTGGGGACTTCAATGAAGTCCTCAAAGATAATGAAAAACTTGGAGGGCCCCCCATAAATAATAATAGAGCTAGTTAGTTTTGGGATTGCTTAAACTTTTACAACATGGTGTACCTTGACTTTAGGGGATGAAAGTATACCCGGACCAAATGGAGACATCAGAATAGACTTACCCTTATCCAGGAAAGGTTAGATAGATGTGTTGCCAATGACTGTTGGATAAAACATTTCCCTGAGTGTTTGGTAACCCAACTACCTAGAACCAAGTCTGATCATTGTCCCCTCCTGTTATCCTTGAGCAATAGGCCCCAGGGTACCCATACCAAACCCTTTAGGTTTAAACCAATGTGATGTAATCATGATTTTTTTCCTAGGCTGGTTCAGCAATACTTTAACCAGGAATCAGATCTACATCAAGATGTCACCTCTTTCCTTCTTCAAGCTTCCTAGTGGAACAAGTAAGTCTTTGGAAACATCTTCACCAAAATGAAAAATGTTAAGGCAAGACTTGATGGTATCCAAAGATCTAGAGCCTACCACACTAGAAACTTCTTGCACAATCTCAAAAATGAGCTCGACGCCATTCTCAAATGTGAGGAGGATTTTTGGAAAACCAAGTTTAGAATAACCTGGCTCACAGAGGGTAATGTTAACATTTCCTTCTTCCATGCTTCCACTCTCAATAGAAGAAGAAGGAACAACATAAATGAGTTTGTGGATGAGGTTAGTAATATATAGAGAGGTGAAGAGGACATTGTAGCGCATGTGCTTCAACACTTTACCAATATTTACACCACCAGCCTAACCCAATGCCCTAACTTTGAATTCACCCCATACGCAGCTCCAATGCCATTTCTCAGAAACTGCAAGCATCCCTAGCTGTACCTCTCAGAGACACTGATATTTTTCTGGCTATCAAATCCTTTAAACCCATGAAGGCTCCTGGACCTGATGGGCTCCACCCCTTCTTCTATCAGAAGTTCTGGGATGACATTGGCCCCAAGACCATAGCTTTCTGCAAAGAGGTCTCTCAGAAGGGTATCATCCCTACTGAACATAACAACACCCTTATCTGCTTGATTCCAAAATGTAGGAATGCCTCTAATCTGAAAAACTTCAGACCTATTGGTCTCTGTAACACTAGCTACAAGATTGTCACCAAGATCATTGCCAATAGAGTCAAGCATGTCCTTCAAAGCATCATAAGTCCCACTTAAGCTAGTTTCCTTGCCAATAGAAGACCTTATGATCATGCTATCATTATCCAAGAGTACATCACCCACTTCAAAAAAATAAAAAGGGAAAAGGCTAACATGATTCTCTAGATTGATCTTGAAAAAGCCTTTGACAAATTGGAATGGTCCTTTATAAAAAAACACCCTTCTCTTTTTTGGTATACCTGAAAGCCTTGCCAGACTCATTTTTTCTTGCATCACTGTAACACCCCGTACTTAATTACGTGCATTAGCCATTGTTATATGTGTTGGAGTATATGTATTGATCCTAAGTTAGGTATATATGAGTTTAAGTATGAGTATTGATTATTTTGAGATGGTTTCAAGTGTATAGTTTGATTATATGTGTATAGGAATCGACTTTATTTATACCAGAATTTTCCCGTCGATGGTTCCATACGAAGGTTATTGAATAAGCTTTCCAACGATATAAAGATTTCCAAAAACGGATAAGTTTCGGATATAATCGAGCACGTTCGAAACTATAAAACGGTGGCCGGGATGTTGTGAACAGTAAATGTGCAGGAAAATTTCCTGCACACAAACTACTGAGGCCTGCCAGTTTTTTGGGTCGACTTTGAATGATCATAACTCTCTCAATATAATGAAATGGGAGAGATACCACATATCAGAAGAAAGATCTTTGAGTCTTCTTTCCAATGCAATTGGTTTCATCCAAATCCAACATCTGAGTAAGGAGTTATACTCGTTTTACTTCAGCCTCTCAAAACAGTTTTTTAGGGTCAACTTCAAATGATCATAAATCCTTGTACAGGACGAACTGGGTGTCCTACTTTATATGAAATGAAATACCTTTGAATTATCTTTCTAACGATACCAATTTCACCCAAATCCGATATCGGAGCAAAGAGTTATGGCCGATTTACTTTAGCCTGTCAAAACAGTCCACCATGGACAGATTCGGATTTACTTAAATTTTTAAGGGCAATATGGTCATTTTCCATCACCTCATGGACGAAAATTGGTCATTATATACATATAATTAGTCTCATATCCATCAATTATCATCAAATTATTGAAAATAAGAAACCCTAGCCTAATTTCAACTCCAAATATCTTGTGATTCAACCGTAGAAAATCCAAATTGATTCCGTAGTTATGTTCACCATCTCAAGGGCTTCGAGAAGCACCCCTTATTTGTGCCAACAGGACTTCAAAATCAAAAGGGCCATTTTATGGTAAGGATGTAAATTATGTTGGTGTTATTTATATGGATATGGATATATATATATATATATATGCATGTGAGCATAAGAAGTATGTTATTTGATTGTTGTTGAAAGATGATTGGGAAATGATGTTGGATTATGTTGACTAGTGAAGGAATTTGGTGTGATGATGTGGTATTGAAATGATGATTATATATATATATACACATAAACCTATTGTTCAAGTTGATTTTTGGAATGTTTTGCAAATATTGGTAGTATGGAATTATGAAAGAGAATTGTGGTGTTGGGTTGCTAATATTAGATGCCAAACATTTCATTGTAGATAAGTGATTTGTAAAGGCGGGAAGTTGTGTTGAATTGGTATCCGAATCTACAACGAGGTATGTAAAGCATACTCTAACAATGTTCTTTGGCATGAAAACACCAATGTTCCATCAAGTAAGATTCCGAGGTTGTCCAAAAACATGTATTGTTCTACGTTACCAACGAAGTTGTTTCCATTCTATAAAGTGTCAAAATGTTTCATTGATATACCAAAAGGCTCCTATTTCATTGTTGTGATATTGATGATTCTGAAACACATTGTTGATGTACCAATGAGTCTTTATTACATCGTTATTGTATAGAAGGTCTATTACTTGGTTCCTATTGATGTATCATTGTTTCAAAGTATCAAAAATGTGGTGGCGACCGAAATAACAAATCTCAAAGATTAATTGAACTAAGTGATGGAAGTTCTCTCTTATCGGGTGGTATCCCAGGGGCATAAGCCTAGCATGGGTCGATCCCTATTTATGTGTTTATGGGTGGTATCCCAAGGGCATAAGCCTAGCATGGGTCGATCCCAGTTGATATGTACTGGAGGCAGCCTAATGGTCACAGTACAGTACAGTAATGATTACAAAGACGATAAAAACGAAGGTAAAGTGATTGAATAAATACAATGTACAGGTTGTCACAAGTTCTAGTAAGTGTGGTCCACTCCTATTACGACTTATTCACTTGTTTCTGATTTCTATTAAGCTCCTATATCATATGTGATTATTTACAGCTTTACATACTCAGTACATATTTCGTACTGACGTCCCTCACGGGGGACCTGCATTTCATGCTGCAGGCACAGGTACCTCAGCTCATACACCGCACAAGTAGGAGCCAGGTCATACAGCTATTGTTGGTGAGCTCCAGTTTGCTTCGGAGCTTTCCGAGTCGGTTCCTTATGTTTTGTTATTGTACATGAGTCACGTGTGGGCGGGGGTTTGTCCCGACCCTAGTTATGTCATGTATATCCTAGAGGCTTTGTAGACATAAGGAAGGGTAAAGTCATGGAAGTTTATATAGTGATGTTATACCTGTATATGTGGTGGCCCCGACGGCCAAGTATTATATATATATATATATATATATTTGCGCGTGTTGTGCTGATACAGGTAATTAGATCCTTCTATATGCAACGAAGTGCTGTCCAATTTTTGGTGACATGTAAGTGAAAGTACAGGTATTTGAACGGGTTCTCCCGGGCCTTCTCGGCTTCGGGTGCCAGTCCGGCCCGATGGGATTTTGGGGCGTGACAATCACCACCTCCTCTATTGCTATTTTGGTGAATGGGAAAAGAACAAACTTCTTTAACCCTTCTAGGGGCATCAGGTAGAAGAACAAACTTCTTTAACCCTTCTCCCCATACATTTTCATCATGTGTATGGAAAGACTTTCAAGAGGTATAGAAGCTGAGGTCGGGAGAGAAAATTGGACCCCCATTAGCATCTCCCCCAAAGGTCCCAAACTTTCTCACCTATTTTTTGCAGATGACCTCACACTCCTTGCCAGAGCAGATACTAGAAATTGTCAAACCATTGCTAGAATTCTCCAAAACTTCTCTACTATCTCTGGACAAACAATCAATAATCAGAAATCTAGGGTTATCTGCTCTGCAAATTGCACTCCCCAAGTGGTGAATCAATGTACTCAAGCCCTTAACATCCAGCCTAGCCAACACTTTGGAAATTATCTTGGCTACCCCATCTTCTCAGGCAAGCCTAAGAATAGTGACTTTCAGTTCATTATAGACAACATGAATTCTAGGCTTACAGGCTGGAAAACCAAATTCTTGAACATGGCTGGCAGGTCTGTCTTAGCCAAGTCCACCCTTAGTACGATGCCTACCCACCTCATGCACTACATCAAGCTCCGCAACAGAATTACTCAAACAATCAATAAGATCCAAAGAGACTTTGTTTGGGGTAGTAGCAATAAGAAAAGGAAGCTCCACCTCCTTAACTAGGATACTTTGACTGTTGATAAGAAATCTGGGGGCCTGGGCCTCTGCAAAAGCGAACTCAGAAATAGAGCTCTCCACGCTGGTTTGGCATGGAGACTGTTCCATCAACTCACTAGTCTGTGGGGCCAAACTCTTCTTGCCAAGTACTACGACCTTAATAGATAAGTGCCCAGCAAACCCCCCTCATCTAGAACCTGAAAAAACATTAGAAGGGGTTGGAAAGACTATTACTTGGGCATTAGATGGAGAATAGGCAAGGGAGACAAGGTAAATTTTTACCAAGACTCCTAGATACCCCAATTTCAAAGCCTTTCCAAAATCCTTCATGGTCCCTTAAACAAGCAAGACCACAATACCACTGTCAAGGGTATCCTTATAGGGGGAACTTGGGACTTCAGTAAATTCTTCTTTGAAATTCCCAACACCATTCAGAATATCATCCTCAGCCACCAAGTTACCCTGAAAGGAAACATTGATGATAAGGTTATTTGGAATCTCAGCACTACTAGAAACTTCACCACTGGTACCATGTACTTATGTCTTAACACCCAAAATAACAGTACCACTATAGATACGAACTTCTCCCCTATCTGGAAAGCAGAAGCCCCCCAAAAACTCAAAATGCTCCTGTGACTTCTCTTGCACAAAAGACTCCCTACTAATGCCTACCTTCACCATAGTGGCATCAATGTCCCTCCCCTATGCCACTTCTGCAATCACAACAATGAAGATACAAACCATATATTTTTTCATTGCAGGAGTGCCACTTTTTTCTGGCAAAACATTGTTAACAAAAGTACATACAAGCCACCCCTTCCTGAGAATACCATCAATGATTCCAATTGGCACATATGGTGGGGGAAAATGCACTCCAAACCATTCAAATCTAGGCTAACACGGGGCACTCTCTTACCCCATTGCCTTAGGGAAATCTGGCTCAATAGGAATAATAACCTATTCAACAACAATCACACTCTCACTAATGCAAAAAATGCCATTGCAAATGCCATGAAATTTGTATTGCTGAGCAATTCAGCCTCAAGCCACACGAACTCACATCATACCATCAGCATTAGATGGAATCCCCCGTAACTAGGGACCATTAATCTTAACACTGATGGTTCCACCAAGGGAAACCCTGGACATGGAGGTTTGGGTGGGGTCTTCAAAGACCACACAGGAAACTGGATACTGTGCTTCTACCAGCACCTCCCCCACACTAACCTGATAATAGCTGAACTCCAATCCATCCAATGGGGGCTCCGGCTCGCCAAAGACCACAATATCAGTAACTTTGAAATTGAATCTGATTCACTAGCTGCTATTGAAACCTTCAAAAAGATCACCCTAACTAACTCTTTTGTTACTCCTATGGACGAAAAGAGCGTTAACCCTCCCCCTCCCCACTAAACTCAATACAACTGCTACTCTTATTGACCAAAAAAAAAAGTTTTGTATCTAATTTACTTTTTTTTATGTGTCAAGCAGTATTCAAAAAAGTATTCAACTGATTTCTAGTTTTAAACTAAATTGATGAAGGATATAAACGATATAATTTGAGTATGTAAACTATATTTTTCAACTATATAGTTATGAGCAACACAGATCCTACCATTAAAAATATGTAACACATATATTCAAAAAATCTAAGATAATATTATAATGCAATAAAATAAATTAAACTATTATTATATCAACATTTGAAAAGATAACAACCATTTTTCTTTGCATTGTTTAAAAGCTAATCCCAAAAATATTATCTAAAAATATTAGACAAAAATTAAAGTAAAAAAAGGAAACGAAGCATGGATTATGAATACTGTCTTTCCCAATCAAATTATTATTTTCGAAGTAAAGAAAATATTGTATTTTAATAAAATTTTGATTTTAAAAGAAAAAAGAAATATAAATAGGGTATTTATGAGAAAAAATCAGTCGATAATGAAGCACCGAAATAAAACGAGTCAACAAAATTAAAGAAATTTGAGAGATTGATATTTATTACAAATGGATTTTATGAAACAAGATTATCCAATTCTTTATTAACTGCCAACTATTTTTTTTATATGAATTTTTTTTCCTTATTTGTAATTTTTTTTAAAAAACATTTTTTTTTCTTTTTTTGTGTAAAAATTTATTATAAGTTGTGATCTAAAAATTTTCTAAAAATTACACAAGCCCACAACTTAAGTTTCACTTATTACAAAAAATCTCATTTCTCTAAATATATTACAAAAATTTTATTTTTCTCTAAAAATACATATATATAGTTATGTATATGAATCGACTTTGTTATGTATATGTCGGCCTTGTATTTATATGTCGGTCTTGTCATACTTGTGTATGAATCGGCCTTTTATGTATTTGTCGGCCTTGTCATATACAAAGGTTTCTATGTATATATCGTCCTTGTTATGTATATGAATCGGGAGGGAGAGTAAAGTAATTAAGAAAGTGGGATAAAATGTAAATAACTCTAATGAGGTTAGGATTTATGTTATTTTTACAATTTTTTTTACCATATCTTATATTAAACCATCTAAGATGTTTAGTTACATTTTTATGTGCAGAAAAATGAGCTGAAGCCCAATGGATGTATGTAATCATGCCATCAGTTATCATTTTCATTTTGTCAAAACACAATTTTTCCCCTATTGATAATATATATATATATCATGGAGGTATCAAGTATCAATTGCTAGACAATATGGCATGTCATAAGACGAATCAAACATACTTACATTACACTCAGGGGTGGAGATCTTGACTGAAGAATCAAATATATATATATATATATATATATATATATATCAAGTATCAATTGCTAGACAATATAGCATGTCATAAGACGAATCAAACATACTTACATTACACTCAGGGGTGGAGATCTTGACTGAAGAATCAAATATATATTTGGTTTGTTCGTATGTTATTTCTGAACCCCTTACTAAAATCCTGGCTCCGCCACCAATTACACTTCATAAATAGAATATACAAATTTATTTTCATACATCTTCAATAAGTTTTTTTGTAGAATACTTAAGACCTATTACCACAAACATTGTCGATCTAACATTGAATGGAGTTATATTTGGGTTTGTTAACTCTAAACACTTCAGTCAATTAGTTTACAAAATATATACAAAATGTATATCATATGTATATTTCGATTAAACTGACAAACCAATGGGCTAAACTATATATATCCGTAACCCCTTCCATCCCTTTTTAGTTTGACATATTATATTTTACACGATAATTAAACAATGTTAATGATAAATTTAATAATTTATCCTTTATTCATATTAATGATATTCATTAGATATAAAACTAGACATTGAAATTATAATTATCTATATTTAATATATATTATTAATTATAGAGTTAAAATAGAAAAGAATTAATTAATTTCATTCTAATTCAACTAAAATGTTATGGAGGGAGTAACTTATCACTGGTCCATAGGGGTGGCATGGTATGGTATATACCAAACCAAAATTTTTGATACCTTGATTTTTGTATTATGGTATTTGATATGGTATATGGTATACATTTTAATTTTTTTTTGGTATATGATACGGTATTCATAAATGACATACCGAAATACCGAATACCGTACCGAAGTATATAGTCATATAGATATTGCGCTTATTTTCGTGTCTCTCTTATTTCTATTACTATTGTTTCTTATTTCTTATTTTCGGTTATGCCACTCATCCTGCTTCATGTATTACTATGAGTTTATGACCTTATTAACTATTTTGTCTCTTGAGCCGAGAGTCTATCGGAAACATCCTCTCTACTTCTTCGGAGGCAACGGTATGGACTGCGTACATTCTACCCCCAGATATAGAGGTATCATTGAACGACATGATATAGCTGTGCCACCATATGTAAATAAATAACCCATCTGAGACCGAGCCTTATGTGGATCAGACCAGTATCCTGCATCTGCATAACCAATCATTTCTGACTTGATTTCATTTGAATAAAATAATTCCAAGTCAATGGTTCCCCGAATATATCCGTGTATATGCTTGACACCATTCCAATGTCTTTTAGTTGGGGGGGAGTTGAATCTTACCAATAAACTTACCGCAAAACAAATATCTGGTTGAGTATTATTGGCAAGATACATTAGGTAACACCCCGAGTCTGTACTCCGGATTCTATACAATGCTCATAATCCCGAAGGACTACAAGCTAACCCATGACTGGTGTCTACTGCAATAACTAAGTAATAATACGTTATAAGGCGGAATAATGGGCTGAAATGCCATAAGGTTCAAATAACTGAAATAAAACTGAGATAAGGTATCTCAATACCAAAACTGAATAATTATCTGAACAACTAGTCTGAAAAGCCTCTAACTGAACTATCTGAACTGTGGAGTTAATGGGACAATCCCCCAACTAACTCCATCTACTAAAATACTGAATGTAATGAGATAATGAAATAAAAGAATATCCTCGAATGATGAGGACTCATTGCTAGTCTACTGCTGCTGGCTGAATCTGAATCTGTCTATGAGTGATCGGGAACTTGAGCGTCCGAACTTATGGTATAAAACACCATAGCATAAGAGAAAAGTATGTGTCAATACGTGTGAATGTACTGGTATGCAAAGTGAGATAGGCTGAATGCAAAGGTTCATATGCGTGAACTATAACTAACTAAGTAATATGAACATAGTTGAGTGAGAAATACATGCATGAATACAGGAGCTGTAACTGAAGTCATAATAATACTGGATACTGAGTTTACTGGTAACATGGATTACTGATAACTGATATACTGTTACTGAGTGACTATTTCTGATAGTCCTGATTTTGATGGAACTAGCTGAGTTCCTTACTGAGCTGAGTGACTGTATCTGACAGTCCTGATTCTGATGGAACTAGCTAACTTTCGTACTGAGCCGCGTGACTATATCTGACAGTCCTGAAATCTGTAGAACTATCTGAGTTATTTACTGATGACTGAGACTGAGAATGTGGGAGGTAATCATCTAATTGATATCCCCCTTTCTGAACTATTTGGGGTCCAACCTGTAACCTCAGTTGGAAGGGTGTCAGTACTGTGCCACGGGTAAAGACAAGCTGTGAGTTAATCCTCTCCGACAGAGAGCTCTTCCGTCAACCCCTCGTTGGTAGGAGAACTGGAATGAGATGTATTAACCCTAGACTCGTAGGGTTATATCTCAACCTATACTGGCAACATAGTTCTGGAACGCAAGGATTGCTTTTAAGGATCACACCCTCTGCTGGCGGGTGAGCCCCCATCCTTGGGTTCACTCGGTGCTAAATTCTACTCCCAACTGAATAGACACTGGACTAATTTCCTAGTTTATACTAGGCTGGACTGATCTATTACTGATTGTACTAATTAACTGAACTGAACTGAGTTTACTGAGTTTCGTTGACTGACGGAATACTACTGAGTTCTGTTAGCTGACTGAAATCACTGAGGACTGAACTGAATACTGAATGAGACTGGATTGATACTGAGTTTACTAAGTTTTCCTGAGTTCTGTAACTGAACTAAAGTACTACTGATCGTGACATGACTGAGACTGTCCTGTAACTGACATTGGCTCTAGGCACACAACTAAATTAACGAGTATTAAATACCCCAGGACTCGATAGCATAAAAATAATAAGACATGACAATTCTTGAATACTTGACAATAGTCAACAACTCACAATACAATGTATGAGGCATTTCATCAATCATTTGAAAGATGAACTTGCACATGAATAGGAATACATGCTAACACATCACAATTTCATTAAACAAATCTCATGAGAATTCCATCAAACACATACAAGGTATAACTTTAGCATGGAAGACATTATGAACATGTGGGTATAGCATAAGTCCATCATTTAGATCACCAAAGGATCATAAAATCACCATAATCTCAATTTAGCATTTTATCAAACACATGGTAGGCGTAGCTTCATACTTGGGCATGAACAACAATGCTAATACATCATAACTTCATAATTCAAGGGTTTCAATATAAGAGAATCAAAATTCAACTTACATGCTATCATAATATCAAGAAATACGTAAAGATTTCAACCTGGAACACATACCACAACATCAACATGATTATATTCAAACCCACAACATAGAAATCAAAATTCATGTTTTTAAAGAGAAGTTTCTTGAACTCCAAGGGCGGAAAGGACCCTTGGATGAACACTTTACACACATTTCTTGAAATTAATGGTGGAAATCTTGAGTTCTTGATTTGAAATTTAAAAATCATAAGGCTTGTTCTTGAGATAAATTGAGAAAGAATGAGTTTATTTGCTTTCTAGGGTATTAAATTTCGTGTTTTAGGGGTGAGGGTCGAGGTAAAAAGACCCAAATATCCTCAAGAACGCGATCTTTTATGACTAAAACTGAGTTACTGACGCACAGGTCGATGCGGCACGGCGATAGCATCGACACAATAGTCGACGCATCGCACCAAGATCGCGCCGACTCACTAGAATTTGACACTAGTGCTGGGGAAAATATTAACCAATGCGATAGGCGACGCGGCGCGCCAAGATCACGTTGGTTCACTGTTTTGGAATTCCAAAGGAGCTTCAAACAAAGTTTGAAAAATCCAGAACTTGTCCGAAAACACCTATTGACCTTCCTGATCATGAATTAACTAAAATATAGACATTTAAAGGACATTAAGGTCGCAAAAATGAGATTGCCAACTTTCGAAGGCTAAAATAAACTAAGTCTGAATACTTAGCTAGAATTTTCTAAGTACTAAAATAAACTAAGTCTGAATACTTAGCTAGAATTTTCTAAGTCTGGGACCCCTTAACAAGCTTAAAGGACCGAACTAAGCTAGAAATTTTGTGGGGTCTTACACATTAGTGCCCCGATTGCACTAAGATATGGAGTTTCATCACCAAGAAGCTTTTCGTTATTTTCTTGAGGTCGAAATGGATCTTTGTTTATATCAATCGATCTCACAACCATTGGGGTACTCAATGGATGTGATTTATCCATGTAAAATCTCTTTAAACTTCTTTCAGTGTATGTTGATTGATGGACAAAAATTTCATTTGTGAAATGCTTAATCTGTAGGTCGAGACAAAATTTTGTTTTTCCCAGATCTTTCATTTCAAATTCTTTCTTCAAACACTCAACAACTTTTGAAAGATTTTTGGGAGTACCAATGATATTCAAGTCATCAACATAAACAATTATTATAGCAAATTCAGATCCAGACCTTCTTATAAAAATATAAGGGCAAATAAGATCATTTTTGTACCCTCCCTTTAGCAAATATTCACTAAAACAATTATACCACATCCGCCATGATTGTTTCAATCTATATAAGGATTTTTAAAGCTTTATAGAGCAAGTTTCTTGCAAATTTTTTTATATGTTTTAGATACTTTGAAGGCCTCTAGAATTTTCATAAAAATATTGATATCCAATGAGCCATACAAATAGGCCGTGACAACATCCATTAGGTGCATATCAAGCTTTTCATGAACTGCTAGATTTATTATATATAGCTGAAGGTAATTTCATCCACCACAGGAGAATATGTCTCCGCACAGTCAATGTCAGGCCTTTGCAAAAAACCTTGTGTCACAAGTCGTGCTTTATATATTACGACTTCACCTTTTTCATTTCACTTTCGCACAAAAATTCATTTGTACCTCACTGGCTTGACACCTTCAGGTGTTCGGACTATTGATCCAAAAATTTTACGTTAATAAAAGCTATTATCTCATGTATAGAATAACAATATACATAAGTGCAATAATTGCACTAATACATGGCATTTTCAAATCATTTTCATGAGATAAAAATTGATCTTTCTTTATGGCAAGCGATCTCGCAATCATTGGGATATTCAATGGATCGAATCTCTTTTAAATCCTTTGAGGATTTTCCTATAACATTTGTCGTCTATCTAGACATGGCAGTTATTCGTTATACGCATTTAAGATTTTCATACATTGCCAGATTTAAAGAAACCTTATTGCATCCACCATAGGAGAACACATCACCAAACAATAATGCCAGGACTTTGCAAATAACCTTGAGGCACAAGTCGTATTTTATATCTTACGAGTTTACTTTCCGCACAATCACCAGTTGTATCCCCCTAACGTTATACCTTAGTCTATAGACTAATTTCAAAACATCACTTTTCAAGTGAAAAATAATATACTTAAATTGCGTATTTCATCTGCCCACATTATTTAACAGATTTAAATTCAAGATCCTCGGTACCATTTATAATGGTGATCTTTACATTATACCAAAGATACCGTCGACGGTTATTTGATATCGATTCCACTACGACATAACATATCAAGACCGATCTCTTCTTTTTCATCATTTTCAGGCACCTGAACCTTTGCCAAGGTTTTATGAAAAGTTATGTCATAGTGCTTCTTAAAGCACTTGTCTCATTATCATTGACCATATTTATCACTTGCTCCTCTCTTTCTTCAAGGAAATTTATGTTTGGAACTGATTTGTCTGTCACGCTTCAGGCGTGCCATTGACTCTGTCCTCCAAAGACTTCTCATTGGAGCATTTATAGCTGAATTATAGCATAGGATTAGACTGACAATGAACTTGTAACATTTTACAAATCATGAATTATCAATTGAACTTCAAGTTCACTATTTTTTTTATGAGGATCTCGATAATTCATTTCATACATTTCAGCTTTAATCATATCTCCCCTTAATGTTAGGAAATCCAACATTCACCCCAACTTTATTTGAAGATCCATCTTTGTGTGTGGTGGATATTGCACATTCAATATACATACATATATATATATATATATAT